>NW_028123383.1:0-342409 GCF_965194805.1 Balaenoptera borealis
CCTTTAACCTCCTGTTCCGAGCAGGTTGCAATTTGTCCTGAGGATGAACGGGAAGAGGGGGAACCAATGAGAGACTAGCTCTAGGTTTTGGGACAGGCACAGGTCACTCTATTTTCCCATCAGGAAGAAGAATTAACCACAGGCTCAGCCTGCCGCCCGGAGCCAGAAAAGGGCTTGAAGCAATCCTGCGCTTTTGCGCCCAGCTCCCAAGAAAGCGAGTTGAAAAATGGAGCTCAGGGGCACTGCAATTCACAAATCTGCAGACTTAGAAATGATAACTCTCGTCCACAAATATATTGAGGGAAGGCAACGAAGAGGATTTGAAAGCAAGGCAGAATTGCAGGAAACAGATTTCAGGAGGTAGATTCGAATCGCCTTTAAAGCACAGGAAAAGCGGCAAAACCTTGACAATGATGCCCTTGGCCAAAAAGGGCGTATGCGTTTTTTCCTGAATATATTCAGGAAAAAACGCATACGCCCTTTTTGGCCAACCAAGCAACCTGGAAAGGCAAATCAGCGCTACAAAGAATTCTCGCTTCCCATCGGTCAAAAGGGCCAGGCTGAATAAAGTGTCAAAACCAGAAATGCAGGACAGGCCATGGAGAAATGGGAGCCTTGCTACGCTGATGGGCGGGATGTAAATTGCCAACAGCCACTCTGGAGAAGTGTACGGTGTGTCCTGAAACATCTAAAAAACTCAGCTTAGAGAGCATAGGGTACTTCCACTCATGGGCGTGTAAATTGGGAAAACTAAAAATCAGCAAGACACAGGCACCCCAAAGTTTAGGGCTGCTCTGTTGACAAGAACCTCCACTTTGTGACACCTTAAATATCCCAGGAAAGACAAGAATGGATAAAGAAGTTGTGGTCCTTATGTACAATGGAATATCACTCAGCCATGAAATCAACGTCATAAGGCTAGTAGCAGCATGATGAGTGGATTTGGGTACGACGATTCTAAGTGAAATAAGTCACACAGAAAAAGACACTTATCATAAGATATCACTTATAGAGGGAATGTAAAAACCGCTACCCTTGAACTGAATTACATAACAGGTCAGAGTCACACGTTTAGAAAACACACTAGGGCTGCTTAACGGGAAAGGTGAGGTGGGGTGATGCATAAAACAAGGGTTTCAAATTAGCTCAGATAGCGTTCCATAAACCCAATATGTAATAGACAAGACCTACTCCTTCCTCACTGAACTGGACTCAACACGCCCTATTCATCGCCCAAGAATATATCTGACTAGTAAGAATCTTAAAACCTATGTATTGATATCTCTCTGTGAGTCAAGTGGGTGAAAAGCGGCATAAACACAGCAGTGAAAAGCAGCTAAACTCCATTATACAAATCAATTACTTTTAAAAACCCGTGAAACAAAGACAGTGAAAGAGAGAGAAATTCTGACAAAATTCGTTCAGGGGCTGTGATGCAACCTGGATTGACCATATGTAGACCCACAGATGGATGAGACATAAGGGTGGACACTCTTGGGGCTGAGAGGTTTGGTGAGGTTGGGTGAGCAAACGCAGACCCTTTAAAGTAATACTGTGTGGTACCCATCCCATGGGTCCCAAATCTCCAGGTTCAAGGGCATCTTCCTACATCGAAAACATGCATGAGAAACCCAGAAGATGGTACACCGTGTGATCGTGAAAGGTTTCTAAAACGCACCTCATTTCTCATCTCCTTGTGCTCCGGTTCGCCATTCCAGCTGCTATACTAGCAATCTCCCTGCTTGGAGAATCAGCACCTTTAACCTCCTGTTCCGTACAGGTTGCAATTTGTCCTGAGGATGAACGGGAAGAGGGGGAACCAATGAGAGACTAGCTCTAGGTGTTGGGACAGGCACAGGTCACTCTATTTTCCCATCAGGAAGAAGAATTAACCTCAGGCTCAGCTTGCCGCCCGGAGCCAGAATAGGGCCTGAAGCAATCCTGCGCTTTTGCGGCCAGCTCCCAAGAAAGCGAGTTGAAAAATGGAGCTCAGGGGCACTGCAATTCACAAACCTGCAGAGTTAGAAATGATAACTCTCGTCCACAAATATATTGAGGGAAGGCAACGAAGAGGATTTGAAAGCAAGGCAGAATTGCAGGAATCAGATTTCAGGAGGTAGATTCGAATCGCCTTTAAAGCACAGGAAAAGCGGCAAAACCTCGACAATGATGCCCTTGGCCAAAAAGGGCGTATGCGTTTTTTCCTGAATATATTCAGGAAAAAACGCATACGCCCTTTTTGGCCAACCAAGCAACCTGGAAAGGCAAATCAGCGCTACAAAGAAGTCTCGCTTCCCATCGGTGAAAAGGGCCAGGCTGAATAAAGTGTCAAAACCAGAAATGCAGGACAGGCCATGGAGAAATGGGAGCCTTGCTACGCTGATGGGCGGGATGTAAATTGCCAACAGCCACTCTGGAGAAGTGTACGGTGTGTCCTGAAACATCTAAAAAACTCAGCTTAGAGAGCATAGGGCACTTCCACTCATGGGCGTGTAAATTGGGAAAACTAAAAATCAGCAAGACACAGGCACCCCAAAGTTTAGGGCTGCTCTGTTGACAAGAACCTCCACTTTGTGACACCTTAAATATCCCAGGAAAGACAAGAATGGATAAAGAAGTTGTGGTCCTTATGTACAATGGAATATCACTCAGCCATGAAATCAACGTCATAAGGCTAGTAGCAGCATGATGAGTGGATTTGGGTACGACGATTCTAAGTGAAATAAGTCACACAGAAAAAGACACTTATCATAAGATATCACTTATAGAGGGAATGTAAAAACCGCTACCCTTGAACTGAATTACATAACAGGTCAGAGTCACACGTTTAGAAAACACACTAGGGCTGCTTAACGGGAAAGGTGAGGTGGGGTGATGCATAAAACAAGGGTTTCAAATTAGCTCAGATAGCGTTCCATAAACCCAATAGGTAATAGACAAGACCTACTCCTTCCTCACTGAACTGGACTCAACACGCCCTATTCATCGCCCAAGAATATATCTGACTAGTAAGAATCTTAAAACCTATGTATTGATATCTCTCTGTAAGTGAGTCAAGTGGGTGAAAAGCGGCATAAACACAGCAGTGAAAAGCAGCTAAACTCCATTATACAAATCAATTACTTTTAAAAACCCGTGAAACAAAGACAGTGAAAGAGAGAGAAATTCTGACAAAATTCGTTCAGGGGCTGTGATGCAACCTGGATTGACCATATGTAGACCCACAGATGGATGAGACATAAGGGTGGACACTCTTGGGGCTGAGAGGTTTGGTGAGGTTGGGTGAGCAAACGCAGACCCTTTAAAGTAATACTGTGTGGTACCCATCCCATGGGTCCCAAATCTCCAGGTTCAAGGGCATCTTCCTACATCGAAAACATGCATGAGAAACCCAGAAGATGGTACACCGTGTGATCGGGAAAGGTTTCTAAAACGCACCTCATTTCTCATCTCCTTGTGCTCCGGTTCGCCATTCCAGCTGCTATACTAGCAATCTCCCTGCTTGGAGAATCAGCACCTTTAACCTCCTGTTCCGTACAGGTTGCAATTTGTCCTGAGGATGAACGGGAAGAGGGGGAACCAATGAGAGACTAGCTCTAGGTGTTGGGACAGGCACAGGTCACTCTATTTTCCCATCAGGAAGAAGAATTAACCTCAGGCTCAGCTTGCCGCCCGGAGCCAGAATAGGGCCTGAAGCAATCCTGCGCTTTTGCGGCCAGCTCCCAAGAAAGCGAGTTGAAAAATGGAGCTCAGGGGCACTGCAATTCACAAACCTGCAGAGTTAGAAATGATAACTCTCGTCCACAAATATATTGAGGGAAGGCAACGAAGAGGATTTGAAAGCAAGGCAGAATTGCAGGAATCAGATTTCAGGAGGTAGATTCGAATCGCCTTTAAAGCACAGGAAAAGCGGCAAAACCTCGACAATGATGCCCTTGGCCAAAAAGGGCGTATGCGTTTTTTCCTGAATATATTCAGGAAAAAACGCATACGCCCTTTTTGGCCAACCAAGCAACCTGGAAAGGCAAATCAGCGCTACAAAGAAGTCTCGCTTCCCATCGGTCAAAAGGGCCAGGCTGAATAAAGTGTCAAAACCAGAAATGCAGGACAGGCCATGGAGAAATGGGAGCCTTGCTACGCTGATGGGCGGGATGTAAATTGCCAACAGCCACTCTGGAGAAGTGTACGGTGTGTCCTGAAACATCTAAAAAACTCAGCTTAGAGAGCATAGGGCACTTCCACTCATGGGCGTATAAATTGGGAAAACTAAAAATCAGCAAGACACAGGCACCCCAAAGTTTAGGGCTGCTCTGTTGACAAGAACCTCCACTTTGTGACACCTTAAATATCCCAGGAAAGACAAGAATGGATAAAGAAGTTGTGGTCCTTATGTACAATGGAATATCACTCAGCCATGAAATCAACGTCATAAGGCTAGTAGCAGCATGATGAGTGGATTTGGGTACGACGATTCTAAGTGAAATAAGTCACACAGAAAAAGACACTTATCATAAGATATCACTTATAGAGGGAATGTAAAAACCGCTACCCTTGAACTGAATTACATAACAGGTCAGAGTCACACGTTTAGAAAACACACTAGGGCTGCTTAACGGGAAAGGTGAGGTGGGGTGATGCATAAAACAAGGGTTTCAAATTAGCTCAGATAGCGTTCCATAAACCCAATAGGTAATAGACAAGACCTGCTCCTTCCTCAGTGAACTGGACTCAACACGCCCTATTCATCGCCCAAGAATATATCTGACTAGTAAGAATCTTAAAACCTATGTATTGATATCTCTCTGTAAGTGAGTCAAGTGGGTGAAAAGCGGCATAAACACAGCAGTGAAAAGCAGCTAAACCCCATTATACAAATCAATTACTTTTAAAAACCCGTGAAACAAAGACAGTGAAAGAGAGAGAAATTCTGACAAAATTCGTTCAGGGGCTGTGATGCAACCTGGATTGACCATATGTAGACCCACAGATGGATGAGACATAAGGGTGGACACTCTTGGGGCTGAGAGGTTTGGTGAGGTTGGGTGAGCAAACGCAGACCCTTTAAAGTAATACTGTGTGGTACCCATCCCATGGGTCCCAAATCTCCAGGTTCAAGGGCATCTTCCTACATCGAAAACATGCATGAGAAACCCAGAAGATGGTACACCGTGTGATCGGGAAAGGTTTCTAAAACGCACCTCATTTCTCATCTCCTTGTGCTCCGGTTCGCCATTCCAGCTGCTATACTAGCAATCTCCCTGCTTGGAGAATCAGCACCTTTAACCTCCTGTTCCGTACAGGTTGCAATTTGTCCTGAGGATGAACGGGAAGAGGGGGAACCAATGAGAGACTAGCTCTAGGTGTTGGGACAGGCACAGGTCACTCTATTTTCCCATCAGGAAGAAGAATTAACCTCAGGCTCAGCTTGCCGCCCGGAGCCAGAATAGGGCCTGAAGCAATCCTGCGCTTTTGCGGCCAGCTCCCAAGAAAGCGAGTTGAAAAATGGAGCTCAGGGGCACTGCAATTCACAAACCTGCAGAGTTAGAAATGATAACTCTCGTCCACAAATATATTGAGGGAAGGCAACGAAGAGGATTTGAAAGCAAGGCAGAATTGCAGGAATCAGATTTCAGGAGGTAGATTCGAATCGCCTTTAAAGCACAGGAAAAGCGGCAAAACCTCGACAATGATGCCCTTGGCCAAAAAGGGCGTATGCGTTTTTTCCTGAATATATTCAGGAAAAAACGCATACGCCCTTTTTGGCCAACCAAGCAACCTGGAAAGGCAAATCAGCGCTACAAAGAAGTCTCGCTTCCCATCGGTCAAAAGGGCCAGGCTGAATAAAGTGTCAAAACCAGAAATGCAGGACAGGCCATGGAGAAATGGGAGCCTTGCTACGCTGATGGGCGGGATGTAAATTGCCAACAGCCACTCTGGAGAAGTGTACGGTGTGTCCTGAAACATCTAAAAAACTCAGCTTAGAGAGCATAGGGCACTTCCACTCATGGGCGTATAAATTGGGAAAACTAAAAATCAGCAAGACACAGGCACCCCAAAGTTTAGGGCTGCTCTGTTGACAAGAACCTCCACTTTGTGACACCTTAAATATCCCAGGAAAGACAAGAATGGATAAAGAAGTTGTGGTCCTTATGTACAATGGAATATCACTCAGCCATGAAATCAACGTCATAAGGCTAGTAGCAGCATGATGAGTGGATTTGGGTACGACGATTCTAAGTGAAATAAGTCACACAGAAAAAGACACTTATCATAAGATATCACTTATAGAGGGAATGTAAAAACCGCTACCCTTGAACTGAATTACATAACAGGTCAGAGTCACACGTTTAGAAAACACACTAGGGCTGCTTAACGGGAAAGGTGAGGTGGGGTGATGCATAAAACAAGGGTTTCAAATTAGCTCAGATAGCGTTCCATAAACCCAATAGGTAATAGACAAGACCTGCTCCTTCCTCAGTGAACTGGACTCAACACGCCCTATTCATCGCCCAAGAATATATCTGACTAGTAAGAATCTTAAAACCTATGTATTGATATCTCTCTGTAAGTGAGTCAAGTGGGTGAAAAGCGGCATAAACACAGCAGTGAAAAGCAGCTAAACCCCATTATACAAATCAATTACTTTTAAAAACCCGTGAAACAAAGACAGTGAAAGAGAGAGAAATTCTGACAAAATTCGTTCAGGGGCTGTGATGCAACCTGGATTGACCATATGTAGACCCACAGATGGATGAGACATAAGGGTGGACACTCTTGGGGCTGAGAGGTTTGGTGAGGTTGGGTGAGCAAACGCAGACCCTTTAAAGTAATACTGTGTGGTACCCATCCCATGGGTCCCAAATCTCCAGGTTCAAGGGCATCTTCCTACATCGAAAACATGCATGAGAAACCCAGAAGATGGTACACCGTGTGATCGGGAAAGGTTTCTAAAACGCACCTCATTTCTCATCAATTTGTGCTCCGGTTCGCCATTCCAGCTGCTATACTAGCAATCTCCCTGCTTGGAGAATCAGCACCTTTAACCTCCTGTTCCGAGCAGGTTGCAATTTGTCCTGAGGATGAACGGGAAGAGGGGGAACCAATGAGAGACTAGCTCTAGGTGTTGGGACAGGCACAGGTCACTCTATTTTCCCATCAGGAAGAAGAATTAACCACAGGCTCAGCCTGCCGCCCGGAGCCAGAAAAGGGCTTGAAGCAATCCTGCGCTTTTGCGCCCAGCTCCCAAGAAAGCGAGTTGAAAAATGGAGCTCAGGGGCACTGCAATTCACAAATCTGCAGACTTAGAAATGATAACTCTCGTCCACAAATATATTGAGGGAAGGCAACGAAGAGGATTTGAAAGCAAGGCAGAATTGCAGGAAACAGATTTCAGGAGGTAGATTCGAATCGCCTTTAAAGCACAGGAAAAGCGGCAAAACCTTGACAATGATGCCCTTGGCCAAAAAGGGCGTATGCGTTTTTTCCTGAATATATTCAGGAAAAAACGCATACGCCCTTTTTGGCCAACCAAGCAACCTGGAAAGGCAAATCAGCGCTACAAAGAAGTCTCGCTTCCCATCGGTCAAAAGGGCCAGGCTGAAAAAAGTGTCAAAACCAGAAATGCAGGACAGGCCATGGAGAAATGGGAGCCTTGCTACGCTGATGGGCGGGATGTAAATTGCCAACAGCCACTCTGGAGAAGTGTACGGTGTGTCCTGAAACATCTAAAAAACTCAGCTTAGAGAGCATAGGGTACTTCCACTCATGGGCGTGTAAATTGGGAAAACTAAAAATCAGCAAGACACAGGCACCCCAAAGTTTAGGGCTGCTCTGTTGACAAGAACCTCCACTTTGTGACACCTTAAATATCCCAGGAAAGACAAGAATGGATAAAGAAGTTGTGGTCCTTATGTACAATGGAATATCACTCAGCCATGAAATCAACGTCATAAGGCTAGTAGCAGCATGATGAGTGGATTTGGGTACGACGATTCTAAGTGAAATAAGTCACACAGAAAAAGACACTTATCATAAGATATCACTTATAGAGGGAATGTAAAAACCGCTACCCTTGAACTGAATTACATAACAGGTCAGAGTCACACGTTTAGAAAACACACTAGGGCTGCTTAACGGGAAAGGTGAGGTGGGGTGATGCATAAAACAAGGGTTTCAAATTAGCTCAGATAGCGTTCCATAAACCCAATAGGTAATAGACAAGACCTACTCCTTCCTCACTGAACTGGACTCAACACGCCCTATTCATCGCCCAAGAATATATCTGACTAGTAAGAATCTTAAAACCTATGTATTGATATCTCTCTGTAAGTGAGTCAAGTGGGTGAAAAGCGGCATAAACACAGCAGTGAAAAGCAGCTAAACTCCATTATACAAATCAATTACTTTTAAAAACCCGTGAAACAAAGACAGTGAAAGAGAGAGAAATTCTGACAAAATTCGTTCAGGGGCTGTGATGCAACCTGGATTGACCATATGTAGACCCACAGATGGATGAGACATAAGGGTGGACACTCTTGGGGCTGAGAGGTTTGGTGAGGTTGGGTGAGCAAACGCAGACCCTTTAAAGTAATACTGTGTGGTACCCATCCCATGGGTCCCAAATCTCCAGGTTCAAGGGCATCTTCCTACATCGAAAACATGCATGAGAAACCCAGAAGATGGTACACCGTGTGATCAGGAAAGGTTTCTAAAACGCACCTCATTTCTCATCTCCTTGTGCTCCGGTTCGCCATTCCAGCTGCTATACTAGCAATCTCCCTGCTTGGAGAATCAGCACCTTTAACCTCCTGTTCCGTACAGGTTGCAATTTGTCCTGAGGATGAACGGGAAGAGGGGGAACCAATGAGAGACTAGCTCTAGGTGTTGGGACAGGCACAGGTCACTCTATTTTCCCATCAGGAAGAAGAATTAACCTCAGGCTCAGCTTGCCGCCCGGAGCCAGAATAGGGCCTGAAGCAATCCTGCGCTTTTGCGGCCAGCTCCCAAGAAAGCGAGTTGAAAAATGGAGCTCAGGGGCACTGCAATTCACAAACCTGCAGAGTTAGAAATGATAACTCTCGTCCACAAATATATTGAGGGAAGGCAACGAAGAGGATTTGAAAGCAAGGCAGAATTGCAGGAATCAGATTTCAGGAGGTAGATTCGAATCGCCTTTAAAGCACAGGAAAAGCGGCAAAACCTCGACAATGATGCCCTTGGCCAAAAAGGGCGTATGCGTTTTTTCCTGAATATATTCAGGAAAAAACGCATACGCCCTTTTTGGCCAACCAAGCAACCTGGAAAGGCAAATCAGCGCTACAAAGAAGTCTCGCTTCCCATCGGTCAAAAGGGCCAGGCTGAATAAAGTGTCAAAACCAGAAATGCAGGACAGGCCATGGAGAAATGGGAGCCTTGCTACGCTGATGGGCGGGATGTAAATTGCCAACAGCCACTCTGGAGAAGTGTACGGTGTGTCCTGAAACATCTAAAAAACTCAGCTTAGAGAGCATAGGGCACTTCCACTCATGGGCGTATAAATTGGGAAAACTAAAAATCAGCAAGACACAGGCACCCCCAAAGTTTAGGGCTGCTCTGTTGACAAGAACCTCCACTTTGTGACACCTTAAATATCCCAGGAAAGACAAGAATGGATAAAGAAGTTGTGGTCCTTATGTACAATGGAATATCACTCAGCCATGAAATCAACGTCATAAGGCTAGTAGCAGCATGATGAGTGGATTTGGGTACGACGATTCTAAGTGAAATAAGTCACACAGAAAAAGACACTTATCATAAGATATCACTTATAGAGGGAATGTAAAAACCGCTACCCTTGAACTGAATTACATAACAGGTCAGAGTCACACGTTTAGAAAACACACTAGGGCTGCTTAACGGGAAAGGTGAGGTGGGGTGATGCATAAAACAAGGGTTTCAAATTAGCTCAGATAGCGTTCCATAAACCCAATATGTAATAGACAAGACCTACTCCTTCCTCAGTGAACTGGACTCAACACGCCCTATTCATCGCCCAAGAATATATCTGACTAGTAAGAATCTTAAAACCTATGTATTGATATCTCTCTGTAAGTGAGTCCAGTGGGTGAAAAGCGGCATAAACACAGCAGTGAAAAGCAGCTAAACCCCATTATACAAATCAATTACTTTTAAAAACCCGTGAAACAAAGACAGTGAAAGAGAGAGAAATTCTGACAAAATTCGTTCAGGGGCTGTGATGCAACCTGGATTGACCATATGTAGACCCACAGATGGATGAGACATAAGGGTGGACACTCTTGGGGCTGAGAGGTTTGGTGAGGTTGGGTGAGCAAACGCAGACCCTTTAAAGTAATACTGTGTGGTACCCATCCCATGGGTCCCAAATCTCCAGGTTCAAGGGCATCTTCCTACATCGAAAACATGCATGAGAAACCCAGAAGATGGTACACCGTGTGATCGGGAAAGGTTTCTAAAACGCACCTCATTTCTCATCTCCTTGTGCTCCGGTTCGCCATTCCAGCTGCTATACTAGCAATCTCCCTGCTTGGAGAATCAGCACCTTTAACCTCCTGTTCCGTACAGGTTGCAATTTGTCCTGAGGATGAACGGGAAGAGGGGGAACCAATGAGAGACTAGCTCTAGGTGTTGGGACAGGCACAGGTCACTCTATTTTCCCATCAGGAAGAAGAATTAACCTCAGGCTCAGCTTGCCGCCCGGAGCCAGAATAGGGCCTGAAGCAATCCTGCGCTTTTGCGGCCAGCTCCCAAGAAAGCGAGTTGAAAAATGGAGCTCAGGGGCACTGCAATTCACAAACCTGCAGAGTTAGAAATGATAACTCTCGTCCACAAATATATTGAGGGAAGGCACCGAAGAGGATTTGAAAGCAAGGCAGAATTGCAGGAATCAGATTTCAGGAGGTAGATTCGAATCGCCTTTAAAGCACAGGAAAAGCGGCAAAACCTCGACAATGATGCCCTTGGCCAAAAAGGGCGTATGCGTTTTTTCCTGAATATATTCAGGAAAAAACGCATACGCCCTTTTTGGCCAACCAAGCAACCTGGAAAGGCAAATCAGCGCTACAAAGAAGTCTCGCTTCCCATCGGTCAAAAGGGCCAGGCTGAATAAAGTGTCAAAACCAGAAATGCAGGACAGGCCATGGAGAAATGGGAGCCTTGCTACGCTGATGGGCGGGATGTAAATTGCCAACAGCCACTCTGGAGAAGTGTACGGTGTGTCCTGAAACATCTAAAAAACTCAGCTTAGAGAGCATAGGGCACTTCCACTCATGGGCGTATAAATTGGGAAAACTAAAAATCAGCAAGACACAGGCACCCCCAAAGTTTAGGGCTGCTCTGTTGACAAGAACCTCCACTTTGTGACACCTTAAATATCCCAGGAAAGACAAGAATGGATAAAGAAGTTGTGGTCCTTATGTACAATGGAATATCACTCAGCCATGAAATCAACGTCATAAGGCTAGTAGCAGCATGATGAGTGGATTTGGGTACGACGATTCTAAGTGAAATAAGTCACACAGAAAAAGACACTTATCATAAGATATCACTTATAGAGGGAATGTAAAAACCGCTACCCTTGAACTGAATTACATAACAGGTCAGAGTCACACGTTTAGAAAACACACTAGGGCTGCTTAACGGGAAAGGTGAGGTGGGGTGATGCATAAAACAAGGGTTTCAAATTAGCTCAGATAGCGTTCCATAAACCCAATATGTAATAGACAAGACCTACTCCTTCCTCACTGAACTGGACTCAACACGCCCTATTCATCGCCCAAGAATATATCTGACTAGTAAGAATCCTAAAACCTATGTATTGATATCTCTCTGTAAGTGAGTCAAGTGGGTGAAAAGCGGCATAAACACAGCAGTGAAAAGCAGCTAAACTCCATTATACAAATCAATTACTTTTAAAAACCCGTGAAACAAAGACAGTGAAAGAGAGAGAAATTCTGACAAAATTCGTTCAGGGGCTGTGATGCAACCTGGATTGACCATATGTAGACCCACAGATGGATGAGACATAAGGGTGGACACTCTTGGGGCTGAGAGGTTTGGTGAGGTTGGGTGAGCAAACGCAGACCCTTTAAAGTAATACTGTGTGGTACCCATCCCATGGGTCCCAAATCTCCAGGTTCAAGGGCATCTTCCTACATCGAAAACATGCATGAGAAACCCAGAAGATGGTACACCGTGTGATCGGGAAAGGTTTCTAAAACGCACCTCATTTCTCATCTCCTTGTGCTCCGGTTCGCCATTCCAGCTGCTATACTAGCAATCTCCCTGCTTGGAGAATCAGCACCTTTAACCTCCTGTTCCGTACAGGTTGCAATTTGTCCTGAGGATGAACGGGAAGAGGGGGAACCAATGAGAGACTAGCTCTAGGTGTTGGGACAGGCACAGGTCACTCTATTTTCCCATCAGGAAGAAGAATTAACCTCAGGCTCAGCTTGCCGCCCGGAGCCAGAATAGGGCCTGAAGCAATCCTGCGCTTTTGCGGCCAGCTCCCAAGAAAGCGAGTTGAAAAATGGAGCTCAGGGGCACTGCAATTCACAAACCTGCAGAGTTAGAAATGATAACTCTCGTCCACAAATATATTGAGGGAAGGCACCGAAGAGGATTTGAAAGCAAGGCAGAATTGCAGGAATCAGATTTCAGGAGGTAGATTCGAATCGCCTTTAAAGCACAGGAAAAGCGGCAAAACCTCGACAATGATGCCCTTGGCCAAAAAGGGCGTATGCGTTTTTTCCTGAATATATTCAGGAAAAAACGCATACGCCCTTTTTGGCCAACCAAGCAACCTGGAAAGGCAAATCAGCGCTACAAAGAAGTCTCGCTTCCCATCGGTCAAAAGGGCCAGGCTGAATAAAGTGTCAAAACCAGAAATGCAGGACAGGCCATGGAGAAATGGGAGCCTTGCTACGCTGATGGGCGGGATGTAAATTGCCAACAGCCACTCTGGAGAAGTGTACGGTGTGTCCTGAAACATCTAAAAAACTCAGCTTAGAGAGCATAGGGCACTTCCACTCATGGGCGTATAAATTGGGAAAACTAAAAATCAGCAAGACACAGGCACCCCCAAAGTTTAGGGCTGCTCTGTTGACAAGAACCTCCACTTTGTGACACCTTAAATATCCCAGGAAAGACAAGAATGGATAAAGAAGTTGTGGTCCTTATGTACAATGGAATATCACTCAGCCATGAAATCAACGTCATAAGGCTAGTAGCAGCATGATGAGTGGATTTGGGTACGACGATTCTAAGTGAAATAAGTCACACAGAAAAAGACACTTATCATAAGATATCACTTATAGAGGGAATGTAAAAACCGCTACCCTTGAACTGAATTACATAACAGGTCAGAGTCACACGTTTAGAAAACACACTAGGGCTGCTTAACGGGAAAGGTGAGGTGGGGTGATGCATAAAACAAGGGTTTCAAATTAGCTCAGATAGCGTTCCATAAACCCAATATGTAATAGACAAGACCTACTCCTTCCTCACTGAACTGGACTCAACACGCCCTATTCATCGCCCAAGAATATATCTGACTAGTAAGAATCTTAAAACCTATGTATTGATATCTCTCTGTAAGTGAGTCCAGTGGGTGAAAAGCGGCATAAACACAGCAGTGAAAAGCAGCTAAACCCCATTATACAAATCAATTACTTTTAAAAACCCGTGAAACAAAGACAGTGAAAGAGAGAGAAATTCTGACAAAATTCGTTCAGGGGCTGTGATGCAACCTGGATTGACCATATGTAGACCCACAGATGGATGAGACATAAGGGTGGACACTCTTGGGGCTGAGAGGTTTGGTGAGGTTGGGTGAGCAAACGCAGACCCTTTAAAGTAATACTGTGTGGTACCCATCCCATGGGTCCCAAATCTCCAGGTTCAAGGGCATCTTCCTACATCGAAAACATGCATGAGAAACCCAGAAGATGGTACACCGTGTGATCGGGAAAGGTTTCTAAAACGCACCTCATTTCTCATCTCCTTGTGCTCCGGTTCGCCATTCCAGCTGCTATACTAGCAATCTCCCTGCTTGGAGAATCAGCACCTTTAACCTCCTGTTCCGTACAGGTTGCAATTTGTCCTGAGGATGAACGGGAAGAGGGGGAACCAATGAGAGACTAGCTCTAGGTGTTGGGACAGGCACAGGTCACTCTATTTTCCCATCAGGAAGAAGAATTAACCTCAGGCTCAGCTTGCCGCCCGGAGCCAGAATAGGGCCTGAAGCAATCCTGCGCTTTTGCGGCCAGCTCCCAAGAAAGCGAGTTGAAAAATGGAGCTCAGGGGCACTGCAATTCACAAACCTGCAGAGTTAGAAATGATAACTCTCGTCCACAAATATATTGAGGGAAGGCACCGAAGAGGATTTGAAAGCAAGGCAGAATTGCAGGAATCAGATTTCAGGAGGTAGATTCGAATCGCCTTTAAAGCACAGGAAAAGCGGCAAAACCTCGACAATGATGCCCTTGGCCAAAAAGGGCGTATGCGTTTTTTCCTGAATATATTCAGGAAAAAACGCATACGCCCTTTTTGGCCAACCAAGCAACCTGGAAAGGCAAATCAGCGCTACAAAGAAGTCTCGCTTCCCATCGGTCAAAAGGGCCAGGCTGAATAAAGTGTCAAAACCAGAAATGCAGGACAGGCCATGGAGAAATGGGAGCCTTGCTACGCTGATGGGCGGGATGTAAATTGCCAACAGCCACTCTGGAGAAGTGTACGGTGTGTCCTGAAACATCTAAAAAACTCAGCTTAGAGAGCATAGGGCACTTCCACTCATGGGCGTATAAATTGGGAAAACTAAAAATCAGCAAGACACAGGCACCCCCAAAGTTTAGGGCTGCTCTGTTGACAAGAACCTCCACTTTGTGACACCTTAAATATCCCAGGAAAGACAAGAATGGATAAAGAAGTTGTGGTCCTTATGTACAATGGAATATCACTCAGCCATGAAATCAACGTCATAAGGCTAGTAGCAGCATGATGAGTGGATTTGGGTACGACGATTCTAAGTGAAATAAGTCACACAGAAAAAGACACTTATCATAAGATATCACTTATAGAGGGAATGTAAAAACCGCTACCCTTGAACTGAATTACATAACAGGTCAGAGTCACACGTTTAGAAAACACACTAGGGCTGCTTAACGGGAAAGGTGAGGTGGGGTGATGCATAAAACAAGGGTTTCAAATTAGCTCAGATAGCGTTCCATAAACCCAATATGTAATAGACAAGACCTACTCCTTCCTCACTGAACTGGACTCAACACGCCCTATTCATCGCCCAAGAATATATCTGACTAGTAAGAATCTTAAAACCTATGTATTGATATCTCTCTGTAAGTGAGTCCAGTGGGTGAAAAGCGGCATAAACACAGCAGTGAAAAGCAGCTAAACCCCATTATACAAATCAATTACTTTTAAAAACCCGTGAAACAAAGACAGTGAAAGAGAGAGAAATTCTGACAAAATTCGTTCAGGGGCTGTGATGCAACCTGGATTGACCATATGTAGACCCACAGATGGATGAGACATAAGGGTGGACACTCTTGGGGCTGAGAGGTTTGGTGAGGTTGGGTGAGCAAACGCAGACCCTTTAAAGTAATACTGTGTGGTACCCATCCCATGGGTCCCAAATCTCCAGGTTCAAGGGCATCTTCCTACATCGAAAACATGCATGAGAAACCCAGAAGATGGTACACCGTGTGATCGGGAAAGGTTTCTAAAACGCACCTCATTTCTCATCAATTTGTGCTCCGGTTCGCCATTCCAGCCGCTATACTAGCAATCTCCCTGCTTGGAGAATCAGCACCTTTAACCTCCTGTTCCGAACAGGTTGCAATTTGTCCTGAGGATGAACGGGAAGAGGGGGAACCAATGAGAGACTAGCTCTAGGTTTTGGGACAGGCACAGGTCACTCTATTTTCCCATCAGGAAGAAGAATTAACCACAGGCTCAGCCTGCCGCCCGGAGCCAGAAAAGGGCTTGAAGCAATCCTGCGCTTTTGCGCCCAGCTCCCAAGAAAGCGAGTTGAAAAATGGAGCTCATTGGCACTGCAATTCACAAATCTGCAGACTTAGAAATGATAACTCTCGTCCACAAATATATTGAGGGAAGGCAACGAAGAGGATTTGAAAGCAAGGCAGAATTGCAGGAAACAGATTTCAGGAGGTAGATTCGAATCGCCTTTAAAGCACAGGAAAAGCGGCAAAACCTCGACAATGATGCCCTTGGCCAAAAAGGGCGTATGCGTTTTTTCCTGAATATATTCAGGAAAAAACGCATACGCCCTTTTTGGCCAACCAAGCAACCTGGAAAGGCAAATCAGCGCTACAAAGAAGTCTCGCTTCCCATCGGTCAAAAGGGCCAGGCTGAATAAAGTGTCAAAACCAGAAATGCAGGACAGGCCATGGAGAAATGGGAGCCTTGCTACGCTGATGGGCGGGATGTAAATTGCCAACAGCCACTCTGGAGAAGTGTACGGTGTGTCCTGAAACATCTAAAAAACTCAGCTTAGAGAGCATAGGGTACTTCCACTCATGGGCGTGTAAATTGGGAAAACTAAAAATCAGCAAAACACAGGCACCCCAAAGTTTAGGGCTGCTCTGTTGACAAGAACCTCCACTTTGTGACACCTTAAATATCCCAGGAAAGACAAGAATGGATAAAGAAGTTGTGGTCCTTATGTACAATGGAATATCACTCAGCCATGAAATCAACGTCATAAGGCTAGTAGCAGCATGATGAGTGGATTTGGGTACGACGATTCTAAGTGAAATAAGTCACACAGAAAAAGACACTTATCATAGATATCACTTACAGAGGGAATGTAAAAACCGCTACCCTTGAACTGAATTACATAACAGGTCAGAGTCACACGTTTAGAAAACACACTAGGGCTGCTTAACGGGAAAGGTGAGGTGGGGTGATGCATAAAACAAGGATTTCAAATTAGCTCAGATAGCGTTCCATAAACCCAATATGTAATAGACAAGACCTACTCCTTCCTCAGTGAACTGGACTCAACACGCCCTATTCATCGCCCAAGAATATATCTGACTAGTAAGAATCTTAAAACCTATGTATTGATATCTCTCTGTAAGTGAGTGAAGTGGGTGAAAAGCGGCATAACCACAGCAGTGAAAAGCAGCTAAACCCCATTATACAAATCAATTACTTTTAAAAACCCGTGAAACAAAGACAGTGAAAGAGAGAGAAATTCTGACAAAATTCGTTCAGGGGCTGTGATGCAACCTGGATTGACCATATGTAGACCCACAGATGGATGAGACATAAGGGTGGACACTCTTGGGGCTGAGAGGTTTGGTGAGGTTGGGTGAGCAAACGCAGACCCTTTAAAGTAATACTGCGTGATACCCATCCCATGGGTCCCAAATCTCCAGGTTCAAGGGCATCTTCCTACATCGAAAACATACATGAGAAACCCATAAGATGGTACAGCGTGTGATCGGGAAAGGTTTCTAAAACGCACCTCATTTCTCATCTCCTTGTGCTCCGGTTCGCCATTCCAGCCGCTATACTAGCAATCTCCCTGCCTGGAGAATCAGCACCTTTAACCTCCTGTTCTGTACAGGTTGCAATTTGTCCTGAGGATGAACGGGAAGAGGGGGAAAAAATGAGAGACTAGCTCTAGGTGTTGGGACAGGCACAGGTCACTCTATTTTCCCATCAGGAAGAAGAATTAACCACAGGCTCAGCCTGCCGCCCGGAGCCAGAAAAGGGCCTGAAGCAATCCTGCGCTTTTGCGGCCAGCTCCCAAGAAAGCGAGTTGAAAAATGGAGCTCAGGGGCACTGCAATTCACAAATCTGCAGACTTAGAAATGATAACTCTCGTCCACAAATATATTGAGGGAAGGCAACGAAGAGGATTTGAAAGCAAGGCAGAATTGCAGGAAACAGATTTCAGGAGGTAGATTCGAATCGCCTTTAAAGCACAGGAAAAGCGGCAAAACCTCGACAATGATGCCCTTGGCCAAAAAGGGCGTATGCGTTTTTTCCTGAATATATTCAGGAAAAAACGCATACGCCCTTTTTGGCCAACCAAGCAACCTGGAAAGGCAAATCAGCGCTACAAAGAAGTCTCGCTTCCCATCGGTCAAAAGGGTCAGGCTGAATAAAGTGTCAAAACCAGAAATGCAGGACAGGCCATGGAGAAATGGGAGCCTTGCTACGCTGATGGGCGGGATGTAAATTGCCAACAGCCACTCTGGAGAAGTGTACGGTGTGTCCTGAAACATCTAAAAAACTCAGCTTAGAGAGCATAGGGCACTTCCACTCATGGGCGTGTAAATTGGGAAAACTAAAAATCAGCAAGACACAGGCACCCCAAAGTTTAGGGCTGCTCTGTTGACAAGAACCTCCACTTTGTGACACCTTAAATATCCCAGGAAAGACAAGAATGGATAAAGAAGTTGTGGTCCTTATGTACAATGGAATATCACTCAGCCATGAAATCAACATCATAAGGCTAGTAGCAGCATGATGAGTGGATTTGGGTACGACGATTCTAAGTGAAATAAGTCACACAGAAGAAGACACTTATCATAAGATATCACTTATAGAGGGAATGTAAAAACCGCTACCCTTGAACTGAATTACATAACAGGTCAGAGTCACACGTTTAAAAAACACACTAGGGCTGCTTAACGGGAAAGGTGAGGTGGGGTGATGCATAAAACAAGGGTTTCAAATTAGCTCAGATAGCGTTCCATAAACCCAATATGTAATAGACAAGACCTACTCCTTCCTCAGTGAACTGGACTCAACACGCCCTATTCATCGCCCAAGAATATATCTGACTAGTAAGAATCTTAAAACCTATGTATTGATATCTCTCTGTAAGTGAGTGAAGTGGGTGAAAAGCGGCATAACCACAGCAGTGAAAAGCAGCTAAACCCCATTATACAAATCAATTACTTTTAAAAACCCGTGAAACAAAGACAGTGAAAGAGAGAGAAATTCTGACAAAATTCGTTCAGGGGCTGTGATGCAACCTGGATTGACCATATGTAGACCCACAGATGGATGAGACATAAGGGTGGACACTCTTGGGGCTGAGAGGTTTGGTGAGGTTGGGTGAGCAAACGCAGACCCTTTAAAGTAATACTGTGTGGTACCCATCCCATGGGTCCCAAATCTCCAGGTTCAAGGGCATCTTCCTACATCGAAAACATGCATGAGAAACCCAGAAGATGGTACACCGTGTGATCGGGAAAGGTTTCTAAAACGCACCTCATTTCTCATCAATTTGTGCTCCGGTTCGCCATTCCAGCCGCTATACTAGCAATCTCCCTGCTTGGAGAATCAGCACCTTTAACCTCCTGTTCCGAACAGGTTGCAATTTGTCCTGAGGATGAACGGGAAGAGGGGGAACCAATGAGAGACTAGCTCTAGGTTTTGGGACAGGCACAGGTCACTCTATTTTCCCATCAGGAAGAAGAATTAACCACAGGCTCAGCCTGCCGCCCGGAGCCAGAAAAGGGCCTGAAGCAATCCTGCGCTTTTGCGGCCAGCTCCCAAGAAAGCGAGTTGAAAAATGGAGCTCATTGGCACTGCAATTCACAAATCTGCAGACTTAGAAATGATAACTCTCGTCCACAAATATATTGAGGGAAGGCAACGAAGAGGATTTGAAAGCAAGGCAGAATTGCAGGAAACAGATTTCAGGAGGTAGATTCGAATCGCCTTTAAAGCACAGGAAAAGCGGCAAAACCTCGACAATGATGCCCTTGGCCAAAAAGGGCGTATGCGTTTTTTCCTGAATATATTCAGGAAAAAACGCATACGCCCTTTTTGGCCAACCAAGCAACCTGGAAAGGCAAATCAGCGCTACAAAGAAGTCTCGCTTCCCATTGGTCAAAAGGGCCAGGCTGAATAAAGTGTCAAAACCAGAAATGCAGGACAGGCCATGGAGAAATGGGAGCCTTGCTACGCTGATGGGCGGGATGTAAATTGCCAACAGCCACTCTGGAGAAGTGTACGGTGTGTCCTGAAACATCTAAAAAACTCAGCTTAGAGAGCATAGGGTACTTCCACTCATGGGCGTGTAAATTGGGAAAACTAAAAATCAGCAAGACACAGGCACCCCAAAGTTTAGGGCTGCTCTGTTGACAAGAACCTCCACTTTGTGACACCTTAAATATCCCAGGAAAGACAAGAATGGATAAAGAAGTTGTGGTCCTTATGTACAATGGAATATCACTCAGCCATGAAATCAACGTCATAAGGCTAGTAGCAGCATGATGAGTGGATTTGGGTACGACGATTCTAAGTGAAATAAGTCACACAGAAGAAGACACTTATCATAGATATCACTTACAGAGGGAATGTAAAAACCGCTACCCTTGAACTGAATTACATAACAGGTCAGAGTCACACGTTTAGAAAACACACTAGGGCTGCTTAACGGGAAAGGTGAGGTGGGGTGATGCATAAAACAAGGATTTCAAATTAGATCAGATAGCGTTCCATAAACCCAATATGTAATAGACAAGACCTACTCCTTCCTCAGTGAACTGGACTCAACACGCCCTATTCATCGCCCAAGAATATATCTGACTAGTAAGAATCTTAAAACCTATGTATTGATATCTCTCTGTAAGTGAGTGAAGTGGGTGAAAAGCGGCATAACCACAGCAGTGAAAAGCAGCTAAACCCCATTATACAAATCAATTACTTTTAAAAACCCGTGAAACAAAGACAGTGAAAGAGAGAGAAATTCTGACAAAATTCGTTCAGGGGCTGTGATGCAACCTGGATTGACCATATGTAGACCCACAGATGGATGAGACATAAGGGTGGACACTCTTGGGGCTGAGAGGTTTGGTGAGGTTGGGTGAGGAAACGCAGACCCTTTAAAGTAATACTGCGTGGTACCCATCCCATGGGTCCCAAATCTCCAGGTTCAAGGGCATCTTCCTACATCGAAAACATACATGAGAAACCCAGAAGATGGTACACCGTGTGATCGGGAAAGGTTTCTAAAACGCACCTCATTTCTCATCTCCTTGTGCTCCGGTTCGCCATTCCAGCCGCTATACTAGCAATCTCCCTGCCTGGAGAATCAGCACCTTTAACCTCCTGTTCTGTACAGGTTGCAATTTGTCCTGAGGATGAACGGGAAGAGGGGGAAAAAATGAGAGACTAGCTCTAGGTGTTGGGACAGGCACAGGTCACTCTATTTTCCCATCAGGAAGAAGAATTAACCACAGGCTCAGCCTGCCGCCCGGAGCCAGAAAAGGGCCTGAAGCAATCCTGCGCTTTTGCGGCCAGCTCCCAAGAAAGCGAGTTGAAAAATGGAGCTCAGGGGCACTGCAATTCACAAATCTGCAGACTTAGAAATGATAACTCTCGTCCACAAATATATTGAGGGAAGGCAACGAAGAGGATTTGAAAGCAAGGCAGAATTGCAGGAAACAGATTTCAGGAGGTAGATTCGAATCGCCTTTAAAGCACAGGAAAAGCGGCAAAACCTCGACAATGATGCCCTTGGCCAAAAAGGGCGTATGCTTTTTTTCCTGAATATATTCAGGAAAAAACGCATACGCCCTTTTTGGCCAACCAAGCAACCTGGAAAGGCAAATCAGCGCTACAAAGAAGTTTCGCTTCCCATCGGTCAAAAGGGCCAGGCTGAATAAAGTGTCAAAACCAGAAATGCAGGACAGGCCATGGAGAAATGGGAGCCTTGCTACGCTGATGGGCGGGATGTAAATTGCCAACAGCCACTCTGGAGAAGTGTACGGTGTGTCCTGAAACATCTAAAAAACTCAGCTTAGAGAGCATAGGGTACTTCCACTCATGGGCGTGTAAATTGGGAAAACTAAAAATCAGCAAGACACAGGCACCCCAAAGTTTAGGGCTGCTCTGTTGACAAGAACCTCCACTTTGTGACACCTTAAATATCCCAGGAAAGACAAGAATGGATAAAGAAGTTGTGGTCCTTATGTACAATGGAATATCACTCAGCCATGAAATCAACGTCATAAGGCTAGTAGCAGCATGATGAGTGGATTTGGGTACGACGATTCTAAGTGAAATAAGTCACACAGAAAAAGACACTTATCATAAGATATCACTTATAGAGGGAATGTAAAAACCGCTACCCTTGAACTGAATTACATAACAGGTCAGAGTCACACGTTTAGAAAACACACTAGGGCTGCTTAACGGGAAAGGTGAGGTGGGGTGATGCATAAAACAAGGGTTTCAAATTAGCTCAGATAGCGTTCCATAAACCCAATATGTAATAGACAAGACCTACTCCTTCCTCAGTGAACTGGACTCAACACGCCCTATTCATCGCCCAAGAATATATCTGACTAGTAAGAATCTTAAAACCTATGTATTGATATCTCTCTGTAAGTGAGTGAAGTGGGTGAAAAGCGGCATAACCACAGCAGTGAAAAGCAGCTAAACCCCATTATACAAATCAATTACTTTTAAAAACCCGTGAAACAAAGACAGTGAAAGAGAGAGAAATTCTGACAAAATTCGTTCAGGGGCTGTGATGCAACCTGGATTGACCATATGTAGACCCACAGATGGATGAGACATAAGGGTGGACACTCTTGGGGCTGAGAGGTTTGGTGAGGTTGGGTGAGGAAACGCAGACCCTTTAAAGTAATACTGCGTGGTACCCATCCCATGGGTCCCAAATCTCCAGGTTCAAGGGCATCTTCCTACATCGAAAACATACATGAGAAACCCAGAAGATGGTACACCGTGTGATCGGGAAAGGTTTCTAAAACGCACCTCATTTCTCATCTCCTTGTGCTCCGGTTCGCCATTCCAGCCGCTATACTAGCAATCTCCCTGCCTGGAGAATCAGCACCTTTAACCTCCTGTTCTGTACAGGTTGCAATTTGTCCTGAGGATGAACGGGAAGAGGGGGAAAAAATGAGAGACTAGCTCTAGGTGTTGGGACAGGCACAGGTCACTCTATTTTCCCATCAGGAAGAAGAATTAACCGCAGGCTCAGCCTGCCGCCCGAAGCCAGAATAGGGCCTGAAGCAATCCTGCGCTTTTGCGGCCAGCTCCCAAGAAAGCGAGTTGAAAAATGGAGCTCAGGGGCACTGCAATTCACAAATCTGCAGACTTAGAAATGATAACTCTCGTCCACAAATATATTGAGGGAAGGCAACGAAGAGGATTTGAAAGCAAGGCAGAATTGCAGGAAACAGATTTCAGGAGGTAGATACGAATCGCCTTTAAAGCACAGGAAAAGCGGCAAAACCTCGACAATGATGCCCTTGGCCAAAAAGGGCGTATGCTTTTTTTCCTGAATATATTCAGGAAAAAACGCATACGCCCTTTTTGGCCAACCAAGCAACCTGGAAAGGCAAATCAGCGCTACAAAGAAGTTTCGCTTCCCATCGGTCAAAAGGGCCAGGCTGAATAAAGTGTCAAAACCAGAAATGCAGGACAGGCCATGGAGAAATGGGAGCCTTGCTACGCTGATGGGCGGGATGTAAATTGCCAACAGCCACTCTGGAGAAGTGTACGGTGTGTCCTGAAACATCTAAAAAACTCAGCTTAGAGAGCATAGGGTACTTCCACTCATGGGCGTGTAAATTGGGAAAACTAAAAATCAGCAAGACACAGGCACCCCAAAGTTTAGGGCTGCTCTGTTGACAAGAACCTCCACTTTGTGACACCTTAAATATCCCAGGAAAGACAAGAATGGATAAAGAAGTTGTGGTCCTTATGTACAATGGAATATCACTCAGCCATGAAATCAACGTCATAAGGCTAGTAGCAGCATGATGAGTGGATTTGGGTACGACGATTCTAAGTGAAATAAGTCACACAGAAAAAGACACTTATCATAAGATATCACTTATAGAGGGAATGTAAAAACCGCTACCCTTGAACTGAATTACATAACAGGTCAGAGTCACACGTTTAGAAAACACACTAGGGCTGCTTAACGGGAAAGGTGAGGTGGGGTGATGGATAAAACAAGGGTTTCAAATTAGCTCAGATAGCGTTCCATAAACCCAATATGTAATAGACAAGACCTACTCCTTCCTCAGTGAACTGGACTCAACACGCCCTATTCATCGCCCAAGAATATATCTGACTAGTAAGAATCTTAAAACCTATGTATTGATATCTCTCTGTAAGTGAGTCAAGTGGGTGAAAAGCGACATAACCACAGCAGTGAAAAGCAGCTAAACCCCATTATACAAATCAATTACTTTTAAAAACCCGTGAAACAAAGACAGTGAAAGAGAGAGAAATTCTGACAAAATTCGTTCAGGGGCTGTGATGCAACCTGGATTGACCATATGTAGACCCACAGATGGATGAGACATAAGGGTGGACACTCTTGGGGCTGAGAGGTTTGGTGAGGTTGGGTGAGCAAACGCAGACCCTTTAAAGTAATACTGCGTGGTACCCTTCCCATGGGTCCCAAATCTCCAGGTTCAAGGGCATCTTCATACATCGAAAACATGCATGAGAAACCCAGAAGATGGTACACCGTGTGATCGGGAAAGGTTTCTAAAACGCACCTCATTTCTCATCTCCTTGTGCTCCGGTTCGCCATTCCAGCTGCTATACTAGCAATCTCCCTGCTTGGAGAATCAGCACCTTTAACCTCCTGTTCCGTACAGGTTGCAATTCGTCCTGAGGATGAACGGGAAGAGGGGGAACCAATGAGAGACTAGCTCTAGGTGTTGGGACAGGCACAGGTCACTCTATTTTCCCATCAGGAAGAAGAATTAACCTCAGGCTCAGCTTGCCGCCCGGAGCCAGAATAGGGCCTGAAGCAATCCTGCGCTTTTGCGGCCAGCTCCCAAGAAAGCGAGTTGAAAAATGGAGCTCAGGGGCACTGCAATTCACAAACCTGCAGAGTTAGAAATGATAACTCTCGTCCACAAATATATTGAGGGAAGGCACCGAAGAGGATTTGAAAGCAAGGCAGAATTGCAGGAAT
This sequence comes from Balaenoptera borealis, assembly GCF_965194805.1. Classification (NCBI taxonomy): domain Eukaryota; kingdom Metazoa; phylum Chordata; class Mammalia; order Artiodactyla; family Balaenopteridae; genus Balaenoptera; species Balaenoptera borealis. Next base: position 24,986 of record NW_028123383.1, read on the forward strand.
CAGATTTCAGGAGGTAGATTCGAATCGCCTTTAAAGCACAGGAAAAGCGGCAAAACCTCGACAATGATGCCCTTGGCCAAAAAGGGCGTATGAGTTTTTTCCTGAATATATTCAGGAAAAAACGCATACGCCCTTTTTGGCCAACCAAGCAACCTGGAAAGGCAAATCAGCGCTACAAAGAAGTCTCGCTTCCCATCGGTCAAAAGGGCCAGGCTGAATAAAGTGTCAAAACCAGAAATGCAGGACAGGCCATGGAGAAATGGGAGCCTTGCTACGCTGATGGGCGGGATGTAAATTGCCAACAGCCACTCTGGAGAAGTGTACGGTGTGTCCTGAAACATCTAAAAAACTCAGCTTAGAGAGCATAGGGCACTTCCACTCATGGGCGTATAAATTGGGAAAACTAAAAATCAGCAAGACACAGGCACCCCCAAAGTTTAGGGCTGCTCTGTTGACAAGAACCTCCACTTTGTGACACCTTAAATATCCCAGGAAAGACAAGAATGGATAAAGAAGTTGTGGTCCTTATGTACAATGGAATATCACTCAGCCATGAAATCAACGTCATAAGGCTAGTAGCAGCATGATGAGTGGATTTGGGTACGACGATTCTAAGTGAAATAAGTCACACAGAAAAAGACACTTATCATAAGATATCACTTATAGAGGGAATGTAAAAACCGCTACCCTTGAACTGAATTACATAACAGGTCAGAGTCACACGTTTAGAAAACACACTAGGGCTGCTTAACGGGAAAGGTGAGGTGGGGTGATGCATAAAACAAGGGTTTCAAATTAGCTCAGATAGCGTTCCATAAACCCAATATGTAATAGACAAGACCTACTCCTTCCTCACTGAACTGGACTCAACACGCCCTATTCATCGCCCAAGAATATATCTGACTAGTAAGAATCCTAAAACCTATGTATTGATATCTCTCTGTAAGTGAGTCAAGTGGGTGAAAAGCGGCATAAACACAGCAGTGAAAAGCAGCTAAACTCCATTATACAAATCAATTACTTTTAAAAACCCGTGAAACAAAGACAGTGAAAGAGAGAGAAATTCTGACAAAATTCGTTCAGGGGCTGTGATGCAACCTGGATTGACCATATGTAGACCCACAGATGGATGAGACATAAGGGTGGACACTCTTGGGGCTGAGAGGTTTGGTGAGGTTGGGTGAGCAAACGCAGACCCTTTAAAGTAATACTGTGTGGTACCCATCCCATGGGTCCCAAATCTCCAGGTTCAAGGGCATCTTCCTACATCGAAAACATGCATGAGAAACCCAGAAGATGGTACACCGTGTGATCGGGAAAGGTTTCTAAAACGCACCTCATTTCTCATCTCCTTGTGCTCCGGTTCGCCATTCCAGCCGCTATACTAGCAATCTCCCTGCTTGGAGAATCAGCACCTTTAACCTCCTGTTCCGTACAGGTTGCAATTTGTCCTGAGGATGAACGGGAAGAGGGGGAACCAATGAGAGACTAGCTCTAGGTGTTGGGACAGGCACAGGTCATTCTATTTTCCCATCAGGAAGAAGAATTAACCTCAGGCTCAGCTTGCCGCCCGGAGCCAGAATAGGGCCTGAAGCAATCCTGCGCTTTTGCGGCCAGCTCCCAAGAAAGCGAGTTGAAAAATGGAGCTCAGGGGCACTGCAATTCACAAACCTGCAGAGTTAGAAATGATAACTCTCGTCCACAAATATATTGAGGGAAGGCAACGAAGAGGATGTGAAAGCAAGGCAGAATTGCAGGAATCAGATTTCAGGAGGTAGATTCGAATCGCCTTTAAAGCACAGGAAAAGCGGCAAAACCTCCACAATGATGCCCTTGGCCAAAAAGGGCGTATGCGTTTTTTCCTGAATATATTCAGGAAAAAACGCATACGCCCTTTTTGGCCAACCAAGCAACCTGGAAAGGCAAATCAGCGCTACAAAGAAGTCTCGCTTCCCATCGGTCAAAAGGGCCAGGCTGAATAAAGTGTCAAAACCAGAAATGCAGGACAGGCCATGGAGAAATGGGAGCCTTGCTACGCTGATGGGCGGGATGTAAATTGCCAACAGCCACTCTGGAGAAGTGTACGGTGTGTCCTGAAACACCTAAAAAACTCAGCTTAGAGAGCATAGGGTACCTCCACTCATGGGCGTGTAAATTGGGAAAACTAAAAATCAGCAAGACACAGGCACCCCAAAGTTTAGGGCTGCTCTGTTGACAAGAACCTCCACTTTGTGACACCTTAAATATCCCAGGAAAGACAAGAATGGATAAAGAAGTTGTGGTCCTTATGTACAATGGAATATCACTCAGCCATGAAATCAACGTCATAAGGCTAGTAGCAGCATGATGAGTGGATTTGGGTACGACCATTCTAAGTGAAATAAGTCACACAGAAAAAGACACTTATCATAAGATATCACTTATAGAGGGAATGTAAAAAGGGCTACCCTTGAACTGAATTACATAACAGGTCAGAGTCACACGTTTAGAAAACACACTAGGGCTGCTTAACGGGAAAGGTGAGGTGGGGTGATGCATAAAACAAGGGTTTCAAATTAGCTCAGATAGCGTTCCACAAACCCAATATGTAATACACAAGACCTACTCCTTCCTCAGTGAACTGGACTCAACACACCCTATTCATCGCCCAAGAATATATCTGACTAGTAAGAATCTTAAAACCTATGTATTTATATCTCTCTGTAAGTGAGTGAAGTGGGTGAAAAGCGACATAACCACAGCAGTGAAAAGCAGCTAAACCCCATTATACAAATCAATTACTTTTAAAAACCCGTGAAACAAAGACAGTGAAAGAGAGAGAAATTCTGACAAAATTCGTTCAGGGGCTGTGATGCAACCTGGATTGACCATATGTAGACCCACAGATGGATGAGACATAAGGGTGGACACTCTTGGGGCTGAGAGGTTTGGTGAGGTTGGGTGAGCAAACGCAGACCCTTTAAAGTAATACTGTGTGGTACCCATCCCATGGGTCCCAAATCTCCAGGTTCAAGGGCATCTTCCTACATCGAAAACATGCATGAGAAACCCAGAAGATGGTACACCGTGTGATCGGGAAAGGTTTCTAAAACGCACCTCATTTCTCATCTCCTTGTGCTCCGGTTCGCCATTCCAGCCGCTATACTAGCAATCTCCCTGCTTGGAGAATCAGCACCTTTAACCTCCTGTTCCGTACAGGTTGCAATTTGTCCTGAGGATGAACGGGAAGAGGGGGAACCAATGAGAGACTAGCTCTAGGTGTTGGGACAGGCACAGGTCATTCTATTTTCCCATCAGGAAGAAGAATTAACCTCAGGCTCAGCTTGCCGCCCGGAGCCAGAATAGGGCCTGAAGCAATCCTGCGCTTTTGCGGCCAGCTCCCAAGAAAGCGAGTTGAAAAATGGAGCTCAGGGGCACTGCAATTCACAAACCTGCAGAGTTAGAAATGATAACTCTCGTCCACAAATATATTGAGGGAAGGCAACGAAGAGGATGTGAAAGCAAGGCAGAATTGCAGGAATCAGATTTCAGGAGGTAGATTCGAATCGCCTTTAAAGCACAGGAAAAGCGGCAAAACCTCCACAATGATGCCCTTGGCCAAAAAGGGCGTATGCGTTTTTTCCTGAATATATTCAGGAAAAAACGCATACGCCCTTTTTGGCCAACCAAGCAACCTGGAAAGGCAAATCAGCGCTACAAAGAAGTCTCGCTTCCCATCGGTCAAAAGGGCCAGGCTGAATAAAGTGTCAAAACCAGAAATGCAGGACAGGCCATGGAGAAATGGGAGCCTTGCTACGCTGATGGGCGGGATGTAAATTGCCAACAGCCACTCTGGAGAAGTGTACGGTGTGTCCTGAAACACCTAAAAAACTCAGCTTAGAGAGCATAGGGCACTTCCACTCATGGGCGTATAAATTGGGAAAACTAAAAATCAGCAAGACACAGGCACCCCAAAGTTTAGGGCTGCTCTGTTGACAAGAACCTCCACTTTGTGACACCTTAAATATCCCAGGAAAGACAAGAATGGATAAAGAAGTTGTGGTCCTTATGTACAATGGAATATCACTCAGCCATGAAATCAACGTCATAAGGCTAGTAGCAGCATGATGAGTGGATTTGGGTACGACGATTCTAAGTGAAATAAGTCACACAGAAAAAGACACTTATCATAAGATATCACTTATAGAGGGAATGTAAAAACCGCTACCCTTGAACTGAATTACATAACAGGTCAGAGTCACACGTTTAGAAAACACACTAGGGCTGCTTAACGGGAAAGGTGAGGTGGGGTGATGCATAAAACAAGGGTTTCAAATTAGCTCAGATAGCGTTCCATAAACCCAAAATGTAATAGACAAGACCTACTCCTTCCTCACTGAACTGGACTCAAAACGCCCTATTCATCGCCCAAGAATATATCTGACTAGTAAGAATCTTAAAACCTATGTATTGATATCTCTCTGTAAGTGAGTCAAGTGGGTGAAAAGCGGCATAACCACAGCAGTGAAAAGCAGCTAAACCCCATTATACAAATCAATTACTTTTAAAAACCCGTGAAACAAAGACAGTGAAAGAGAGAGAAATTCTGACAAAATTCGTTCAGGGGCTGTGATGCAACCTGGATTGACCATATGTAGACCCACAGATGGATGAGACATAAGGGTGGACACTCTTGGGGCTGAGAGGTTTGGTGGGGTTGGGTGAGCAAACGCAGACCCTTTAAAGTAATACTGTGTGGTACCCATCCCATGGGTCCCAAATCTCCAGGTTCAAGGGCATCTTCCTACATCGAAAACATGCATGAGAAACCCAGAAGATGGTACACCGTGTGATCGGGAAAGGTTTCTAAAACGCACCTCATTTCTCATCTCCTTGTGCTCCGGTTCGCCATTCCAGCTGCTATACTAGCAATCTCCCTGCTTGGAGAATCAGCACCTTTAACCTCCTGTTCCGTACAGGTTGCAATTTGTCCTGAGGATGAACGGGAAGAGGGGGAACCAATGAGAGACTAGCTCTAGGTGTTGGGACAGGCACAGGTCACTCTATTTTCCCATCAGGAAGAAGAATTAACCTCAGGCTCAGCTTGCCGCCCGGAGCCAGAATAGGGCCTGAAGCAATCCTGCGCTTTTGCGGCCAGCTCCCAAGAAAGCGAGTTGAAAAATGGAGCTCAGGGGCACTGCAATTCACAAACCTGCAGAGTTAGAAATGATAACTCTCGTCCACAAATACATTGAGGGAAGGCAACGAAGAGGATTTGAAAGCAAGGCAGAACTGCAGGAATCAGATTTCAGGAGGTAGATTTGAATCGCCTTTAAAGCACAGGAAAAGCGGCAAAACCTCGACAATGATGCCCTTGGCCAAAAAGGGCGTATGCGTTTTTTCCTGAATATATTCAGGAAAAAATGCATACGCCCTTTTTGGCCAACCAAGCAACCTGGAAAGGCAAATCAGCGCTACAAAGAAGTCTCGCTTCCCATCGGTCAAAAGGGCCAGGCTGAATAAAGTGTCAAAACCAGAAATGCAGGACAGGCCATGGAGAAATGGGAGCCTTGCTACGCTGATGGGCGGGATGTAAATTGCCAACAGCCACTCTGGAGAAGTGTACGGTGTGTCCTGAAACATCTAAAAAACTCAGCTTAGAGAGCATAGGGCACTTCCACTCATGGGCGTATAAATTGGGAAAACTAAAAATCAGCAAGACACAGGCACCCCAAAGTTTAGGGCTGCTCTGTTGACAAGAACCTCCACTTTGTGACACCTTAAATATCCCAGGAAAGACAAGAATGGATAAAGAAGTTGTGGTCCTTATGTACAATGGAATATCACTCAGCCATGAAATCAACGTCATAAGGCTAGTAGCAGCATGATGAGTGGATTTGGGTACGACGATTCTAAGTGAAATAAGTCACACAGAAAAAGACACTTATCATAAGATATCACTTATAGAGGGAATGTAAAAACCGCTACCCTTGAACTGAATTACATAACAGGTCAGAGTCACACGTTTAGAAAACACACTAGGGCTGCTTAACGGGAAAGGTGAGGTGGGGTGATGCGTAAAACAAGGGTTTCAAATTAGCTCAGATAGCGTTCCATAAACCCAATATGTAATAGACAAGACCTACTCCTTCCTCAGTGAACTGGACTCAACACGCCCTATTCATCGCCCAAGAATATATCTGACTAGTAAGAATCTTAAAACCTATGTATTGATATCTCTCTGTAAGTGAGTCAAGTGGGTGAAAAGCGGCATAACCACAGCAGTGAAAAGCAGCTAAACCCCATTATACAAATCAATTACTTTTAAAAACCCGTGAAACAAAGACAGTGAAAGAGAGAGAAATTCTGACAAAATTCGTTCAGGGGCTGTGATGCAACCTGGATTGACCATATGTAGACCCACAGATGGATGAGACATAAGGGTGGACACTCTTGGGGCTGAGAGGTTTGGTGAGGTTGGGTGAGCAAACGCAGACCCTTTAAAGTAATACTGTGTGGTACCCATCCCATGGGTCCCAAATCTCCAGGTTCAAGGGCATCTTCCTACATCGAAAACATGCATGAGAAACCCAGAAGATGGTACACCGTGTGATCGGGAAAGGTTTCTAAAACGCACCTCATTTCTCATCAATTTGTGCTCCGGTTCGCCATTCCAGCCGCTATACTAGCAATCTCCCTGCTTGGAGAATCAGCACCTTTAACCTCCTGATCCGTACAGGTTGCAATTTGTCCTGAGGATGAACGGGAAGAGGGGGAACCAATGAGAGACTAGCTCTAGGTTTTGGGACAGGCACAGGTCACTCTATTTTCCCATCAGGAAGAAGAATTAAGCACAGGCTCAGCCTGCCGCCCGGAGCCAGAAAAGGGCCTGAAGCAATCCTGCGCTTTTGCGGCCAGCTCCCAAGAAAGCGAGTTGAAAAATGGAGCTCAGGGGCACTGCAATTCACAAACCTGCAGACTTAGAAATGATAACTCTCGTCCACAAATATATTGAGGGAAGGCAACGAAGAGGATTTGAAAGCAAGGCAGAATTGCAGGAAACAGATTTCAGGAGGTAGATTCGAATCGCCTTTAAAGCACAGGAAAAGCGGCAAAACCTCGACAATGATGCCCTTGGCCAAAAAGGGCGTATGCGTTTTTTCCTGAATATATTCAGGAAAAAACGCATACGCCCTTTTTGGCCAACCAAGCAACCTGGAAAGGCAAATCAGCGCTACAAAGAAGTCTCGCTTCCCATCGGTCAAAAGGGCCAGGCTGAATAAAGTGTCAAAACCAGAAATGCAGGACAGGCCATGGAGAAATGGGAGCCTTGCTACGCTGATGGGCGGGATGTAAATTGCCAACAGCCACTCTGGAGAAGTGTACGGTGTGTCCTGAAACATCTAAAAAACTCAGCTTAGAGAGCATAGGGTACTTCCACTCATGGGCGTGTAAATTGGGAAAACTAAAAATCAGCAAGACACAGGCACCCCAAAGTTTAGGGCTGCTCTGTTGACAAGAACCTCCACTTTGTGACACCTTAAATATCCCAGGAAAGACAAGAATGGATAAAGAAGTTGTGGTCCTTAGGTACAATGGAATATCACTCAGCCATGAAATCAACGTCATAAGGCTAGTAGCAGCATGATGAGTGGATTTGGGTACGACGATTCTAAGTGAAATAAGTCACACAGAAAAAGACACTTATCATAAGATATCACTTATAGAGGGAATGTAAAAACCGCTACCCTTGAACTGAATTACATAACAGGTCAGAGTCACACGTTTAGAAAACACACTAGGGCTGCTTAACGGGAAAGGTGAGGTGGGGTGATGCATAAAACAAGGGTTTCAAATTAGCTCAGATAGCGTTCCATAAACCCAATATGTAATAGACAAGACCTACTCCTTCCTCAGTGAACTGGACTCAACACGCCCTATTCATCGCCCAAGAATATATCTGACTAGTAAGAATCTTAAAACCTATGTATTGATATCTCTCTGTAAGTGAGTCAAGTGGGTGAAAAGCGGCATAAACACAGCAGTGAAAAGCAGCTAAACCCCATTATACAAATCAATTACTTTTAAAAACCCGTGAAACAAAGACAGTGAAAGAGAGAGAAATTCTGACAAAATTCGTTCAGGGGCTGTGATGCAACCTGGATTGACCATATGTAGACCCACAGATGGATGAGACATAAGGGTGGACACTCTTGGGGCTGAGAGGTTTGGTGAGGTTGGGTGAGCAAACGCAGACCCTTTAAAGTAATACTGTGTGGTACCCATCCCATGGGTCCCAAATCTCCAGGTTCAAGGGCATCTTCCTACATCGAAAACATGCATGAGAAACCCAGAAGATGGTACACCGTGTGATCGGGAAAGGTTTCTAAAACGCACCTCATTTCTCATCTCCTTGTGCTCCGGTTCGCCATTCCAGCCGCTATACTAGCATTCTCCCTGCTTGGAGAATCAGCACCTTTAACCTCCTGTTCCGTACAGGTTGCAATTTGTCCTGAGGATGAACGGGAAGAGGGGGAACCAATGAGAGACTAGCTCTAGGTGTTGGGACAGGCACAGGTCACTCTATTTTCCCATCAGGAAGAAGAATTAACCTCAGGCTCAGCTTGCCGCCCGGAGCCAGAATAGGGCCTGAAGCAATCCTGCGCTTTTGCGGCCAGCTCCCAAGAAAGCGAGTTGAAAAATGGAGCTCAGGGGCACTGCAATTCACAAACCTGCAGAGTTAGAAATGATAACTCTCGTCCACAAATATATTGAGGGAAGGCAACGAAGAGGATGTGAAAGCAAGGCAGAATTGCAGGAATCAGATTTCAGGAGGTAGATTCGAATCGCCTTTAAAGCACAGGAAAAGCGGCAAAACCTCGACAATGATGCCCTTGGCCAAAAAGGGCGTATGCGTTTTTTCCTGAATATATTCAGGAAAAAACGCATACGCCCTTTTTGGCCAACCAAGCAACCTGGAAAGGCAAATCAGCGCTACAAAGAAGTCTCGCTTCCCATCGGTCAAAACGGCCAGGCTGAATAAAGTGTCAAAACCAGAAATGCAGGACAGGCCATGGAGAAATGGGAGCCTTGCTACGCTGATGGGCGGGATGTAAATTGCCAACAGCCACTCTGGAGAAGTGTACGGTGTGTCCAGAAACACCTAAAAAACTCAGCTTAGAGAGCATAGGGCACTTCCACTCATGGGCGTATAAATTGGGAAAACTAAAAATCAGCAAGACACAGGCACCCCAAAGTTTAGGGCTGCTCTGTTGACAAGAACCTCCACTTTGTGACACCTTAAATATCCCAGGAAAGACAAGAATGGATAAAGAAGTTGTGGTCCTTATGTACAATGGAATATCACTCAGCCATGAAATCAACGTCATAAGGCTAGTAGCAGCATGATGAGTGGATTTGGGTACGACGATTCTAAGAGAAATAAGTCACACAGAAAAAGACACTTATCATAAGATATCACTTATAGAGGGAATGTAAAAACCGCTACCCTTGAACTGAATTACATAACAGGTCAGAGTCACACGTTTAGAAAACACACTAGGGCTGCTTAACGGGAAAGGTGAGGTGGGGTGATGCATAAAACAAGGGTTTCAAATTAGCTCAGATAGCGTTCCATAAACCCAATATGTAATAGACAAGACCTACTCCTTCCTCACTGAACTGGACTCAACACGCCCTATTCATCGCCCAAGAATATATCTGACTAGTAAGAATCTTAAAACCTATGTATTGATATCTCTCTGTAAGTGAGTCAAGTGGGTGAAAAGCGGCATAAACACAGCAGTGAAAAGCAGCTAAACCCCATTATACAAATCAATTACTTTTAAAAACCCGTGAAACAAAGACAGTGAAAGAGAGAGAAATTCTGACAAAATTCGTTCAGGGGCTGTGATGCAACCTGGATTGACCATATGTAGACCCACAGATGGATGAGACATAAGGGTGGACACTCTTGGGGCTGAGAGGTTTGGTGAGGTTGGGTGAGCAAACGCAGACCCTTTAAAGTAATACTGTGTGGTACCCATCCCATGGGTCCCAAATCTCCAGGTTCAAGGGCATCTTCCTACATCGAAAACATGCATGAGAAACCCAGAAGATGGTACACCGTGTGATCGGGAAAGGTTTCTAAAACGCACCTCATTTCTCATCTCCTTGTGCTCCGGTTCGCCATTCCAGCTGCTATACTAGCAATCTCCCTGCTTGGAGAATCAGCACCTTTAACCTCCTGTTCCGTACAGGTTGCAATTTGTCCTGAGGATGAACGGGAAGAGGGGGAACCAATGAGAGACTAGCTCTAGGTGTTGGGACAGGCACAGGTCACTCTATTTTCCCATCAGGAAGAAGAATTAACCTCAGGCTCAGCTTGCCGTCCGGAGCCAGAATAGGGCCTGAAGCAATCCTGCGCTTTTGCGGCCAGCTCCCAAGAAAGCGAGTTGAAAAATGGAGCTCAGGGGCACTGCAATTCACAAATCTGCAGACTTAGAAATGATAACTCTCGTCCACAAATATATTGAGGGAAGGCAACGAAGAGGATTTGAAAGCAAGGCAGAATTGCAGGAAACAGATTTCAGGAGGTAGATTCGAATCGCCTTTAAAGCACAGGAAAAGCGGCAAAACCTCGACAATGATGCCCTTGGCCAAAAAGGGCGTATGCGTTTTTTCCTGAATATATTCAGGAAAAAACGCATACGCCCTTTTTGGCCAACCAAGCAACCTGGAAAGGCAAATCAGCGCTACAAAGAAGTCTCGCTTCCCATCGGTCAAAAGGGCCAGGCTGAATAAAGTGTCAAAACCAGAAATGCAGGACAGGCCATGGAGAAATGGGAGCCTTGCTACGCTGATGGGCGGGATGTAAATTGCCAACAGCCACTCTGGAGAAGTGTACGGTGTGTCCTGAAACATCTAAAAAACTCAGCTTAGAGAGCATAGGGTACTTCCACTCATGGGCGTGTAAATTGGGAAAACTAAAAATCAGCAAGACACAGGCACCCCAAAGTTTAGGGCTGCTCTGTTGACAAGAACCTCCACTTTGTGACACCTTAAATATCCCAGGAAAGACAAGAATGGATAAAGAAGTTGTGGTCCTTATGTACAATGGAATATCACTCAGCCATGAAATCAACGTCATAAGGCTAGTAGCAGCATGATGAGTGGATTTGGGTACGACGATTCTAAGAGAAATAAGTCACACAGAAAAAGACACTTATCATAAGATATCACTTATAGAGGGAATGTAAAAACCGCTACCCTTGAACTGAATTACATAACAGGTCAGAGTCACACGTTTAGAAAACACACTAGGGCTGCTTAACGGGAAAGGTGAGGTGGGGTGATGCATAAAACAAGGGTTTCAAATTAGCTCAGATAGCGTTCCATAAACCCAATATGTAATAGACAAGACCTACTCCTTCCTCACTGAACTGGACTCAACACGCCCTATTCATCGCCCAAGAATATATCTGACTAGTAAGAATCTTAGAACCTATGTATTGATATCTCTCTGTAAGTGAGTCAAGTGGGTGAAAAGCGGCATAAACACAGCAGTGAAAAGCAGCTAAACCCCATTATACAAATCAATTACTTTTAAAAACCCGTGAAACAAAGACAGTGAAAGAGAGAGAAATTCTGACAAAATTCGTTCAGGGGCTGTGATGCAACCTGGATTGACCATATGTAGACCCACAGATGGATGAGACATAAGGGTGGACACTCTTGGGGCTGAGAGGTTTGGTGAGGTTGGGTGAGCAAACGCAGACCCTTTAAAGTAATACTGTGTGGTACCCATCCCATGGGTCCCAAATCTCCAGGTTCAAGGGCATCTTCCTACATCGAAAACATGCATGAGAAACCCAGAAGATGGTACACCGTGTGATCGGGAAAGGTTTCTAAAACGCACCTCATTTCTCATCTCCTTGTGCTCCGGTTCGCCATTCCAGCTGCTATACTAGCAATCTCCCTGCTTGGAGAATCAGCACCTTTAACCTCCTGTTCCGTACAGGTTGCAATTTGTCCTGAGGATGAACGGGAAGAGGGGGAACCAATGAGAGACTAGCTCTAGGTGTTGGGACAGGCACAGGTCACTCTATTTTCCCATCAGGAAGAAGAATTAACCTCAGGCTCAGCTTGCCGTCCGGAGCCAGAATAGGGCCTGAAGCAATCCTGCGCTTTTGCGGCCAGCTCCCAAGAAAGCGAGTTGAAAAATGGAGCTCAGGGGCACTGCAATTCACAAATCTGCAGACTTAGAAATGATAACTCTCGTCCACAAATATATTGAGGGAAGGCAACGAAGAGGATTTGAAAGCAAGGCAGAATTGCAGGAAACAGATTTCAGGAGGTAGATTCGAATCGCCTTTAAAGCACAGGAAAAGCGGCAAAACCTCGACAATGATGCCCTTGGCCAAAAAGGGCGTATGCGTTTTTTCCTGAATATATTCAGGAAAAAACGCATACGCCCTTTTTGGCCAACCAAGCAACCTGGAAAGGCAAATCAGCGCTACAAAGAAGTCTCGCTTCCCATCGGTCAAAAGGGCCAGGCTGAATAAAGTGTCAAAACCAGAAATGCAGGACAGGCCATGGAGAAATGGGAGCCTTGCTACGCTGATGGGCGGGATGTAAATTGCCAACAGCCACTCTGGAGAAGTGTACGGTGTGTCCTGAAACATCTAAAAAACTCAGCTTAGAGAGCATAGGGTACTTCCACTCATGGGCGTGTAAATTGGGAAAACTAAAAATCAGCAAGACACAGGCACCCCAAAGTTTAGGGCTGCTCTGTTGACAAGAACCTCCACTTTGTGACACCTTAAATATCCCAGGAAAGACAAGAATGGATAAAGAAGTTGTGGTCCTTATGTACAATGGAATATCACTCAGCCATGAAATCAACGTCATAAGGCTAGTAGCAGCATGATGAGTGGATTTGGGTACGACGATTCTAAGTGAAATAAGTCACACAGAAAAAGACACTTATCATAAGATATCACTTATAGAGGGAATGTAAAAACCGCTACCCTTGAACTGAATTACATAACAGGTCAGAGTCACACGTTTAGAAAACACACTAGGGCTGCTTAACGGGAAAGGTGAGGTGGGGTGATGCGTAAAACAAGGGTTTCAAATTAGCTCAGATAGCGTTCCATAAACCCAATATGTAATAGACAAGACCTACTCCTTCCTCAGTGAACTGGACTCAACACGCCCTATTCATCGCCCAAGAATTTATCTGACTAGTAAGAATCTTAAAACCTATGTATTGATATCTCTCTGTAAGTGAGTGAAGTGGGTGAAAAGCGGCATAACCACAGCAGTGAAAAGCAGCTAAACCCCATTATACAAATCAATTACTTTTAAAAACCCGTGAAACAAAGACAGTGAAAGAGAGAGAAATTCTGACAAAATTCGTTCAGGGGCTGTGATGCAACCTGGATTGACCATATGTAGACCCACAGATGGATGAGACATAAGGGTGGACACTCTTGGGGCTGAGAGGTTTGGTGAGGTTGGGTGAGCAAACGCAGACCGTTTAAAGTAATACTGTGTGGTACCCATCCCATGGGTCCCAAATCTCCAGGTTCAAGGGCATCTTCCTACATCGAAAACATGCATGAGAAACCCAGAAGATGGTACACCGTGTGATCGGGAAAGGTTTCTAAAACGCACCTCATTTCTCATCAATTTGTGCTCCGGTTCGCCATTCCAGCCGCTATACTAGCAATCTCCCTGCTTGGAGAATCAGCACCTTTAACCTCCTGATCCGTACAGGTTGCAATTTGTCCTGAGGATGAACGGGAAGAGGGGGAACCAATGAGAGACTAGCTCTAGGTGTTGGGACAGGCACAGGTCACTCTATTTTCCCATCAGGAAGAAGAATTAACCACAGGCTCAGCCTGCCGCCCGGAGCCAGAAAAGGGCTTGAAGCAATCCTGCGCTTTTGCGGCCAGCTCCCAAGAAAGCGAGTTGAAAAATGGAGCTCAGGGGCACTGCAATTCACAAATCTGCAGACTTAGAAATGATAACTCTCGTCCACAAATATATTGAGGGAAGGCAACGAAGAGGATTTGAAAGCAAGGCAGAATTGCAGGAAACAGATTTCAGGAGGTAGATTCGAATCGCCTTTAAAGCACAGGAAAAGCGGCAAAACCTCGACAATGATGCCCTTGGCCAAAAAGGGCGTATGCGTTTTTTCCTGAATATATTCAGGAAAAAACGCATACGCCCTTTTTGGCCAACCAAGCAACCTGGAAAGGCAAATCAGCGCTACAAAGAAGTCTCGCTTCCCATCGGTCAAAAGGGCCAGGCTGAATAAAGTGTCAAAACCAGAAATGCAGGACAGGCCATGGAGAAATGGGAGCCTTGCTACGCTGATGGGCGGGATGTAAATTGCCAACAGCCACTCTGGAGAAGTGTACGGTGTGTCCTGAAACATCTAAAAAACTCAGCTTAGAGAGCATAGGGTACTTCCACTCATGGGCGTGTAAATTGGGAAAACTAAAAATCAGCAAGACACAGGCACCCCAAAGTTTAGGGCTGCTCTGTTGACAAGAACCTCCACTTTGTGACACCTTAAATATCCCAGGAAAGACAAGAATGGATAAAGAAGTTGTGGTCCTTAGGTACAATGGAATATCACTCAGCCATGAAATCAACGTCATAAGGCTAGTAGCAGCATGATGAGTGGATTTGGGTATGACGATTCTAAGTGAAATAAGTCACACAGAAAAAGACACTTATCATAAGATATCACTTATAGAGGGAATGTAAAAACCGCTACCCTTGAACTGAATTACATAACAGGTCAGAGTCACACGTTTAGAAAACACACTAGGGCTGCTTAACGGGAAAGGTGAGGTGGGGTGATGCATAAAACAAGGGTTTCAAATTAGCTCAGATAGCGTTCCATAAACCCAATATGTAATAGACAAGACCTACTCCTTCCTCAGTGAACTGGACTCAACACGCCCTATTCATCGCCCAAGAATATATCTGACTAGTAAGAATCTTAAAACCTATGTATTGATATCTCTCTGTAAGTGAGTCAAGTGGGTGAAAAGCGGCATAACCACAGCAGTGAAAAGCAGCTAAACCCCATTATACAAATCAATTACTTTTAAAAACCCGTGAAACAAAGACAGTGAAAGAGAGAGAAATTCTGACAAAATTCGTTCAGGGGCTGTGATGCAACCTGGATTGACCATATGTAGACCCACAGATGGATGAGACATAAGGGTGGACACTCTTGAGGCTGAGAGGTTTGGTGAGGTTGGGTGAGCAAACGCAGACCCTTTAAAGTAATACTGTGTGGTACCCATCCCATGGGTCCCAAATCTCCAGGTTCAAGGGCATCTTCCTACATCGAAAACATGCATGAGAAACCCAGAAGATGGTACACCGTGTGATCGGGAAAGGTTTCTAAAACGCACCTCATTTCTCATCTCCTTGTGCTCCGGTTCGCCATTCCAGCTGCTATACTAGCAATCTCCCTGCTTGGAGAATCAGCACCTTTAACCTCCTGTTCCGTACAGGTTGCAATTTGTCCTGAGGATGAACGGGAAGAGGGGGAACCAATGAGAGACTAGCTCTAGGTGTTGGGACAGGCACAGGTCACTCTATTTTCCCATCAGGAAGAAGAATTAACCTCAGGCTCAGCTTGCCGTCCGGAGCCAGAATAGGGCCTGAAGCAATCCTGCGCTTTTGCGGCCAGCTCCCAAGAAAGCGAGTTGAAAAATGGAGCTCAGGGGCACTGCAATTCACAAATCTGCAGACTTAGAAATGATAACTCTCGTCCACAAATATATTGAGGGAAGGCAACGAAGAGGATTTGAAAGCAAGGCAGAATTGCAGGAAACAGATTTCAGGAGGTAGATTCGAATCGCCTTTAAAGCACAGGAAAAGCGGCAAAACCTCGACAATGATGCCCTTGGCCAAAAAGGGCGTATGCGTTTTTTCCTGAATATATTCAGGAAAAAACGCATACGCCCTTTTTGGCCAACCAAGCAACCTGGAAAGGCAAATCAGCGCTACAAAGAAGTCTCGCTTCCCATCGGTCAAAAGGGCCAGGCTGAATAAAGTGTCAAAACCAGAAATGCAGGACAGGCCATGGAGAAATGGGAGCCTTGCTACGCTGATGGGCGGGATGTAAATTGCCAACAGCCACTCTGGAGAAGTGTACGGTGTGTCCTGAAACATCTAAAAAACTCAGCTTAGAGAGCATAGGGTACTTCCACTCATGGGCGTGTAAATTGGGAAAACTAAAAATCAGCAAGACACAGGCACCCCAAAGTTTAGGGCTGCTCTGTTGACAAGAACCTCCACTTTGTGACACCATAAATATCCCAGGAAAGACAAGAATGGATAAAGAAGTTGTGGTCCTTAGGTACAATGGAATATCACTCACCCATGAAATCAACGTCATAAGGCTAGTAGCAGCATGATGAGTGGATTTGGGTACGATGATTCTAAGTGAAATAAGTCACACAGAAAAAGACACTTATCATAAGATATCACTTATAGAGGGAATGTAAAAACCGCTACCCTTGAACTGAATTACATAACAGGTCAGAGTCACACGTTTAGAAAACACACTAGGGCTGCTTAACGGGAAAGGTGAGGTGGGGTGATGCGTAAAACAAGGGTTTCAAATTAGCTCAGATAGCGTTCCATAAACCCAATATGTAATAGACAAGACCTACTCCTTCCTCAGTGAACTGGACTCAACACGCCCTATTCATCGCCCAAGAATTTATCTGACTAGTAAGAATCTTAAAACCTATGTATTGATATCTCTCTGTAAGTGAGTGAAGTGGGTGAAAAGCGGCATAACCACAGCAGTGAAAAGCAGCTAAACCCCATTATACAAATCAATTACTTTTAAAAACCCGTGAAACAAAGACAGTGAAAGAGAGAGAAATTCTGACAAAATTCGTTCAGGGGCTGTGATGCAACCTGGATTGACCATATGTAGACCCACAGATGGATGAGACATAAGGGTGGACACTCTTGGGGCTGAGAGGTTTGGTGAGGTTGGGTGAGCAAACGCAGACCGTTTAAAGTAATACTGTGTGGTACCCATCCCATGGGTCCCAAATCTCCAGGTTCAAGGGCATCTTCCTACATCGAAAACATGCATGAGAAACCCAGAAGATGGTACACCGTGTGATCGGGAAAGGTTTCTAAAACGCACCTCATTTCTCATCAATTTGTGCTCCGGTTCGCCATTCCAGCCGCTATACTAGCAATCTCCCTGCTTGGAGAATCAGCACCTTTAACCTCCTGATCCGTACAGGTTGCAATTTGTCCTGAGGATGAACGGGAAGAGGGGGAACCAATGAGAGACTAGCTCTAGGTGTTGGGACAGGCACAGGTCACTCTATTTTCCCATCAGGAAGAAGAATTAACCACAGGCTCAGCCTGCCGCCCGGAGCCAGAAAAGGGCTTGAAGCAATCCTGCGCTTTTGCGGCCAGCTCCCAAGAAAGCGAGTTGAAAAATGGAGCTCAGGGGCACTGCAATTCACAAATCTGCAGACTTAGAAATGATAACTCTCGTCCACAAATATATTGAGGGAAGGCAACGAAGAGGATTTGAAAGCAAGGCAGAATTGCAGGAAACAGATTTCAGGAGGTAGATTCGAATCGCCTTTAAAGCACAGGAAAAGCGGCAAAACCTCGACAATGATGCCCTTGGCCAAAAAGGGCGTATGCGTTTTTTCCTGAATATATTCAGGAAAAAACGCATACGCCCTTTTTGGCCAACCAAGCAACCTGGAAAGGCAAATCAGCGCTACAAAGAAGTCTCGCTTCCCATCGGTCAAAAGGGCCAGGCTGAATAAAGTGTCAAAACCAGAAATGCAGGACAGGCCATGGAGAAATGGGAGCCTTGCTACGCTGATGGGCGGGATGTAAATTGCCAACAGCCACTCTGGAGAAGTGTACGGTGTGTCCTGAAACATCTAAAAAACTCAGCTTAGAGAGCATAGGGTACTTCCACTCATGGGCGTGTAAATTGGGAAAACTAAAAATCAGCAAGACACAGGCACCCCAAAGTTTAGGGCTGCTCTGTTGACAAGAACCTCCACTTTGTGACACCTTAAATATCCCAGGAAAGACAAGAATGGATAAAGAAGTTGTGGTCCTTAGGTACAATGGAATATCACTCAGCCATGAAATCAACGTCATAAGGCTAGTAGCAGCATGATGAGTGGATTTGGGTATGACGATTCTAAGTGAAATAAGTCACACAGAAAAAGACACTTATCATAAGATATCACTTATAGAGGGAATGTAAAAACCGCTACCCTTGAACTGAATTACATAACAGGTCAGAGTCACACGTTTAGAAAACACACTAGGGCTGCTTAACGGGAAAGGTGAGGTGGGGTGATGCATAAAACAAGGGTTTCAAATTAGCTCAGATAGCGTTCCATAAACCCAATATGTAATAGACAAGACCTACTCCTTCCTCAGTGAACTGGACTCAACACGCCCTATTCATCGCCCAAGAATATATCTGACTAGTAAGAATCTTAAAACCTATGTATTGATATCTCTCTGTAAGTGAGTCAAGTGGGTGAAAAGCGGCATAACCACAGCAGTGAAAAGCAGCTAAACCCCATTATACAAATCAATTACTTTTAAAAACCCATGAAACAAAGACAGTGAAAGAGAGAGAAATTCTGACAAAATTCGTTCAGGGGCTGTGATGCAACCTGGATTGACCATATGTAGACCCACAGATGGATGAGACATAAGGGTGGACACTCTTGAGGCTGAGAGGTTTGGTGAGGTTGGGTGAGCAAACGCAGACCCTTTAAAGTAATACTGTGTGGTACCCATCCCATGGGTCCCAAATCTCCAGGTTCAAGGGCATCTTCCTACATCGAAAACATGCATGAGAAACCCAGAAGATGGTACACCGTGTGATCGGGAAAGGTTTCTAAAACGCACCTCATTTCTCATCTCCTTGTGCTCCGGTTCGCCATTCCAGCTGCTATACTAGCAATCTCCCTGCTTGGAGAATCAGCACCTTTAACCTCCTGTTCCGTACAGGTTGCAATTTGTCCTGAGGATGAACGGGAAGAGGGGGAACCAATGAGAGACTAGCTCTAGGTGTTGGGACAGGCACAGGTCACTCTATTTTCCCATCAGGAAGAAGAATTAACCTCAGGCTCAGCTTGCCGTCCGGAGCCAGAATAGGGCCTGAAGCAATCCTGCGCTTTTGCGGCCAGCTCCCAAGAAAGCGAGTTGAAAAATGGAGCTCAGGGGCACTGCAATTCACAAATCTGCAGACTTAGAAATGATAACTCTCGTCCACAAATATATTGAGGGAAGGCAACGAAGAGGATTTGAAAGCAAGGCAGAATTGCAGGAAACAGATTTCAGGAGGTAGATTCGAATCGCCTTTAAAGCACAGGAAAAGCGGCAAAACCTCGACAATGATGCCCTTGGCCAAAAAGGGCGTATGCGTTTTTTCCTGAATATATTCAGGAAAAAACGCATACGCCCTTTTTGGCCAACCAAGCAACCTGGAAAGGCAAATCAGCGCTACAAAGAAGTCTCGCTTCCCATCGGTCAAAAGGGCCAGGCTGAATAAAGTGTCAAAACCAGAAATGCAGGACAGGCCATGGAGAAATGGGAGCCTTGCTACGCTGATGGGCGGGATGTAAATTGCCAACAGCCACTCTGGAGAAGTGTACGGTGTGTCCTGAAACATCTAAAAAACTCAGCTTAGAGAGCATAGGGTACTTCCACTCATGGGCGTGTAAATTGGGAAAACTAAAAATCAGCAAGACACAGGCACCCCAAAGTTTAGGGCTGCTCTGTTGACAAGAACCTCCACTTTGTGACACCATAAATATCCCAGGAAAGACAAGAATGGATAAAGAAGTTGTGGTCCTTAGGTACAATGGAATATCACTCACCCATGAAATCAACGTCATAAGGCTAGTAGCAGCATGATGAGTGGATTTGGGTATGACGATTCTAAGTGAAATAAGTCACACAGAAAAAGACACTTATCATAAGATATCACTTATAGAGGGAATGTAAAAACCGCTACCCTTGAACTGAATTACATAACAGGTCAGAGTCACACGTTTAGAAAACACACTAGGGCTGCTTAACGGGAAAGGTGAGGTGGGGTGATGCATAAAACAAGGGTTTCAAATTAGCTCAGATAGCGTTCCATAAACCCAATATGTAATAGACAAGACCTACTCCTTCCTCAGTGAACTGGACTCAACACGCCCTATTCATCGCCCAAGAATATATCTGACTAGTAAGAATCTTAAAACCTATGTATTGATATCTCTCTGTAAGTGAGTCAAGTGGGTGAAAAGCGGCATAACCACAGCAGTGAAAAGCAGCTAAACCCCATTATACAAATCAATTACTTTTAAAAACCCGTGAAACAAAGACAGTGAAAGAGAGAGAAATTCTGACAAAATTCGTTCAGGGGCTGTGATGCAACCTGGATTGACCATATGTAGACCCACAGATGGATGAGACATAAGGGTGGACACTCTTGGGGCTGAGAGGTTTGGTGAGGTTGGGTGAGCAAACGCAGACCCTTTAAAGTAATACTGTGTGGTACCCATCCCATGGGTCCCAAATCTCCAGGTTCAAGGGCATCTTCCTACATCGAAAACATGCATGAGAAACCCAGAAGATGGTACACCGTGTGATCGGGAAAGGTTTCTAAAACGCACCTCATTTCTCATCTCCTTGTGCTCCGGTTCGCCATTCCAGCTGCTATACTAGCAATCTCCCTGCTTGGAGAATCAGCACCTTTAACCTCCTGTTCCGTACAGGTTGCAATTTGTCCTGAGGATGAACGGGAAGAGGGGGAACCAATGAGAGACTAGCTCTAGGTGTTGGGACAGGCACAGGTCACTCTATTTTCCCATCAGGAAGAAGAATTAACCTCAGGCTCAGCTTGCCGTCCGGAGCCAGAATAGGGCCTGAAGCAATCCTGCGCTTTTGCGGCCAGCTCCCAAGAAAGCGAGTTGAAAAATGGAGCTCAGGGGCACTGCAATTCACAAATCTGCAGACTTAGAAATGATAACTCTCGTCCACAAATATATTGAGGGAAGGCAACGAAGAGGATTTGAAAGCAAGGCAGAATTGCAGGAATCAGATTTCAGGAGGTAGATTCGAATCGCCTTTAAAGCACAGGAAAAGCGGCAAAACCTCGACAATGATGCCCTTGGCCAAAAAGGGCGTATGCGTTTTTTCCTGAATATATTCAGGAAAAAACGCATACGCCCTTTTTGGCCAACCAAGCAACCTGGAAAGGCAAATCAGCGCTACAAAGAAGTCTCGCTTCCCATCGGTCAAAAGGGCCAGGCTGAATAAAGTGTCAAAACCAGAAATGCAGGACAGGCCATGGAGAAATGGGAGCCTTGCTACGCTGATGGGCGGGATGTAAATTGCCAACAGCCACTCTGGAGAAGTGTACGGTGTGTCCTGAAACATCTAAAAAACTCAGCTTAGAGAGCATAGGGCACTTCCACTCATGGGCGTATAAATTGGGAAAACTAAAAATCAGCAAGACACAGGCACCCCAAAGTTTAGGGCTGCTCTGTTGACAAGAACCTCCACTTTGTGACACCTTAAATATCCCAGGAAAGACAAGAATGGATAAAGAAGTTGTGGTCCTTATGTACAATGGAATATCACTCAGCCATGAAATCAACGTCATAAGGCTAGTAGCAGCATGATGAGTGGATTTGGGTACGACGATTCTAAGTGAAATAAGTCACACAGAAAAAGACACTTATCATAAGATATCACTTATAGAGGGAATGTAAAAACCGCTACCCTTGAACTGAATTACATAACAGGTCACAGTCACACGTTTAGAAAACACACTAGGGCTGCTTAACGGGAAAGGTGAGGTGGGGTGATGCGTAAAACAAGGGTTTCAAATTAGCTCAGATAGCGTTCCATAAACCCAATATGTAATAGACAAGACCTACTCCTTCCTCAGTGAACTGGACTCAACACGCCCTATTCATCGCCCAAGAATATATCTGACTAGTAAGAATCTTAAAACCTATGTATTGATATCTCTCTGTAAGTGAGTCAAGTGGGTGAAAAGCGGCATAACCACAGCAGTGAAAAGCAGCTAAACCCCATTATACAAATCAATTACTTTTAAAAACCCGTGAAACAAAGACAGTGAAAGAGAGAGAAATTCTGACAAAATTCGTTCAGGGGCTGTGATGCAACCTGGATTGACCATATGTAGACCCACAGATGGATGAGACATAAGGGTGGACACTCTTGGGGCTGAGAGGTTTGGTGAGGTTGGGTGAGCAAACGCAGACCGTTTACAGTAATACTGTGTGGTACCCATCCCATGGGTCCCAAATCTCCAGGTTCAAGGGCATCTTCCTACATCGAAAACATGCATGAGAAACCCAGAAGATGGTACACCGTGTGATCGGGAAAGGTTTCTAAAACGCACCTCATTTCTCATCAATTTGTGCTCCGGTTCGCCATTCCAGCCGCTATACTAGCAATCTCCCTGCTTGGAGAATCAGCACCTTTAACCTCCTGTTCCGAACAGGTTGCAATTTGTCCTGAGGATGAACGGGAAGAGGGGGAACCAATGAGAGACTAGCTCTAGGTGTTGGGACAGGCACAGGTCACTCTATTTTCCCATCAGGAAGAAGAATTAACCACAGGCTCAGCCTGCCGCCCGGAGCCAGAAAAGGGCTTGAAGCAATCCTGCGCTTTTGCGGCCAGCTCCCAAGAAAGCGAGTTGAAAAATGGAGCTCAGGGGCACTGCAATTCACAAATCTGCAGACTTAGAAATGATAACTCTCGTCCACAAATATATTGAGGGAAGGCAACGAAGAGGATTTGAAAGCAAGGCAGAATTGCAGGAAACAGATTTCAGGAGGTAGATTCGAATCGCCTTTAAAGCACAGGAAAAGCGGCAAAACCTCGACAATGATGCCCTTGGCCAAAAAGGGCGTATGCGTTTTTTCCTGAATATATTCAGGAAAAAACGCATACGCCCTTTTTGGCCAACCAAGCAACCTGGAAAGGCAAATCAGCGCTACAAAGAAGTCTCGCTTCCCATCGGTCAAAAGGGCCAGGCTGAATTAAGTGTCAAAACCAGAAATGCAGGACAGGCCATGGAGAAATGGGAGCCTTGCTACGCTGATGGGCGGGATGTAAATTGCCAACAGCCACTCTGGAGAAGTGTACGGTGTGTCCTGAAACATCTAAAAAACTCAGCTTAGAGAGCATAGGGCACTTCCACTCACGGGCGTATGAATTGGGAAAACTAAAAATCAGCAAGACACAGGCACCCCAAAGTTTAGGGCTGCTCTGTTGACAAGAACCTCCACTTTGTGACACCTTAAATATCCCAGGAAAGACAAGAATGGATAAAGAAGTTGTGGTCCTTATGTACAATGGAATATCACTCAGCCATGAAATCAACGTCATAAGGCTAGTAGCAGCATGATGAGTGGATTTGGGTACGACGATTCTAAGTGAAATAAGTCACACAGAAAAAGACACTTATCATAAGATATCACTTATAGAGGGAATGTAAAAACCGCTACCCTTGAACTGAATTACATAACAGGTCAGAGTCACACGTTTAGAAAACACACTAGGGCTGCTTAACGGGAAAGGTGAGGTGGGGTGATGCATAAAACAAGGGTTTCAAATTAGCTCAGATAGCGTTCCATAAACCCAATATGTAATAGACAAGACCTACTCCTTCCTCAGTGAACTGGACTCAACACGCCCTATTCATCGCCCAAGAATATATCTGACTAGTAAGAATCTTAAAACCTATGTATTGATATCTCTCTGTAAGTGAGTCAAGTGGGTGAAAAGCGGCATAACCACAGCAGTGAAAAGCAGCTAAACCCCATTATACAAATCAATTACTTTTAAAAACCCGTGAAACAAAGACAGTGAAAGAGAGAGAAATTCTGACAAAATTCGTTCAGGGGCTGTGATGCAACCTGGATTGACCATATGTAGACCCACAGATGGATGAGACATAAGGGTGGACACTCTTGAGGCTGAGAGGTTTGGTGAGGTTGGGTGAGCAAACGCAGACCCTTTAAAGTAATACTGTGTGGTACCCATCCCATGGGTCCCAAATCTCCAGGTTCAAGGGCATCTTCCTACATCGAAAACATGCATGAGAAACCCAGAAGATGGTACACCGTGTGATCGGGAAAGGTTTCTAAAACGCACCTCATTTCTCATCTCCTTGTGCTCCGGTTCGCCATTCCAGCTGCTATACTAGCAATCTCCCTGCTTGGAGAATCAGCACCTTTAACCTCCTGTTCCGTACAGGTTGCAATTTGTCCTGAGGATGAACGGGAAGAGGGGGAACCAATGAGAGACTAGCTCTAGGTGTTGG
The DNA here is from genome assembly GCF_965194805.1 of Balaenoptera borealis. Taxonomy (NCBI): domain Eukaryota; kingdom Metazoa; phylum Chordata; class Mammalia; order Artiodactyla; family Balaenopteridae; genus Balaenoptera; species Balaenoptera borealis. The sequence continues at coordinate 49,371 of NW_028123383.1, forward strand.
GACAGGCACAGGTCACTCTATTTTCCCATCAGGAAGAAGAATTAACCTCAGGCTCAGCTTGCCGTCCGGAGCCAGAATAGGGCCTGAAGCAATCCTGCGCTTTTGCGGCCAGCTCCCAAGAAAGCGAGTTGAAAAATGGAGCTCAGGGGCACTGCAATTCACAAATCTGCAGACTTAGAAATGATAACTCTCGTCCACAAATATATTGAGGGAAGGCAACGAAGAGGATTTGAAAGCAAGGCAGAATTGCAGGAAACAGATTTCAGGAGGTAGATTCGAATCGCCTTTAAAGCACAGGAAAAGCGGCAAAACCTCGACAATGATGCCCTTGGCCAAAAAGGGCGTATGCGTTTTTTCCTGAATATATTCAGGAAAAAACGCATACGCCCTTTTTGGCCAACCAAGCAACCTGGAAAGGCAAATCAGCGCTACAAAGAAGTCTCGCTTCCCATCGGTCAAAAGGGCCAGGCTGAATAAAGTGTCAAAACCAGAAATGCAGGACAGGCCATGGAGAAATGGGAGCCTTGCTACGCTGATGGGCGGGATGTAAATTGCCAACAGCCACTCTGGAGAAGTGTACGGTGTGTCCTGAAACATCTAAAAAACTCAGCTTAGAGAGCATAGGGTACTTCCACTCATGGGCGTGTAAATTGGGAAAACTAAAAATCAGCAAGACACAGGCACCCCAAAGTTTAGGGCTGCTCTGTTGACAAGAACCTCCACTTTGTGACACCATAAATATCCCAGGAAAGACAAGAATGGATAAAGAAGTTGTGGTCCTTAGGTACAATGGAATATCACTCACCCATGAAATCAACGTCATAAGGCTAGTAGCAGCATGATGAGTGGATTTGGGTATGACGATTCTAAGTGAAATAAGTCACACAGAAAAAGACACTTATCATAAGATATCACTTATAGAGGGAATGTAAAAACCGCTACCCTTGAACTGAATTACATAACAGGTCAGAGTCACACGTTTAGAAAACACACTAGGGCTGCTTAACGGGAAAGGTGAGGTGGGGTGATGCATAAAACAAGGGTTTCAAATTAGCTCAGATAGCGTTCCATAAACCCAATATGTAATAGACAAGACCTACTCCTTCCTCAGTGAACTGGACTCAACACGCCCTATTCATCGCCCAAGAATATATCTGACTAGTAAGAATCTTAAAACCTATGTATTGATATCTCTCTGTAAGTGAGTCAAGTGGGTGAAAAGCGGCATAACCACAGCAGTGAAAAGCAGCTAAACCCCATTATACAAATCAATTACTTTTAAAAACCCGTGAAACAAAGACAGTGAAAGAGAGAGAAATTCTGACAAAATTCGTTCAGGGGCTGTGATGCAACCTGGATTGACCATATGTAGACCCACAGATGGATGAGACATAAGGGTGGACACTCTTGGGGCTGAGAGGTTTGGTGAGGTTGGGTGAGCAAACGCAGACCCTTTAAAGTAATACTGTGTGGTACCCATCCCATGGGTCCCAAATCTCCAGGTTCAAGGGCATCTTCCTACATCGAAAACATGCATGAGAAACCCAGAAGATGGTACACCGTGTGATCGGGAAAGGTTTCTAAAACGCACCTCATTTCTCATCTCCTTGTGCTCCGGTTCGCCATTCCAGCTGCTATACTAGCAATCTCCCTGCTTGGAGAATCAGCACCTTTAACCTCCTGTTCCGTACAGGTTGCAATTTGTCCTGAGGATGAACGGGAAGAGGGGGAACCAATGAGAGACTAGCTCTAGGTGTTGGGACAGGCACAGGTCACTCTATTTTCCCATCAGGAAGAAGAATTAACCTCAGGCTCAGCTTGCCGTCCGGAGCCAGAATAGGGCCTGAAGCAATCCTGCGCTTTTGCGGCCAGCTCCCAAGAAAGCGAGTTGAAAAATGGAGCTCAGGGGCACTGCAATTCACAAATCTGCAGACTTAGAAATGATAACTCTCGTCCACAAATATATTGAGGGAAGGCAACGAAGAGGATTTGAAAGCAAGGCAGAATTGCAGGAATCAGATTTCAGGAGGTAGATTCGAATCGCCTTTAAAGCACAGGAAAAGCGGCAAAACCTCGACAATGATGCCCTTGGCCAAAAAGGGCGTATGCGTTTTTTCCTGAATATATTCAGGAAAAAACGCATACGCCCTTTTTGGCCAACCAAGCAACCTGGAAAGGCAAATCAGCGCTACAAAGAAGTCTCGCTTCCCATCGGTCAAAAGGGCCAGGCTGAATAAAGTGTCAAAACCAGAAATGCAGGACAGGCCATGGAGAAATGGGAGCCTTGCTACGCTGATGGGCGGGATGTAAATTGCCAACAGCCACTCTGGAGAAGTGTACGGTGTGTCCTGAAACATCTAAAAAACTCAGCTTAGAGAGCATAGGGCACTTCCACTCATGGGCGTATAAATTGGGAAAACTAAAAATCAGCAAGACACAGGCACCCCAAAGTTTAGGGCTGCTCTGTTGACAAGAACCTCCACTTTGTGACACCTTAAATATCCCAGGAAAGACAAGAATGGATAAAGAAGTTGTGGTCCTTATGTACAATGGAATATCACTCAGCCATGAAATCAACGTCATAAGGCTAGTAGCAGCATGATGAGTGGATTTGGGTACGACGATTCTAAGTGAAATAAGTCACACAGAAAAAGACACTTATCATAAGATATCACTTATAGAGGGAATGTAAAAACCGCTACCCTTGAACTGAATTACATAACAGGTCACAGTCACACGTTTAGAAAACACACTAGGGCTGCTTAACGGGAAAGGTGAGGTGGGGTGATGCGTAAAACAAGGGTTTCAAATTAGCTCAGATAGCGTTCCATAAACCCAATATGTAATAGACAAGACCTACTCCTTCCTCAGTGAACTGGACTCAACACGCCCTATTCATCGCCCAAGAATATATCTGACTAGTAAGAATCTTAAAACCTATGTATTGATATCTCTCTGTAAGTGAGTCAAGTGGGTGAAAAGCGGCATAACCACAGCAGTGAAAAGCAGCTAAACCCCATTATACAAATCAATTACTTTTAAAAACCCGTGAAACAAAGACAGTGAAAGAGAGAGAAATTCTGACAAAATTCGTTCAGGGGCTGTGATGCAACCTGGATTGACCATATGTAGACCCACAGATGGATGAGACATAAGGGTGGACACTCTTGGGGCTGAGAGGTTTGGTGAGGTTGGGTGAGCAAACGCAGACCGTTTACAGTAATACTGTGTGGTACCCATCCCATGGGTCCCAAATCTCCAGGTTCAAGGGCATCTTCCTACATCGAAAACATGCATGAGAAACCCAGAAGATGGTACACCGTGTGATCGGGAAAGGTTTCTAAAACGCACCTCATTTCTCATCAATTTGTGCTCCGGTTCGCCATTCCAGCCGCTATACTAGCAATCTCCCTGCTTGGAGAATCAGCACCTTTAACCTCCTGTTCCGAACAGGTTGCAATTTGTCCTGAGGATGAACGGGAAGAGGGGGAACCAATGAGAGACTAGCTCTAGGTGTTGGGACAGGCACAGGTCACTCTATTTTCCCATCAGGAAGAAGAATTAACCACAGGCTCAGCCTGCCGCCCGGAGCCAGAAAAGGGCTTGAAGCAATCCTGCGCTTTTGCGGCCAGCTCCCAAGAAAGCGAGTTGAAAAATGGAGCTCAGGGGCACTGCAATTCACAAATCTGCAGACTTAGAAATGATAACTCTCGTCCACAAATATATTGAGGGAAGGCAACGAAGAGGATTTGAAAGCAAGGCAGAATTGCAGGAAACAGATTTCAGGAGGTAGATTCGAATCGCCTTTAAAGCACAGGAAAAGCGGCAAAACCTCGACAATGATGCCCTTGGCCAAAAAGGGCGTATGCGTTTTTTCCTGAATATATTCAGGAAAAAACGCATACGCCCTTTTTGGCCAACCAAGCAACCTGGAAAGGCAAATCAGCGCTACAAAGAAGTCTCGCTTCCCATCGGTCAAAAGGGCCAGGCTGAATTAAGTGTCAAAACCAGAAATGCAGGACAGGCCATGGAGAAATGGGAGCCTTGCTACGCTGATGGGCGGGATGTAAATTGCCAACAGCCACTCTGGAGAAGTGTACGGTGTGTCCTGAAACATCTAAAAAACTCAGCTTAGAGAGCATAGGGCACTTCCACTCACGGGCGTATGAATTGGGAAAACTAAAAATCAGCAAGACACAGGCACCCCAAAGTTTAGGGCTGCTCTGTTGACAAGAACCTCCACTTTGTGACACCTTAAATATCCCAGGAAAGACAAGAATGGATAAAGAAGTTGTGGTCCTTATGTACAATGGAATATCACTCAGCCATGAAATCAACGTCATAAGGCTAGTAGCAGCATGATGAGTGGATTTGGGTACGACGATTCTAAGTGAAATAAGTCACACAGAAAAAGACACTTATCATAAGATATCACTTATAGAGGGAATGTAAAAACCGCTACCCTTGAACTGAATTACATAACAGGTCAGAGTCACACGTTTAGAAAACACACTAGGGCTGCTTAACGGGAAAGGTGAGGTGGGGTGATGCATAAAACAAGGGTTTCAAATTAGCTCAGATAGCGTTCCATAAACCCAATATGTAATAGACAAGACCTACTCCTTCCTCAGTGAACTGAACTCAACACGCCCTATTCATCGCCCAAGAATATATCTGACTAGTAAGAATCTTAAAACCTATGTATTGATATCTCTCTGTAAGTGAGTGAAGTGGGTGAAAAGCGGCATAACCACAGCAGTGAAAAGCAGCTAAACCCCATTATACAAATCAATTACTTTTAAAAACCCGTGAAACAAAGACAGTGAAAGAGAGAGAAATTCTGACAAAATTCGTTCAGGGGCTGTGATGCAACCTGGATTGACCATATGTAGACCCACAGATGGATGAGACATAAGGGTGGACACTCTTGGGGCTGAGAGGTTTGGTGAGGTTGGGTGAGCAAACGCAGACCGTTTAAAGTAATACTGTGTGGTACCCATCCCATGGGTCCCAAATCTCCAGGTTCAAGGGCATCTTCCTACATCGAAAACATGCATGAGAAACCCAGAAGATGGTACACCGTGTGATCGGGAAAGGTTTCTAAAACGCACCTCATTTCTCATCAATTTGTGCTCCGGTTCGCCATTCCAGCTGCTATACTAGCAATCTCCCTGCTTGGAGAATCAGCACCTTTAACCTCCTGATCCGTACAGGTTGCAATTTGTCCTGAGGATGAACGGGAAGAGGGGGAACCAATGAGAGACTAGCTCTAGGTTTTGGGACAGGCACAGGTCACTCTATTTTCCCATCAGGAAGAAGAATTAACCACAGGCTCAGCCTGCCGCCCGGAGCCAGAAAAGGGCTTGAAGCAATCCTGCGCTTTTGCGGCCAGCTCCCAAGAAAGCGAGTTGAAAAATGGAGCTCAGGGGCACTGCAATTCACAAATCTGCAGACTTAGAAATGATAACTCTCGTCCACAAATATATTGAGGGAAGGCAACGAAGAGGATTTGAAAGCAAGGCAGAATTGCAGGAAACAGATTTCAGGAGGTAGATTCGAATCGCCTTTAAAGCACAGGAAAAGCGGCAAAACCTCGACAATGATGCCCTTGGCCAAAAAGGGCGTATGCGTTTTTTCCTGAATATATTCAGGAAAAAACGCATACGCCCTTTTTGGCCAACCAAGCAACCTGGAAAGGCAAATCAGCGCTACAAAGAAGTCTCGCTTCCCATCGGTCAAAAGGGCCAGGCTGAATAAAGTGTCAAAACCAGAAATGCAGGACAGGCCATGGAGAAATGGGAGCCTTGCTACGCTGATGGGCGGGATGTAAATTGCCAACAGCCACTCTGGAGAAGTGTACGGTGTGTCCTGAAACATCTAAAAAACTCAGCTTAGAGAGCATAGGGTACTTCCACTCATGGGCGTGTAAATTGGGAAAACTAAAAATCAGCAAGACACAGGCACCCCAAAGTTTAGGGCTGCTCTGTTGACAAGAACCTCCACTTTGTGACACCTTAAATATCCCAGGAAAGACAAGAATGGATAAAGAAGTTGTGGTCCTTAGGTACAATGGAATATCACTCAGCCATGAAATCAACGTCATAAGGCTAGTAGCAGCATGATGAGTGGATTTGGGTATGACGATTCTAAGTGAAATAAGTCACACAGAAAAAGACACTTATCATAAGATATCACTTATAGAGGGAATGTAAAAACCGCTACCCTTGAACTGAATTACATAACAGGTCAGAGTCACACGTTTAGAAAACACACTAGGGCTGCTTAACGGGAAAGGTGAGGTGGGGTGATGCATAAAACAAGGGTTTCAAATTAGCTCAGATAGCGTTCCATAAACCCAATATGTAATAGACAAGACCTACTCCTTCCTCAGTGAACTGGACTCAACACGCCCTATTCATCGCCCAAGAATATATCTGACTAGTAAGAATCTTAAAACCTATGTATTGATATCTCTCTGTAAGTGAGTCAAGTGGGTGAAAAGCGGCATAACCACAGCAGTGAAAAGCAGCTAAACCCCATTATACAAATCAATTACTTTTAAAAACCCGTGAAACAAAGACAGTGAAAGAGAGAGAAATTCTGACAAAATTCGTTCAGGGGCTGTGATGCAACCTGGATTGACCATATGTAGACCCAGAGATGGATGAGACATAAGGGTGGACACTCTTGGGGCTGAGAGGTTTGGTGAGGTTGGGTGAGCAAACGCAGACCCTTTAAAGTAATACTGTGTGGTACCCATCCCATGGGTCCCAAATCTCCAGGTTCAAGGGCATCTTCCTACATCGAAAACATGCATGAGAAACCCAGAAGATGGTACACCGTGTGATCGGGAAAGGTTTCTAAAACGCACCTCATTTCTCATCTCCTTGTGCTCCGGTTCGCCATTCCAGCTGCTATACTAGCAATCTCCCTGCTTGGAGAATCAGCACCTTTAACCTCCTGTTCCGTACAGGTTGCAATTTGTCCTGAGGATGAACGGGAAGAGGGGGAACCAATGAGAGACTAGCTCTAGGTGTTGGGACAGGCACAGGTCACTCTATTTTCCCATCAGGAAGAAGAATTAACCTCAGGCTCAGCTTGCCGTCCGGAGCCAGAATAGGGCCTGAAGCAATCCTGCGCTTTTGCGGCCAGCTCCCAAGAAAGCGAGTTGAAAAATGGAGCTCAGGGGCACTGCAATTCACAAATCTGCAGACTTAGAAATGATAACTCTCGTCCACAAATATATTGAGGGAAGGCAACGAAGAGGATTTGAAAGCAAGGCAGAATTGCAGGAAACAGATTTCAGGAGGTAGATTCGAATCGCCTTTAAAGCACAGGAAAAGCGGCAAAACCTCGACAATGATGCCCTTGGCCAAAAAGGGCGTATGCGTTTTTTCCTGAATATATTCAGGAAAAAACGCATACGCCCTTTTTGGCCAACCAAGCAACCTGGAAAGGCAAATCAGCGCTACAAAGAAGTCTCGCTTCCCATCGGTCAAAAGGGCCAGGCTGAATAAAGTGTCAAAACCAGAAATGCAGGACAGGCCATGGAGAAATGGGAGCCTTGCTACGCTGATGGGCGGGATGTAAATTGCCAACAGCCACTCTGGAGAAGTGTACGGTGTGTCCTGAAACATCTAAAAAACTCAGCTTAGAGAGCATAGGGCACTTCCACTCATGGGCGTATAAATTGGGAAAACTAAAAATCAGCAAGACACAGGCACCCCAAAGTTTAGGGCTGCTCTGTTGACAAGAACCTCCACTTTGTGACACCTTAAATATCCCAGGAAAGACAAGAATGGATAAAGAAGTTGTGGTCCTTATGTACAATGGAATATCACTCAGCCATGAAATCAACGTCATAAGGCTAGTAGCAGCATGATGAGTGGATTTGGGTACGACGATTCTAAGTGAAATAAGTCACACAGAAAAAGACACTTATCATAAGATATCACTTATAGAGGGAATGTAAAAACCGCTACCCTTGAACTGAATTACATAACAGGTCACAGTCACACGTTTAGAAAACACACTAGGGCTGCTTAACGGGAAAGGTGAGGTGGGGTGATGCGTAAAACAAGGGCTTCAAATTAGCTCAGATAGCGTTCCATAAACCCAATATGTAATAGACAAGACCTACTCCTTCCTCAGTGAACTGGACTCAACACGCCCTATTCATCGCCCAAGAATATATCTGACTAGTAAGAATCTTAAAACCTATGTATTGATATATCTCTGTAAGTGAGTCAAGTGGGTGAAAAGCGGCATAACCACAGCAGTGAAAAGCAGCTAAACCCCATTATACAAATCAATTACTTTTAAAAACCCGTGAAACAAAGACAGTGAAAGAGAGAGAAATTCTGACAAAATTCGTTCAGGGGCTGTGATGCAACCTGGATTGACCATATGTAGACCCACAGATGGATGAGACATAAGGGTGGACACTCTTGGGGCTGAGAGGTTTGGTGAGGTTGGGTGAGCAAACGCAGACCGTTTAAAGTAATACTGTGTGGTACCCATCCCATGGGTCCCAAATCTCCAGGTTCAAGGGCATCTTCCTACATCGAAAACATGCATGAGAAACCCAGAAGATGGTACACCGTGTGATCGGGAAAGGTTTCTAAAACGCACCTCATTTCTCATCAATTTGTGCTCCGGTTCGCCATTCCAGCCGCTATACTAGCAATCTCCCTGCTTGGAGAATCAGCACCTTTAACCTCCTGATCCGTACAGGTTGCAATTTGTCCTGAGGATGAACGGGAAGAGGGGGAACCAATGAGAGACTAGCTCTAGGTTTTGGGACAGGCACAGGTCACTCTATTTTCCCATCAGGAAGAAGAATTAACCACAGGCTCAGCCTGCCGCCCGGAGCCAGAAAAGGGCTTGAAGCAATCCTGCGCTTTTGCGGCCAGCTCCCAAGAAAGCGAGTTGAAAAATGGAGCTCAGGGGCACTGCAATTCACAAATCTGCAGACTTAGAAATGATAACTCTCGTCCACAAATATATTGAGGGAAGGCAACGAAGAGGATTTGAAAGCAAGGCAGAATTGCAGGAAACAGATTTCAGGAGGTAGATTCGAATCGCCTTTAAAGCACAGGAAAAGCGGCAAAACCTCGACAATGATGCCCTTGGCCAAAAAGGGCGTATGCGTTTTTTCCTGAATATATTCAGGAAAAAACGCATACGCCCTTTTTGGCCAACCAAGCAACCTGGAAAGGCAAATCAGCGCTACAAAGAAGTCTCGCTTCCCATCGGTCAAAAGGGCCAGGCTGAATAAAGTGTCAAAACCAGAAATGCAGGACAGGCCATGGAGAAATGGGAGCCTTGCTACGCTGATGGGCGGGATGTAAATTGCCAACAGCCACTCTGGAGAAGTGTACGGTGTGTCCTGAAACATCTAAAAAACTCAGCTTAGAGAGCATAGGGTACTTCCACTCATGGGCGTGTAAATTGGGAAAACTAAAAATCAGCAAGACACAGGCACCCCAAAGTTTAGGGCTGCTCTGTTGACAAGAACCTCCACTTTGTGACACCTTAAATATCCCAGGAAAGACAAGAATGGATAAAGAAGTTGTGGTCCTTAGGTACAATGGAATATCACTCAGCCATGAAATCAACGTCATAAGGCTAGTAGCAGCATGATGAGTGGATTTGGGTATGACGATTCTAAGTGAAATAAGTCACACAGAAAAAGACACTTATCATAAGATATCACTTATAGAGGGAATGTAAAAACCGCTACCCTTGAACTGAATTACATAACAGGTCAGAGTCACACGTTTAGAAAACACACTAGGGCTGCTTAACGGGAAAGGTGAGGTGGGGTGATGCATAAAACAAGGGTTTCAAATTAGCTCAGATAGCGTTCCATAAACCCAATATGTAATAGACAAGACCTACTCCTTCCTCAGTGAACTGGACTCAACACGCCCTATTCATCGCCCAAGAATATATCTGACTAGTAAGAATCTTAAAACCTATGTATTGATATCTCTCTGTAAGTGAGTCAAGTGGGTGAAAAGCGGCATAACCACAGCAGTGAAAAGCAGCTAAACCCCATTATACAAATCAATTACTTTTAAAAACCCGTGAAACAAAGACAGTGAAAGAGAGAGAAATTCTGACAAAATTCGTTCAGGGGCTGTGATGCAACCTGGATTGACCATATGTAGACCCACAGATGGATGAGACATAAGGGTGGACACTCTTGGGGCTGAGAGGTTTGGTGAGGTTGGGTGAGGAAACGCAGACCCTTTAAAGTAATACTGTGTGGTACCCATCCCATGGGTCCCAAATCTCCAGGTTCAAGGGCATCTTCCTACATCGAAAACATGCATGAGAAACCCAGAAGATGGTACACCGTGTGATCGGGAAAGGTTTCTAAAACGCACCTCATTTCTCATCAATTTGTGCTCCGGTTCGCCATTCCAGCCGCTATACTAGCAATCTCCCTGCTTGGAGAATCAGCACCTTTAACCTCCTGTTCCGAACAGGTTGCAATTTGTCCTGAGGATGAACGGGAAGAGGGGGAACCAATGAGAGACTAGCTCTAGGTGTTGGGACAGGCACAGGTCACTCTATTTTCCCATCAGGAAGAAGAATTAACCACAGGCTCAGCCTGCCGCCCGGAGCCAGAAAAGGGCTTGAAGCAATCCTGCGCTTTTGCGGCCAGCTCCCAAGAAAGCGAGTTGAAAAATGGAGCTCAGGGGCACTGCAATTCACAAATCTGCAGACTTAGAAATGATAACTCTCGTCCACAAATATATTGAGGGAAGGCAACGAAGAGGATTTGAAAGCAAGGCAGAATTGCAGGAAACAGATTTCAGGAGGTAGATTCGAATCGCCTTTAAAGCACAGGAAAAGCGGCAAAACCTCGACAATGATGCCCTTGGCCAAAAAGGGCGTATGCGTTTTTTCCTGAATATATTCAGGAAAAAACGCATACGCCCTTTTTGGCCAACCAAGCAACCTGGAAAGGCAAATCAGCGCTACAAAGAAGTCTCGCTTCCCATCGGTCAAAAGGGCCAGGCTGAATTAAGTGTCAAAACCAGAAATGCAGGACAGGCCATGGAGAAATGGGAGCCTTGCTACGCTGATGGGCGGGATGTAAATTGCCAACAGCCACTCTGGAGAAGTGTACGGTGTGTCCTGAAACATCTAAAAAACTCAGCTTAGAGAGCATAGGGTACTTCCACTCATGGGCGTGTAAATTGGGAAAACTAAAAATCAGCAAGACACAGGCACCCCAAAGTTTAGGGCTGCTCTGTTGACAAGAACCTCCACTTTGTGACACCTTAAATATCCCAGGAAAGACAAGAATGGATAAAGAAGTTGTGGTCCTTAGGTACAATGGAATATCACTCAGCCATGAAATCAACGTCATAAGGCTAGTAGCAGCATGATGAGTGGATTTGGGTATGACGATTCTAAGTGAAATAAGTCACACAGAAAAAGACACTTATCATAAGATATCACTTATAGAGGGAATGTAAAAACCGCTACCCTTGAACTGAATTACATAACAGGTCAGAGTCACACGTTTAGAAAACACACTAGGGCTGCTTAACGGGAAAGGTGAGGTGGGGTGATGCATAAAACAAGGGTTTCAAATTAGCTCAGATAGCGTTCCATAAACCCAATATGTAATAGACAAGACCTACTCCTTCCTCAGTGAACTGGACTCAACACGCCCTATTCATCGCCCAAGAATATATCTGACTAGTAAGAATCTTAAAACCTATGTATTGATATCTCTCTGTAAGTGAGTCAAGTGGGTGAAAAGCGGCATAACCACAGCAGTGAAAAGCAGCTAAACCCCATTATACAAATCAATTACTTTTAAAAACCCGTGAAACAAAGACAGTGAAAGAGAGAGAAATTCTGACAAAATTCGTTCAGGGGCTGTGATGCAACCTGGATTGACCATATGTAGACCCACAGATGGATGAGACATAAGGGTGGACACTCTTGGGGCTGAGAGGTTTGGTGAGGTTGGGTGAGGAAACGCAGACCCTTTAAAGTAATACTGTGTGGTACCCATCCCATGGGTCCCAAATCTCCAGGTTCAAGGGCATCTTCCTACATCGAAAACATGCATGAGAAACCCAGAAGATGGTACACCGTGTGATCGGGAAAGGTTTCTAAAACGCACCTCATTTCTCATCAATTTGTGCTCCGGTTCGCCATTCCAGCCGCTATACTAGCAATCTCCCTGCTTGGAGAATCAGCACCTTTAACCTCCTGTTCCGAACAGGTTGCAATTTGTCCTGAGGATGAACGGGAAGAGGGGGAACCAATGAGAGACTAGCTCTAGGTGTTGGGACAGGCACAGGTCACTCTATTTTCCCATCAGGAAGAAGAATTAACCACAGGCTCAGCCTGCCGCCCGGAGCCAGAAAAGGGCTTGAAGCAATCCTGCGCTTTTGCGGCCAGCTCCCAAGAAAGCGAGTTGAAAAATGGAGCTCAGGGGCACTGCAATTCACAAATCTGCAGACTTAGAAATGATAACTCTCGTCCACAAATATATTGAGGGAAGGCAACGAAGAGGATTTGAAAGCAAGGCAGAATTGCAGGAAACAGATTTCAGGAGGTAGATTCGAATCGCCTTTAAAGCACAGGAAAAGCGGCAAAACCTCGACAATGATGCCCTTGGCCAAAAAGGGCGTATGCGTTTTTTCCTGAATATATTCAGGAAAAAACGCATACGCCCTTTTTGGCCAACCAAGCAACCTGGAAAGGCAAATCAGCGCTACAAAGAAGTCTCGCTTCCCATCGGTCAAAAGGGCCAGGCTGAATTAAGTGTCAAAACCAGAAATGCAGGACAGGCCATGGAGAAATGGGAGCCTTGCTACGCTGATGGGCGGGATGTAAATTGCCAACAGCCACTCTGGAGAAGTGTACGGTGTGTCCTGAAACATCTAAAAAACTCAGCTTAGAGAGCATAGGGTACTTCCACTCATGGGCGTGTAAATTGGGAAAACTAAAAATCAGCAAGACACAGGCACCCCAAAGTTTAGGGCTGCTCTGTTGACAAGAACCTCCACTTTGTGACACCTTAAATATCCCAGGAAAGACAAGAATGGATAAAGAAGTTGTGGTCCTTAGGTACAATGGAATATCACTCAGCCATGAAATCAACGTCATAAGGCTAGTAGCAGCATGATGAGTGGATTTGGGTATGACGATTCTAAGTGAAATAAGTCACACAGAAAAAGACACTTATCATAAGATATCACTTATAGAGGGAATGTAAAAACCGCTACCCTTGAACTGAATTACATAACAGGTCAGAGTCACACGTTTAGAAAACACACTAGGGCTGCTTAACGGGAAAGGTGAGGTGGGGTGATGCATAAAACAAGGGTTTCAAATTAGCTCAGATAGCGTTCCATAAACCCAATATGTAATAGACAAGACCTACTCCTTCCTCAGTGAACTGGACTCAACACGCCCTATTCATCGCCCAAGAATATATCTGACTAGTAAGAATCTTAAAACCTATGTATTGATATCTCTCTGTAAGTGAGTCAAGTGGGTGAAAAGCGGCATAACCACAGCAGTGAAAAGCAGCTAAACCCCATTATACAAATCAATTACTTTTAAAAACCCGTGAAACAAAGACAGTGAAAGAGAGAGAAATTCTGACAAAATTCGTTCAGGGGCTGTGATGCAACCTGGATTGACCATATGTAGACCCACAGATGGATGAGACATAAGGGTGGACACTCTTGGGGCTGAGAGGTTTGGTGAGGTTGGGTGAGGAAACGCAGACCCTTTAAAGTAATACTGTGTGGTACCCATCCCATGGGTCCCAAATCTCCAGGTTCAAGGGCATCTTCCTACATCGAAAACATGCATGAGAAACCCAGAAGATGGTACACCGTGTGATCGGGAAAGGTTTCTAAAACGCACCTCATTTCTCATCAATTTGTGCTCCGGTTCGCCATTCCAGCCGCTATACTAGCAATCTCCCTGCTTGGAGAATCAGCACCTTTAACCTCCTGTTCCGAACAGGTTGCAATTTGTCCTGAGGATGAACGGGAAGAGGGGGAACCAATGAGAGACTAGCTCTAGGTGTTGGGACAGGCACAGGTCACTCTATTTTCCCATCAGGAAGAAGAATTAACCACAGGCTCAGCCTGCCGCCCGGAGCCAGAAAAGGGCTTGAAGCAATCCTGCGCTTTTGCGGCCAGCTCCCAAGAAAGCGAGTTGAAAAATGGAGCTCAGGGGCACTGCAATTCACAAATCTGCAGACTTAGAAATGATAACTCTCGTCCACAAATATATTGAGGGAAGGCAACGAAGAGGATTTGAAAGCAAGGCAGAATTGCAGGAAACAGATTTCAGGAGGTAGATTCGAATCGCCTTTAAAGCACAGGAAAAGCGGCAAAACCTCGACAATGATGCCCTTGGCCAAAAAGGGCGTATGCGTTTTTTCCTGAATATATTCAGGAAAAAACGCATACGCCCTTTTTGGCCAACCAAGCAACCTGGAAAGGCAAATCAGCGCTACAAAGAAGTCTCGCTTCCCATCGGTCAAAAGGGCCAGGCTGAATTAAGTGTCAAAACCAGAAATGCAGGACAGGCCATGGAGAAATGGGAGCCTTGCTACGCTGATGGGCGGGATGTAAATTGCCAACAGCCACTCTGGAGAAGTGTACGGTGTGTCCTGAAACATCTAAAAAACTCAGCTTAGAGAGCATAGGGCACTTCCACTCACGGGCGTATGAATTGGGAAAACTAAAAATCAGCAAGACACAGGCACCCCAAAGTTTAGGGCTGCTCTGTTGACAAGAACCTCCACTTTGTGACACCTTAAATATCCCAGGAAAGACAAGAATGGATAAAGAAGTTGTGGTCCTTATGTACAATGGAATATCACTCAGCCATGAAATCAACGTCATAAGGCTAGTAGCAGCATGATGAGTGGATTTGGGTACGACGATTCTAAGTGAAATAAGTCACACAGAAAAAGACACTTATCATAAGATATCACTTATAGAGGGAATGTAAAAACCGCTACCCTTGAACTGAATTACATAACAGGTCAGAGTCACACGTTTAGAAAACACACTAGGGCTGCTTAACGGGAAAGGTGAGGTGGGGTGATGCATAAAACAAGGGTTTCAAATTAGCTCAGATAGCGTTCCATAAACCCAATATGTAATAGACAAGACCTACTCCTTCCTCAGTGAACTGGACTCAACACGCCCTATTCATCGCCCAAGAATATATCTGACTAGTAAGAAACTTAAAATCTATGTATTTATGTCTCTCTGTAAGTGAGTGAAGTGGGTGAAAAGCGGCATAACCACAGCAGTGAAAAGCAGCTAAACCCCATTATACAAATCAATTACTTTTAAAAACCCGTGAAACAAAGACAGTGAAAGAGAGAGAAATTCTGACAAAATTCGTTCAGGGGCTGTGATGCAACCTGGATTGACCATATGTAGACCCACAGATGGATGAGACATAAGGGTGGACACTCTTGGGGCTGAGAGGTTTGGTGAGGTTGGGTGAGCAAACGCAGACCCTTTAAAGTAGTACTGCGTGGTACCCATCCCATGGGTCCCAAATCTCCAGGTTCAAGGGCATCTTCCTACATCGAAAACATGCATGAGAAACCCAGAAGATGGTACACCGTGTGATCGGGAAAGGTTTCTAAACCGCACCTCATTTCTCATCTCCTTGTGTTCCGGTTTGCCATTCCAGCCGCTATACTAGCAATCTCCCTGCTTGGAGAATCAGCACCTTTAACCTCCTGTTCCGTACAGGTTGCAATTTGTCCTGAGGATGAACGGGAAGACGGGGAACCAATGAGAGACTAGCTCTAGGTTTTGGGACAGGCACAGGTCACTCTATTTTCCCATCAGGAAGAAGAATTAACCACAGGCTCAGCCTGCCGCCCGGAGCCAGAAAAGGGCTTGAAGCAATCCTGCGCTTTTGCGGCCAGCTCCCAAGAAAGCGAGTTGAAAAATGGAGCTCAGGGGCACTGCAATTCACAAATCTGCAGACTTAGAAATGATAACTCTCGTCCACAAATATATTGAGGGAAGGCAACGAAGAGGATTTGAAAGCAAGGCAGAATTGCAGGAAACAGATTTCAGGAGGTAGATTCGAATCGCCTTTAAAGCACAGGAAAAGCGGCAAAACCTCGACAATGATGCCCTTGGCCAAAAAGGGCGTATGCGTTTTTTCCTGAATATATTCAGGAAAAAACGCATACGCCCTTTTTGGCCAACCAAGCAACCTGGAAAGGCAAATCAGCGCTACAAAGAAGTCTCGCTTCCCATCGGTCAAAAGGGCCAGGCTGAATAAAGTGTCAAAACCAGAAATGCAGGACAGGCCATGGAGAAATGGGAGCCTTGCTACGCTGATGGGCGGGATGTAAATTGCCAACAGCCACTCTGGAGAAGTGTACGGTGTGTCCTGAAACATCTAAAAAACTCAGCTTAGAGAGCATAGGGTACTTCCACTCATGGGCGTGTAAATTGGGAAAACTAAAAATCAGCAAGACACAGGCACCCCAAAGTTTAGGGCTGCTCTGGTGACAAGAACCTCCACTTTGTGACACCTTAAATATCCCAGGAAAGACAAGAATGGATAAAGAAGTTGTGGTCCTTAGGTACAATGGAATATCACTCAGCCATGAAATCAACGTCATAAGGCTAGTAGCAGCATGATGAGTGGATTTGGGTACGACGATTCTAAGTGAAATAAGTCACACAGAAAAAGACACTTATCATAAGATATCACTTATAGAGGGAATGTAAAAACCGCTACCCTTGAACTGAATTACATAACAGGTCAGAGTCACACGTTTAGAAAACACACTAGGGCTGCTTAACGGGAAAGGTGAGGTGGGGTGATGCATAAAACAAGGGTTTCAAATTAGCTCAGATAGCGTTCCATAAACCCAATATGTAATAGACAAGACCTACTCCTTCCTCAGTGAACTGGACTCAACACGCCCTATTCATCGCCCAAGAATATATCTGACTAGTAAGAATCTTAAAACCTATGTATTGATATCTCTCTGTAAGTGAGTGAAGTGGGTGAAAAGCGGCATAACCACAGCAGTGAAAAGCAGCTAAACCCCATTATACAAATCAATTACTTTTAAAAACCCGTGAAACAAAGACAGTGAAAGAGAGAGAAATTCTGACAAAATTCGTTCAGGGGCTGTGATGCAACCTGGATTGACCATATGTAGACCCACAGATGGATGAGACATAAGGGTGGACACTCTTGGGGCTGAGAGGTTTGGTGAGGTTGGGTGAGCAAACGCAGACCCTTTAAAGTAGTACTGCGTGGTACCCATCCCATGGGTCCCAAATCTCCAGGTTCAAGGGCATCTTCCTACATCGAAAACATGCATGAGAAACCCAGAAGATGGTACACCGTGTGATCGGGAAAGGTTTCTAAACCGCACCTCATTTCTCATCTCCTTGTGTTCCGGTTTGCCATTCCAGCCGCTATACTAGCAATCTCCCTGCTTGGAGAATCAGCACCTTTAACCTCCTGTTCCGTACAGGTTGCAATTTGTCCTGAGGATGAACGGGAAGACGGGGAACCAATGAGAGACTAGCTCTAGGTTTTGGGACAGGCACAGGTCACTCTATTTTCCCATCAGGAAGAAGAATTAACCACAGGCTCAGCCTGCCGCCCGGAGCCAGAAAAGGGCTTGAAGCAATCCTGCGCTTTTGCGGCCAGCTCCCAAGAAAGCGAGTTGAAAAATGGAGCTCAGGGGCACTGCAATTCACAAATCTGCAGACTTAGAAATGATAACTCTCGTCCACAAATATATTGAGGGAAGGCAACGAAGAGGATTTGAAAGCAAGGCAGAATTGCAGGAAACAGATTTCAGGAGGTAGATTCGAATCGCCTTTAAAGCACAGGAAAAGCGGCAAAACCTCGACAATGATGCCCTTGGCCAAAAAGGGCGTATGCGTTTTTTCCTGAATATATTCAGGAAAAAACGCATACGCCCTTTTTGGCCAACCAAGCAACCTGGAAAGGCAAATCAGCGCTACAAAGAAGTCTCGCTTCCCATCGGTCAAAAGGGCCAGGCTGAATAAAGTGTCAAAACCAGAAATGCAGGACAGGCCATGGAGAAATGGGAGCCTTGCTACGCTGATGGGCGGGATGTAAATTGCCAACAGCCACTCTGGAGAAGTGTACGGTGTGTCCTGAAACATCTAAAAAACTCAGCTTAGAGAGCATAGGGTACTTCCACTCATGGGCGTGTAAATTGGGAAAACTAAAAATCAGCAAGACACAGGCACCCCAAAGTTTAGGGCTGCTCTGGTGACAAGAACCTCCACTTTGTGACACCTTAAATATCCCAGGAAAGACAAGAATGGATAAAGAAGTTGTGGTCCTTAGGTACAATGGAATATCACTCAGCCATGAAATCAACGTCATAAGGCTAGTAGCAGCATGATGAGTGGATTTGGGTACGACGATTCTAAGTGAAATAAGTCACACAGAAAAAGACACTTATCATAAGATATCACTTATAGAGGGAATGTAAAAACCGCTACCCTTGAACTGAATTACATAACAGGTCAGAGTCACACGTTTAGAAAACACACTAGGGCTGCTTAACGGGAAAGGTGAGGTGGGGTGATGCATAAAACAAGGGTTTCAAATTAGCTCAGATAGCGTTCCATAAACCCAATATGTAATAGACAAGACCTACTCCTTCCTCAGTGAACTGGACTCAACACGCCCTATTCATCGCCCAAGAATATATCTGACTAGTAAGAATCTTAAAACCTATGTATTGATATCTCTCTGTAAGTGAGTGAAGTGGGTGAAAAGCGGCATAAACACAGCAGTGAAAAGCAGCTAAACCCCATTATACAAATCAATTACTTTTAAAAACCCGTGAAACAAAGACAGTGAAAGAGAGAGAAATTCTGACAAAATTCGTTCAGGGGCTGTGATGCAACCTGGATTGACCATATGTAGACCCACAGATGGATGAGACATAAGGGTGGACACTCTTGGGGCTGAGAGGTTTGGTGAGGTTGGGTGAGCAAACGCAGACCCTTTAAAGTAATACTGTGTGGTACCCATCCCATGGGTCCCAAATCTCCAGGTTCAAGGGCATCTTCCTACATCGAAAACATGCATGAGAAACCCAGAAGATGGTACACCGTGTGATCGGGAAAGGTTTCTAAAACGCACCTCATTTCTCATCTCCTTGTGCTCCGGTTCGCCATTCCAGCTGCTATACTAGCAATCTCCCTGCTTGGAGAATCAGCACCTTTAACCTCCTGTTCCGTACAGGTTGCAATTTGTCCTAAGGATGAACGGGAAGAGGGGGAACCAATGAGAGACTAGCTCTAGGTGTTGGGACAGGCACAGGTCGCTCTATTTTCCCATCAGGAAGAAGAATTAACCTCAGGCTCAGCTTGCCGCCCAGAGCCAGAATAGGGCCTGAAGCAATCCTGCGCTTTTGCGGCCAGCTCCCAAGAAAGCGAGTTGAAAAATGGAGCTCAGGGGCACTGCAATTCACAAACCTGCAGAGTTAGAAATGATAACTCTCGTCCACAAATATATTGAGGGAAGGCAACGAAGAGGATTTGAAAGCAAGGCAGAATTGCAGGAATCAGATTTCAGGAGGTAGATTCGAATCGCCTTTAAAGCACAGGAAAAGCGGCAAAACCTCGACAATGATGCCCTTGGCCAAAAAGGGCGTATGCGTTTTTTCCTGAATATATTCAGGAAAAAACGCATACGCCCTTTTTGGCCAACCAAGCAACCTGGAAAGGCAAATCAGCGCTACAAAGAAGTCTCGCTTCCCATCGGTCAAAAGGGCCAGGCTGAATAAAGTGTCAAAACCAGAAATGCAGGACAGGCCATGGAGAAATGGGAGCCTTGCTACGCTGATGGGCGGGATGTAAATTGCCAACAGCCACTCTGGAGAAGTGTACGGTGTGTCCTGAAACATCTAAAAAACTCAGCTTAGAGAGCATAGGGCACTTCCACTCACGGGCGTATGAATTGGGAAAACTAAAAATCAGCAAGACACAGGCACCCCAAAGTTTAGGGCTGCTCTGTTGACAAGAACCTCCACTTTGTGACACCTTAAATATCCCAGGAAAGACAAGAATGGATAAAGAAGTTGTGGTCCTTATGTACAATGGAATATCACTCAGCCATGAAATCAACGTCATAAGGCTAGTAGCAGAATGATGAGTGGATTTGGGTACGACGATTCTAAGTGAAATAAGTCACACAGAAAAAGACACTTATCATAAGATATCACTTATAGAGGGAATGTAAAAACCGCTACCCTTGAACTAAATTACATAACAGGTCAGAGTCACACGTTTAGAAAACACACTAGGGCTGCTTAACGGGAAAGGTGAGGTGGGGTGATGCATAAAACAAGGGTTTCAAATTAGCTCAGATAGCGTTCCATAAACCCAATATGTAATAGAAAAGACCTACTCCTTCCTCAGTGAACTGGACTCAACACGCCCTATTCATCGCGCAAGAATATATCTGACTAGTAAGAATCTTAAAACCTATGTATTGATATCTCTCTGTAAGTGAGTCAACAGGGTGAAAAGCGGCATAAACACAGCAGTGAAAAGCAGCTAAACCCCATTATACAAATCAATTACTTTTAAAAACCCGTGAAACAAAGACAGTGAAAGAGAGAGAAATTCTGACAAAATTCGTTCAGGGGCTGTGATGCAACCTGGATTGACCATATGTAGACCCAGAGATGGATGAGACATAAGGGTGGACACTCTTGGGGCTGAGAGGTTTGGTGGGGTTGGGTGAGCAAACGCAGACCCTTTAAAGTAATACTGTGTGGTACCCATCCCATGGGTCCCAAATCTCCAGGTTCAAGGGCATCTTACTACATCGAAAACATGCATGAGAAACCCAGAAGATGGTACACCGTGTGATCGGGAAAGGTTTCTAAAACGCACCTCATTTCTCATCTCCTTGTGCTCCGGTTCGCCATTCAAGCTGCTATACTAGCAATCTCCCTGCTTGGAGAATCAGCACCTTTAACCTCCTGTTCCGTACAGGTTGCAATTTGTCCTGAGGATGAACGGGAAGAGGGGGAACCAATGAGAGACTAGCTCTAGGTGTTGGGACAGGCACAGGTCACTCTATTTTCCCATCAGGAAGAAGAATTAACCTCATGCTCAGCTTGCCGCCCGGAGCCAGAATAGGGCCTGAAGCAATCCTGCGCTTTTGCGGCCAGCTCCCAAGAAAGCGAGTTGAAAAATGGAGCTCAGGGGCACTGCAATTCACAAACCTGCAGAGTTAGAAATGATAACTCTCGTCCACAAATACATTGAGGGAAGGCAACGAAGAGGATTTGAAAGCAAGGCAGAAGTGCAGGAATCAGATTTCAGGAGGTATATTCGAATCGCCTTTAAAGCACAGGAAAAGCGGCAAAACCTCGACAATGATGCCCTTGGCCAAAAAGGGCGTATGCGTTTTTTCCTGAATATATTCAGGAAAAAACGCATACGCCCTTTTTGGCCAACCAAGCAACCTGGAAAGGCAAATCAGCGCTACAAAGAAGTCTCGCTTCCCATCGGTCAAAAGGGCCAGGCTGAATAAAGTGTCAAAACCAGAAATGCAGGACAGGCCATGGAGAAATGGGAGCCTTGCTACGCTGATGGGCGGGATGTAAATTGCCAACAGCCACTCTGGAGAAGTGTACAGTGTGTCCTGAAACATCTAAAAATCTCAGCTTAGAGAGCATAGGGCACTTCCACTCACGGGCGTATGAATTGGGAAAACTAAAAATCAGCAAGACACAGGCACCCCAAAGTTTAGGGCTGCTCTGTTGACAAGAACCTCCACTTTGTTACACCTTAAATATCCCAGGAAAGACAAGAATGGATAAAGAAGTTGTGGTCCTTATGTACAATGGAATATCACTCAGCCATGAAATCAACGTCATAAGGCTAGTAGCAGCATGATGAGTGGATTTGGGTACGACGATTCTAAGTGAAATAAGTCACACAGAAAAAGACACTTATCATAAGATATCACTTATAGAGGGAATGTAAAAACCGCTACCCTTGAACTGAATTACATAACAGGTCAGAGTCACACGTTTAGAAAACACACTAGGGCTGCTTAACGGGAAAGGTGAGGTGGGGTGATGCATAAAACAAGGGTTTCAAATTAGCTCAGATAGCGTTCCATAAACCCAATATGTAATAGACAAGACCTACTCCTTCCTCAGTGAACTGGACTCAACACGCCCTATTCATCGCCCAAGAATATATCTGACTAGTAAGAAACTTAAAACCTATGTATTTATGTCTCTCTGTAAGTGAGTGAAGTGGGTGAAAAGCGGCATAACCACAGCAGTGAAAAGCAGCTAAACCCCATTATACAAATCAATTACTTTTAAAAACCCGTGAAACAAAGACAGTGAAAGAGAGAGAAATTCTGACAAAATTCGTTCAGGGGCTGTGATGCAACCTGGATTGACCATATGTAGACCCACAGATGGATGAGACATAAGGGTGGACACTCTTGGGGCTGAGAGGTTTGGTGAGGTTGGGTGAGCAAATGCAGACCCTTTAAAGTAATACTGCGTGGTACCCATCCCATGGGTCCCAAATCTCCAGGTTCAAGGGCATCTTCCTACATCGAAAACATGCATGAGAAACCCAGACGATGGTACACCGTGTGATCGGGAAAGGTTTCTAAAACGCACCTCATTTCTCATCTCCTTGTGTTCCGGTTCGCCATTCCAGCCGCTATACTAGCAATCTCCCTGCTTGGAGAATCAGCACCTTTAACCTCCTGTTCCGTACAGGTTGCAATTTGTCCTGAGGATGAACGGGAAGAGGGGGAACCAATGAGAGACTAGCTCTAGGTGTTGGGACAGGCACAGGTCACTCTATTTTCCCATCAGGAAGAAGAATTAACCTCAGGCTCAGCTTGCCGCCCGGAGCCAGAATAGGGCCTGAAGCAATCCTGCGCTTTTGCGGCCAGCTCCCAAGAAAGCGAGTTGAAAAATGGAGCTCAGGGGCACTGCAATTCACAAACCTACAGACTTAGAAATGATAACTCTCGTCCACAAATATATTGAGGGAAGGCAACGAAGAGGATTTGAAAGCAAGGCAGAATTGCAGGAAACAGATTTCAGGAGGTAGATTCGAATCGCCTTTAAAGCACAGCAAAAGCGGCAAAACCTCGACAATGATGCCCTTGGCCAAAAAGGGCGTATGCGTTTTTTCCTGAATATATTCAGGAAAAAACGCATACGCCCTTTTTGGCCAACCAAGCAACCTGGAAAGGCAAATCAGCGCTACAAAGAAGTCTCGCTTCCCATCGGTCAAAAGGGCCAGGCTGAAAAAAGTGTCAAAACCAGAAATGCAGGACAGGCCATGGAGAAATGGGAGCCTTGCTACGCTGATGGGCGGGATGTAAATTGCCAACAGCCACTCTGGAGAAGTGTACGGTGTGTCCTGAAACATCTAAAAAACTCAGCTTAGAGAGCATAGGGCACTTCCACTCATGGGCGTGTAAATTGGGAAAACTAAAAATCAGCAAGACACAGGCACCCCAAAGTTTAGGGCTGCTCTGTTGACAGGAACCTCCACTTTGTGACACCTTAAATATCCCAGGAAAGACAAGAATGGACAAAGAAGTTGTGGTCCTTATGTACAATGGAATATCACTCAGCCATGAAATCAACGTCATAAGGCTAGTAGCAGCATGATGAGTGGATTTGGGTACGACGATTCTAAGTGAAATAAGTCACACAGAAAAAGACACTTATCATAGATATCACTTATAGAGGGAATATAAAAACCGCTACCCTTGAACTGAATTACATAACAGGTCAGAGTCACACGTTTAGAAAACACACTAGGGCTGCTTAACGGGAAAGGTGAGGTGGGGTGATGCATAAAACAAGGGTTTCAAATTAGCTCAGATAGCGTTCCATAAACCCAATATGTAATAGACAAGACCTACTCCTTCCTCAGTGAACTGGACTCAACACGCCCTATTCATCGCCCAAGAATATATCTGACTAGTAAGAATCTTAAAACCTATGTATTTATATCTCTCTGTAAGTGAGTGAAGTGGGTGAAAAGCGGCATAACCACAGCAGTGAAAAGCAGCTAAACCCCATTATACAAATCAATTACTTTTAAAAACCCGTGAAACAAAGACAGTGAAAGAGAGAGAAATTCTGACAAAATTCGTTCAGGGGCTGTGATGCAACCTGGATTGACCATATGTAGACCCACAGATGGATGAGACATAAGGGTGGACACTCTTGGGGCTGAGAGGTTTGGTGAGGTTGGGTGAGCAAACACAGACCCTTTAAAGTAATACTGCGTGGTACCCATCCCATGGGTCCCAAATCTCCAGGTTCAAGGGCATCTTCCTACATCGAAAACATGCATGAGAAACCCAGAAGATGGTACACCGTGTGATCGGGAAAGGTTTCTAAAACACACCTCATTTCTCATCTCCTTGTGTTCCGGATCGCCATTCCAGCCGCTATACTAGCAATCTCCCTGCTTGGAGAATCAGTACCTTTAACCTCCTGTTCCGTACAGGTTGCAATTTGTCCTGAGGATGAACGGGAAGAGGGGGAACCAATGAGAGACTAGCTCTAGGTGTTGGGACAGGCACAGGTCACTCTATTTTCCCATCAGGAAGAAGAATTAACCTCAGGCTCAGCTTGCCGCCCGGAGCCAGAATAGGGCCTGAAGCAATCCTGCGCTTTTGCGGCCAGCTCCCAAGAAAGCGAGTTGAAAAATGGAGCTCAGGGGCACTGCAATTCACAAACCTGCAGACTTAGAAATGATAACTCTCGTCCACAAATATATTGAGGGAAGGCAACGAAGAGGATTTGAAAGCAAGGCAGAATTGCAGGAAACAGATTTCAGGAGGTAGATTCGAATCGCCTTTAAAGCACAGGAAAAGCGGCAAAACCTCGACAATGATGCCCTTGGCCAAAAAGGGCGTATGCGTTTTTTCCTGAATATATTCAGGAAAAAACGCATACGTCCTTTTTGGCCAACCAAGCAACCTGGAAAGGCAAATCAGCGCTACAAAGAAGTCTCGCTTCCCATCGGTCAAAAGGGCCAGGCTGAATAAAGTGTCAAAACCAGAAATGCAGGACAGGCCATGGAGAAATGGGAGCATTGCTACGCTGATGGGCGGGATGTAAATTGCGAACAGCCACTCTGGAGAAGTGTACGGTGTGTCCTGAAACATCTAAAAAACTCAGCTTAGAGAGCATAGGGCACTTCCACTCATGGGCGTGTAAATTGGGAAAACTAAAAATCAGCAAGACACAGGCACCCCAAAGTTTAGGGCTGCTCTGTTGACAAGAACCTCCACTTTGTGACACCTTAAATATCCCAGGAAAGACAAGAATGGATAAAGAAGTTGTGGTCCTTATGTACAATGGAATATCACTCAGCCATGAAATCAACGTCATAAGGCTAGTAGCAGCATGATGAGTGGATTTGGGTACGACGATTCTAAGTGAAATAAGTCACACAGAAAAAGACACTTATCATAAGATATCACTTATAGAGGGAATGTAAAAACCGCTACCCTTGAACTGAATTACATAACAGGTCAGAGTCACACGTTTAGAAAACACACTAGGGCTGCTTAACGGGAAAGGTGAGGTGGGGTGATGCATAAAACAAGGGTTTCAAATTAGCTCAGATAGCGTTCTATAAACCCAATATGTAATAGACAAGACCTACTCCTTCCTCAGTGAACTGGACTCAACACGCCCTATTCATCGCCCAAGAATATATCTGACTAGTAAGAATCTTAAAACCTATGTATTGATATCTCTCTGTAAGTGAGTCAAGTGGGTGAAAAGCGGCATAACCACAGCAGTGAAAAGCAGCTAAACCCCATTATACAAATCAATTACTTTTAAAAACCCGTGAAACAAAGACAGTGAAAGAGAGAGAAATTCTGACAAAATTCGTTCAGGGGCTGTGATGCAACCTGGATTGACCATATGTAGACCCACAGATGGATGAGACATAAGGGTGGACACTCTTGGGGCTGAGAGGTTTGGTGAGGTTGGGTGAGCAAACGCAGACCCTTTAAAGTAATACTGTGTGGTACCCATCCCATGGGTCCCAAATCTCCAGGTTCAAGGGCATCTTCCTACATCGAAAACATGCATGAGAAACCCAGAAGATGGTACACCGTGTGATCGGGAAAGGTTTCTAAAACGCACCTCATTTCTCATCTCCTTGTGCTCCGGTTCGCCATTCCAGCCGCTATACTAGCAATCTCCCTGCTTGGAGAATCAGCACCTTTAACCTCCTGTTCCGTACAGGTTGCAATTTGTCCTGAGGATGAACGGGAAGAGGGGGAACCAATGAGAGACTAGCTCTAGGTGTTGGGACAGGCACAGGTCACTCTATTTTCCCATCAGGAAGAAGAATTAACCTCAGGCTCAGCTTGCCGCCCGGAGCCAGAATAGGGCCTGAAGCAATCCTGCGCTTTTGCGGCCAGCTCCCAAGAAAGCGAGTTGAAAAATGGAGCTCAGGGGCACTGCAATTCACAAACCTGCAGACTTAGAAATGATAACTCTCGTCCACAAATATATTGAGGGAAGGCAACGAAGAGGATTTGAAAGCAAGGCAGAATTGCAGGAAACAGATTTCAGGAGGTAGATTCGAATCGCCTTTAAAGCACAGGAAAAGCGGCAAAACCTCGACAATGATGCCCTTGGCCAAAAAGGGCGTATGCGTTTTTTCCTGAATATATTCAGGAAAAAACGCATACGCCCTTTTTGGCCAACCAAGCAACCTGGAAAGGCAAATCAGCGCTACAAAGAAGTCTCGCTTCCCATCGGTCAAAAGGGCCAGGCTGAATAAAGTGTCAAAACCAGAAATGCAGGACAGGCCATGGAGAAATGGGAGCATTGCTACGCTGATGGGCGGGATGTAAATTGCCAACAGCCACTCTGGAGAAGTGTACGGTGTGTCCTGAAACATCTAAAAAACTCAGCTTAGAGAGCATAGGGCACTTCCACTCATGGGCGTGTAAATTGGGAAAACTAAAAATCAGCAAGACACAGGCACCCCAAAGTTTAGGGCTGCTCTGTTGACAAGAACCTCCACTTTGTGACACCTTAAATATCCCAGGAAAGACAAGAATGGATAAAGAAGTTGTGGTCCTTATGTACAATGGAATATCACTCAGCCATGAAATCAACGTCATAAGGCTAGTAGCAGCATGATGAGTGGATTTGGGTACGACGATTCTAAGTGAAATAAGTCACACAGAAAAAGACACTTATCATAAGATATCACTTATAGAGGGAATGTAAAAACCGCTACCCTTGAACTGAATTACATAACAGGTCAGAGTCACACGTTTAGAAAACACACTAGGGCTGCTTAACGGGAAAGGTGAGGTGGGGTGATGCATAAAACAAGGGTTTCAAATTAGCTCAGATAGCGTTCCATAAACCCAATATGTAATAGACAAGACCTACTCCTTCCTCAGTGAACTGGACTCAACACGCCCTATTCATCGCCCAAGAATATATCTGACTAGTAAGAATCTTAAAACCTATGTATTGATATCTCTCTGTAAGTGAGTGAAGTGGGTGAAAAGCGGCATAACCACAGCAGTGAAAAGCAGCTAAACCCCATTATACAAATCAATTACTTTTAAAAACCCGTGAAACAAAGACAGTGAAAGAGAGAGAAATTCTGACAAAATTCGTTCAGGGGCTGTGATGCAACCTGGATTGACCATATGTAGACCCACAGATGGATGAGACATAAGGGTGGACACTCTTGGGGCTGAGAGGTTTGGTGAGGTTGGGTGAGCAAACGCAGACCCTTTAAAGTAATACTGTGTGGTACCCATCCCATGGGTCCCAAATCTCCAGGTTCAAGGGCATCTTCCTACATCGAAAACATGCATGAGAAACCCAGAAGATGGTACACCGTGTGATCGGGAAAGGTTTCTAAAACGCACCTCATTTCTCATCAATTTGTGCTCCGGTTCGCCATTCCAGCCGCTATACTAGCAATCTCCCTGCTTGGAGAATCAGCACCTTTAACCTCCTGTTCCGTACAGGTTGCAATTTGTCCTGAGGATGAACGGGAAGAGGGGGAACCAATGAGAGACTAGCTCTAGGTGTTGGGACAGGCACAGGTCACTCTATTTTCCCATCAGGAAGAAGAATTAACCACAGGCTCAGCCTGCCGCCCGAAGCCAGAATAGGGCCTGAAGCAAACCTGCGCTTTTGCGGCCAGCTCCCAAGAAAGCGAGTTGAAAAATGGAGCTCAGGGGCACTGCAATTCACAAACCTGCAGACTTAGAAATGATAACTCTCGTCCACAAATATATTGAGGGAAGGCAACGAAGAGGATTTGAAAGCAAGGCAGAATTGCAGGAATCAGATTTCAGGAGGTAGATTCGAATCGCCTTTAAAGCACAGGAAAAGCGGCAAAACCTCGACAATGATGCCCTTGGCCAAAAAGGGCGTATGCGTTTTTTCCTGAATATATTCAGGAAAAAACGCATACGCCCTTTTTGGCCAACCAAGCACCTGGAAAGGCAAATCAGCGCTACAAAGAAGTCTCGCTTCCCATCGGTCAAAAGGGCCAGGCTGAATAAAGTGTCAAAACCAGAAATGCAGGACAGGCCATGGAGAAATGGGAGCCTTGCTACGCTGATGGGCGGGATGTAAATTGCCAACAGCCACTCTGGAGAAGTGTACGGTGTGTCCTGAAACATCTAAAAAACTCAGCTTAGAGAGCATAGGGCACTTCCACTCATGGGCGTGTAAATTGGGAAAACTAAAAATCAGCAAGACACAGGCACCCCAAAGTTTAGGGCTGCTCTGTTGACAAGAACCTCCACTTTGTGACACCTTAAATATCCCAGGAAAGACAAGAATGGACAAAGAAGTTGTGGTCCTTATGTACAATGGAATATCACTCAGCCATGAAATCAACGTCATAAGGCTAGTAGCAGCATGATGAGTGGATTTGGGTACGACGATTCTAAGTGAAATAAGTCACACAGAAAAAGACACTTATCATAGATATCACTTATAGAGGGAATGTAAAAACCGCTACCCTTGAACTGAATTACATAACAGGTCAGAGTCACACGTTTAGAAAACACACTAGGGCTGCTTAACGGGAAAGGTGAGGTGGGGTGATGCATAAAACAAGGGTTTCAAATTAGCTCAGATAGCGTTCCATAAACCCAATATGTAATAGACAAGACCTACTCCTTCCTCAGTGAACTGGACTCAACACGCCCTATTCATCGCCCAAGAATATATCTGACTAGTAAGAATCTTAAAACCTATGTATTGATATCTCTCTGTAAGTGAGTGAAGTGGGTGAAAAGCGGCATAACCACAGCAGTGAAAAGCAGCTAAACCCCATTATACAAATCAATTACTTTTAAAAACCCGTGAAACAAAGACAGTGAAAGAGAGAGAAATTCTGACAAAATTCGTTCAGGGGCTGTGATGCAACCTGGATTGACCATATGTAGACCCACAGATGGATGAGACATAAGGGTGGACACTCTTGGGGCTGAGAGGTTTGGTGAGGTTGGGTGAGCAAACGCAGACCCTTTAAAGTAATACTGCGTGGAACCCATCCAATGGGTCCCAAATCTCCAGGTTCAAGGGCATCTTCGTACATCCAAAACATACATGAGAAACCCAGAAGATGGTACACCGTGTGATCGGGAAAGGTTTCTAAAACGCACCTCATTTCTCATCTCCTTGTGCTCCGGTTCGCCTTTCCAGCCGCTATATTAGCAATCTCCCTGCCTGGAGAATCAGCACCTTTAACCTCCTGTACCAAACAGGTTGCAATTTGTCCTGAGGATGAACGGGAAGAGGGGGAACCAATGAGAGACTAGCTCTAGGTGTTGGGACAGGCACAGGTCACTCTATTTTCCCATCAGGAAGAAGAATTAACCTCAGGCTCAGCTTGCCGCCCGGAGCCAGAATAGGGCCTGAAGCAATCCTGCGCTTTTGCGGCCAGCTCCCAAGAAAGCGAGTTGAAAAATGGAGCTCAGGGGCACTGCAATTCACAAACCTGCAGACTTAGAAATGATAACTCTCGTCCACAAATATATTGAGGGAAGGCAACGAAGAGGATTTGAAAGCAAGGCAGAATTGCAGGAAACAGATTTCAGGAGGTAGATTCGAATCGCCTTTAAAGCACAGGAAAAGCGGCAAAACCTCGACAATGATGCCCTTGGCCAAAAAGGGCGTATGCGTTTTTTCCTGAATATATTCAGGAAAAAACGCATACGTCCTTTTTGGCCAACCAAGCAACCTGGAAAGGCAAATCAGCGCTACAAAGAAGTCTTGCTTCCCATCGGTCAAAAGGGCCAGGCTGAATAAAGTGTCAAAACCAGAAATGCAGGACAGGCCATGGAGAAATGGGAGCATTGCTACGCTGATGGGCGGGATGTAAATTGCCAACAGCCACTCTGGAGAAGTGTACGGTGTGTCCTGAAACATCTAAAAAACTCAGCTTAGAGAGCATAGGGCACTTCCACTCATGGGCGTGTAAATTGGGAAAACTAAAAATCAGCAAGACACAGGCACCCCAAAGTTTAGGGCTGCTCTGTTGACAAGAACCTCCACTTTGTCACACCTTAAATATCCCAGGAAAGACAAGAATGGACAAAGAAGTTGTGGTCCTTATGTACAATGGAATATCACTCAGCCATGAAATCAACGTCATAAGGCTAGTAGCAGCATGATGAGTGGATTTGGGTACGACGATTCTAAGTGAAATAAGTCACACAGAAAAAGACACTTATCATAGATATCACTTATAGAGGGAATGTAAAAACCGCTACCCTTGAACTGAATTACATAACAGGTCAGAGTCACACGTTTAGAAAACACACTAGGGCTGCTTAACGGGAAAGGTGAGGTGGGGTGATGCATAAAACAAGGGTTTCAAATTAGCTCAGATAGCGTTCCATAAACCCAATATGTAATAGACAAGACCTACTCCTTCCTCAGTGAACTGGACTCAACACGCCCTATTCATCGCCCAAGAATATATCTGACTAGTAAGAATCTTAAAACCTATGTATTGATATCTCTCTGTAAGTGAGTCAAGTGGGTGAAAAGCGGCATAACCACAGCAGTGAAAAGCAGCTAAACCCCATTATACAAATCAATTACTTTTAAAAACCCGTGAAACAAAGACAGTGAAAGAGAGAGAAATTCTGACAAAATTCGTTCAGGGGCTGTGATGCAACCTGGATTGACCATATGTAGACCCACAGATGGATGAGACATAAGGGTGGACACTCTTGGGGCTGAGAGGTTTGGTGAGGTTGGGTGAGCAAACGCAGACCCTTTAAAGTAATACTGTGTGGTACCCATCCCATGGGTCCCAAATCTCCAGGTTCAAGGGCATCTTCCTACATCGAAAACATGCATGAGAAACCCAGAAGATGGTACACCGTGTGATCGGGAAAGGTTTCTAAAACGCACCTCATTTCTCTTCTCCTTGTGCTCCGGTTCGCCATTCCAGCCGCTATACTAGCAATCTCCCTGCTTGGAGAATCAGCACCTTTAACCTCCTGTTCCGTACAGGTTGCAATTTGTCCTGAGGATGAACGGGAAGAGGGGGAACCAATGAGAGACTAGCTCTAGGTGTTGGGACAGGCACAGGTCACTCTATTTTCCCATCAGGAAGAAGAATTAACCACAGGCTCAGCCTGCCGCCCGAAGCCAGAATAGGGCCTGAAGCAAACCTGCGCTTTTGCGGCCAGCTCCCAAGAAAGCGAGTTGAAAAATGGAGCTCAGGGGCACTGCAATTCACAAACCTGCAGACTTAGAAATGATAACTCTCGTCCACAAATATATTGAGGGAAGGCAACGAAGAGGATTTGAAAGCAAGGCAGAATTGCAGGAAACAGATTTCAGGAGGTAGATTCGAATCGCCTTTAAAGCACAGGAAAAGCGGCAAAACCTCGACAATGATGCCCTTGGCCAAAAAGGGCGTATGCGTTTTTTCCTGAATATATTCAGGAAAAAACGCATACGCCCTTTTTGGCCAACCAAGCAACCTGGAAAGGCAAATCAGCGCTACAAAGAAGTTTCGCTTCCCATCGGTCAAAAGGGCCAGGCTGAATAAAGTGTCAAAACCAGAAATGCAGGACAGGCCATGGAGAAATGGGAGCCTTGCTACGCTGATGGGCGGGATGTAAATTGCCAACAGCCACTCTGGAGAAGTGTACGGTGTGTCCTGAAACATCTAAAAAACTCAGCTTAGAGAGCATAGGGCACTTCCACTCATGGGCGTGTAAATTGGGAAAACTAAAAATCAGCAAGACACAGGCACCCCAAAGTTTAGGGCTGCTCTGTTGACAAGAACCTCCACTTTGTGACACCTTAAATATCCCAGGAAAGACAAGAATGGACAAAGAAGTTGTGGTCCTTATGTACAATGGAATATCACTCAGCCATGAAATCAACGTCATAAGGCTAGTAGCAGCATGATGAGTGGATTTGGGTACGACGATTCTAAGTGAAATAAGTCACACAGAAAAAGACACTTATCATAGATATCACTTACAGAGGGAATGTAAAAACCGCTACCCTTGAACTGAATTACATAACAGGTCAGAGTCACACGTTTAGAAAACACACTAGGGCTGCTTAACGGGAAAGGTGAGGTGGGGTGATGCATAAAACAAGGGTTTCAAATTAGCTCAGATAGCGTTCCATAAACCCAATATGTAATAGACAAGACCTACTCCTTCCTCAGTGAACTGGACTCAACACGCCCTATTCATCGCCCAAGAATATATCTGACTAGTAAGAATCTTAAAACCTATGTATTGATATCTCTCTGTAAGTGAGTGAAGTGGGTGAAAAGCGGCATAACCACAGCAGTGAAAAGCAGCTAAACCCCATTATACAAATCAATTACTTTTAAAAACCCGTGAAACAAAGACAGTGAAAGAGAGAGAAATTCTGACAAAATTCGTTCAGGGGCTGTGATGCAACCTGGATTGACCATATGTAGACCCACAGATGGATGAGACATAAGGGTGGACACTCTTGGGGCTGAGAGGTTTGGTGAGGTTGGGTGAGCAAACGCAGACCCTTTAAAGTAATACTGCGTGGAACCCATCCAATGGGTCCCAAATCTCCAGGTTCAAGGGCATCTTCGTACATCCAAAACATACATGAGAAACCCAGAAGATGGTACACCGTGTGATCGGGAAAGGTTTCTAAAACGCACCTCATTTCTCATCTCCTTGTGCTCCGGTTCGCCTTTCCAGCCGCTATATTAGCAATCTCCCTGCCTGGAGAATCAGCACCTTTAACCTCCTGTACCAAACAGGTTGCAATTTGTCCTGAGGATGAACGGGAAGAGGGGGAACCAATGAGAGACTAGCTCTAGGTGTTGGGACAGGCACAGGTCACTCTATTTTCCCATCAGGAAGAAGAATTAACCTCAGGCTCAGCTTGCCGCCCGGAGCCAGAATAGGGCCTGAAGCAATCCTGCGCTTTTGCGGCCAGCTCCCAAGAAAGCGAGTTGAAAAATGGAGCTCAGGGGCACTGCAATTCACAAACCTGCAGACTTAGAAATGATAACTCTCGTCCACAAATATATTGAGGGAAGGCAACGAAGAGGATTTGAAAGCAAGGCAGAATTGCAGGAAACAGATTTCAGGAGGTAGATTCGAATCGCCTTTAAAGCACAGGAAAAGCGGCAAAACCTCGACAATGATGCCCTTGGCCAAAAAGGGCGTATGCGTTTTTTCCTGAATATATTCAGGAAAAAACGCATACGTCCTTTTTGGCCAACCAAGCAACCTGGAAAGGCAAATCAGCGCTACAAAGAAGTCTCGCTTCCCATCGGTCAAAAGGGCCAGGCTGAATAAAGTGTCAAAACCAGAAATGCAGGACAGGCCATGGAGAAATGGGAGCCTTGCTACGCTGATGGGCGGGATGTAAATTGCCAACAGCCACTCTGGAGAAGTGTACGGTGTGTCCTGAAACATCTAAAAAACTCAGCTTAGAGAGCATAGGGCACTTCCACTCATGGGCGTGTAAATTGGGAAAACTAAAAATCAGCAAGACACAGGCACCCCAAAGTTTAGGGCTGCTCTGTTGACAAGAACCTCCACTTTGTGACACCTTAAATATCCCAGGAAAGACAAGAATGGACAAAGAAGTTGTGGTCCTTATGTACAATGGAATATCACTCAGCCATGAAATCAACGTCATAAGGCTAGTAGCAGCATGATGAGTGGATTTGGGTACGACGATTCTAAGTGAAATAAGTCACACAGAAAAAGACACTTATCATAGATATCACTTACAGAGGGAATGTAAAAACCGCTACCCTTGAACTGAATTACATAACAGGTCAGAGTCACACGTTTAGAAAACACACTAGGGCTGCTTAACGGGAAAGGTGAGGTGGGGTGATGCATAAAACAAGGGTTTCAAATTAGCTCAGATAGCGTTCCATAAACCCAATATGTAATAGACAAGACCTACTCCTTCCTCAGTGAACTGGACTCAACACGCCCTATTCATCGCCCAAGAATATATCTGACTAGTAAGAATCTTAAAACCTATGTATTGATATCTCTCTGTAAGTGAGTGAAGTGGGTGAAAAGCGGCATAACCACAGCAGTGAAAAGCAGCTAAACCCCATTATACAAATCAATTACTTTTAAAAACCCGTGAAACAAAGACAGTGAAAGAGAGAGAAATTCTGACAAAATTCGTTCAGGGGCTGTGATGCAACCTGGATTGACCATATGTAGACCCACAGATGGATGAGACATAAGGGTGGACACTCTTGGGGCTGAGAGGTTTGGTGAGGTTGGGTGAGCAAACGCAGACCCTTTAAAGTAATACTGCGTGGAACCCATCCAATGGGTCCCAAATCTCCAGGTTCAAGGGCATCTTCGTACATCCAAAACATACATGAGAAACCCAGAAGATGGTACACCGTGTGATCGGGAAAGGTTTCTAAAACGCACCTCATTTCTCATCTCCTTGTGCTCCGGTTCGCCTTTCCAGCCGCTATATTAGCAATCTCCCTGCCTGGAGAATCAGCACCTTTAACCTCCTGTACCAAACAGGTTGCAATTTGTCCTGAGGATGAACGGGAAGAGGGGGAACCAATGAGAGACTAGCTCTAGGTGTTGGGACAGGCACAGGTCACTCTATTTTCCCATCAGGAAGAAGAATTAACCTCAGGCTCAGCTTGCCGCCCGGAGCCAGAATAGGGCCTGAAGCAATCCTGCGCTTTTGCGGCCAGCTCCCAAGAAAGCGAGTTGAAAAATGGAGCTCAGGGGCACTGCAATTCACAAACCTGCAGACTTAGAAATGATAACTCTCGTCCACAAATATATTGAGGGAAGGCAACGAAGAGGATTTGAAAGCAAGGCAGAATTGCAGGAAACAGATTTCAGGAGGTAGATTCGAATCGCCTTTAAAGCACAGGAAAAGCGGCAAAACCTCGACAATGATGCCCTTGGCCAAAAAGGGCGTATGCGTTTTTTCCTGAATATATTCAGGAAAAAACGCATACGTCCTTTTTGGCCAACCAAGCAACCTGGAAAGGCAAATCAGCGCTACAAAGAAGTCTCGCTTCCCATCGGTCAAAAGGGCCAGGCTGAATAAAGTGTCAAAACCAGAAATGCAGGACAGGCCATGGAGAAATGGGAGCATTGCTACGCTGATGGGCGGGATGTAAATTGCCAACAGCCACTCTGGAGAAGTGTACGGTGTGTCCTGAAACATCTAAAAAACTCAGCTTAGAGAGCATAGGGCACTTCCACTCATGGGCGTGTAAATTGGGAAAACTAAAAATCAGCAAGACACAGGCACCCCAAAGTTTAGGGCTGCTCTGTTGACAAGAACCTCCACTTTGTCACACCTTAAATATCCCAGGAAAGACAAGAATGGACAAAGAAGTTGTGGTCCTTATGTACAATGGAATATCACTCAGCCATGAAATCAACGTCATAAGGCTAGTAGCAGCATGATGAGTGGATTTGGGTACGACGATTCTAAGTGAAATAAGTCACACAGAAAAAGACACTTATCATAGATATCACTTATAGAGGGAATGTAAAAACCGCTACCCTTGAACTGAATTACATAACAGGTCAGAGTCACACGTTTAGAAAACACACTAGGGCTGCTTAACGGGAAAGGTGAGGTGGGGTGATGCATAAAACAAGGGTTTCAAATTAGCTCAGATAGCGTTCCATAAACCCAATATGTAATAGACAAGACCTACTCCTTCCTCAGTGAACTGGACTCAACACGCCCTATTCATCGCCCAAGAATATATCTGACTAGTAAGAATCTTAAAACCTATGTATTGATATCTCTCTGTAAGTGAGTGAAGTGGGTGAAAAGCGGCATAACCACAGCAGTGAAAAGCAGCTAAACCCCATTATACAAATCAATTACTTTTAAAAACCCGTGAAACAAAGACAGTGAAAGAGAGAGAAATTCTGACAAAATTCGTTCAGGGGCTGTGATGCAACCTGGATTGACCATATGTAGACCCACAGATGGATGAGACATAAGGGTGGACACTCTTGGGGCTGAGAGGTTTGGTGAGGTTGGGTGAGCAAACGCAGACCCTTTAAAGTAATACTGTGTGGTACCCATCCCATGGGTCCCAAATCTCCAGGTTCAAGGGCATCTTCCTACATCGAAAACATGCATGAGAAACCCAGAAGATGGTACACCGTGTGATCGGGAAAGGTTTCTAAAACGCACCTCATTTCTCTTCTCCTTGTGCTCCGGTTCGCCATTCCAGCCGCTATACTAGCAATCTCCCTGCTTGGAGAATCAGCACCTTTAACCTCCTGTTCCGTACAGGTTGCAATTTGTCCTGAGGATGAACGGGAAGAGGGGGAACCAATGAGAGACTAGCTCTAGGTGTTGGGACAGGCACAGGTCACTCTATTTTCCCATCAGGAAGAAGAATTAACCACAGGCTCAGCCTGCCGCCCGAAGCCAGAATAGGGCCTGAAGCAAACCTGCGCTTTTGCGGCCAGCTCCCAAGAAAGCGAGTTGAAAAATGGAGCTCAGGGGCACTGCAATTCACAAACCTGCAGACTTAGAAATGATAACTCTCGTCCACAAATATATTGAGGGAAGGCAACGAAGAGGATTTGAAAGCAAGGCAGAATTGCAGGAATCAGATTTCAGGAGGTAGATTCGAATCGCCTTTAAAGCACAGGAAAAGCGGCAAAACCTCGACAATGATGCCCTTGGCCAAAAAGGGCGTATGCGTTTTTTCCTGAATATATTCAGGAAAAAACGCATACGCCCTTTTTGGCCAACCAAGCAACCTGGAAAGGCAAATCAGCGCTACAAAGAAGTCTCGCTTCCCATCGGTCAAAAGGGCCAGGCTGAATAAAGTGTCAAAACCAGAAATGCAGGACAGGCCATGGAGAAATGGGAGCCTTGCTACGCTGATGGGCGGGATGTAAATTGCCAACAGCCACTCTGGAGAAGTGTACGGTGTGTCCTGAAACATCTAAAAAACTCAGCTTAGAGAGCATAGGGCACTTCCACTCATGGGCGTGTAAATTGGGAAAACTAAAAATCAGCAAGACACAGGCACCCCAAAGTTTAGGGCTGCTCTGTTGACAAGAACCTCCACTTTGTGACACCTTAAATATCCCAGGAAAGACAAGAATGGACAAAGAAGTTGTGGTCCTTATGTACAATGGAATATCACTCAGCCATGAAATCAACGTCATAAGGCTAGTAGCAGCATGATGAGTGGATTTGGGTACGACGATTCTAAGTGAAATAAGTCACACAGAAAAAGACACTTATCATAGATATCACTTATAGAGGGAATGTAAAAACCGCTACCCTTGAACTGAATTACATAACAGGTCAGAGTCACACGTTTAGAAAACACACTAGGGCTGCTTAACGGGAAAGGTGAGGTGGGGTGATGCATAAAACAAGGGTTTCAAATTAGCTCAGATAGCGTTCCATAAACCCAATATGTAATAGACAAGACCTACTCCTTCCTCAGTGAACTGGACTCAACACGCCCTATTCATCGCCCAAGAATATATCTGACTAGTAAGAATCTTAAAACCTATGTATTGATATCTCTCTGTAAGTGAGTGAAGTGGGTGAAAAGCGGCATAACCACAGCAGTGAAAAGCAGCTAAACCCCATTATACAAATCAATTACTTTTAAAAACCCGTGAAACAAAGACAGTGAAAGAGAGAGAAATTCTGACAAAATTCGTTCAGGGGCTGTGATGCAACCTGGATTGACCATATGTAGACCCACAGATGGATGAGACATAAGGGTGGACACTCTTGGGGCTGAGAGGTTTGGTGAGGTTGGGTGAGCAAACGCAGACCCTTTAAAGTAATACTGCGTGGAACCCATCCAATGGGTCCCAAATCTCCAGGTTCAAGGGCATCTTCGTACATCCAAAACATACATGAGAAACCCAGAAGATGGTACACCGTGTGATCGGGAAAGGTTTCTAAAACGCACCTCATTTCTCATCTCCTTGTGCTCCGGTTCGCCTTTCCAGCCGCTATATTAGCAATCTCCCTGCCTGGAGAATCAGCACCTTTAACCTCCTGTACCAAACAGGTTGCAATTTGTCCTGAGGATGAACGGGAAGAGGGGGAACCAATGAGAGACTAGCTCTAGGTGTTGGGACAGGCACAGGTCACTCTATTTTCCCATCAGGAAGAAGAATTAACCTCAGGCTCAGCTTGCCGCCCGGAGCCAGAATAGGGCCTGAAGCAATCCTGCGCTTTTGCGGCCAGCTCCCAAGAAAGCGAGTTGAAAAATGGAGCTCAGGGGCACTGCAATTCACAAACCTGCAGACTTAGAAATGATAACTCTCGTCCACAAATATATTGAGGGAAGGCAACGAAGAGGATTTGAAAGCAAGGCAGAATTGCAGGAAACAGATTTCAGGAGGTAGATTCGAATCGCCTTTAAAGCACAGGAAAAGCGGCAAAACCTCGACAATGATGCCCTTGGCCAAAAAGGGCGTATGCGTTTTTTCCTGAATATATTCAGGAAAAAACGCATACGTCCTTTTTGGCCAACCAAGCAACCTGGAAAGGCAAATCAGCGCTACAAAGAAGTCTTGCTTCCCATCGGTCAAAAGGGCCAGGCTGAATAAAGTGTCAAAACCAGAAATGCAGGACAGGCCATGGAGAAATGGGAGCATTGCTACGCTGATGGGCGGGATGTAAATTGCCAACAGCCACTCTGGAGAAGTGTACGGTGTGTCCTGAAACATCTAAAAAACTCAGCTTAGAGAGCATAGGGCACTTCCACTCATGGGCGTGTAAATTGGGAAAACTAAAAATCAGCAAGACACAGGCACCCCAAAGTTTAGGGCTGCTCTGTTGACAAGAACCTCCACTTTGTCACACCTTAAATATCCCAGGAAAGACAAGAATGGACAAAGAAGTTGTGGTCCTTATGTACAATGGAATATCACTCAGCCATGAAATCAACGTCATAAGGCTAGTAGCAGCATGATGAGTGGATTTGGGTACGACGATTCTAAGTGAAATAAGTCACACAGAAAAAGACACTTATCATAGATATCACTTATAGAGGGAATGTAAAAACCGCTACCCTTGAACTGAATTACATAACAGGTCAGAGTCACACGTTTAGAAAACACACTAGGGCTGCTTAACGGGAAAGGTGAGGTGGGGTGATGCATAAAACAAGGGTTTCAAATTAGCTCAGATAGCGTTCCATAAACCCAATATGTAATAGACAAGACCTACTCCTTCCTCAGTGAACTGGACTCAACACGCCCTATTCATCGCCCAAGAATATATCTGACTAGTAAGAATCTTAAAACCTATGTATTGATATCTCTCTGTAAGTGAGTCAAGTGGGTGAAAAGCGGCATAACCACAGCAGTGAAAAGCAGCTAAACCCCATTATACAAATCAATTACTTTTAAAAACCCGTGAAACAAAGACAGTGAAAGAGAGAGAAATTCTGACAAAATTCGTTCAGGGGCTGTGATGCAACCTGGATTGACCATATGTAGACCCACAGATGGATGAGACATAAGGGTGGACACTCTTGGGGCTGAGAGGTTTGGTGAGGTTGGGTGAGCAAACGCAGACCCTTTAAAGTAATACTGTGTGGTACCCATCCCATGGGTCCCAAATCTCCAGGTTCAAGGGCATCTTCCTACATCGAAAACATGCATGAGAAACCCAGAAGATGGTACACCGTGTGATCGGGAAAGGTTTCTAAAACGCACCTCATTTCTCTTCTCCTTGTGCTCCGGTTCGCCATTCCAGCCGCTATACTAGCAATCTCCCTGCTTGGAGAATCAGCACCTTTAACCTCCTGTTCCGTACAGGTTGCAATTTGTCCTGAGGATGAACGGGAAGAGGGGGAACCAATGAGAGACTAGCTCTAGGTGTTGGGACAGGCACAGGTCACTCTATTTTCCCATCAGGAAGAAGAATTAACCACAGGCTCAGCCTGCCGCCCGAAGCCAGAATAGGGCCTGAAGGAAACCTGCGCTTTTGCGGCCAGCTCCCAAGAAAGCGAGTTGAAAAATGGAGCTCAGGGGCACTGCAATTCACAAACCTGCAGACTTAGAAATGATAACTCTCGTCCACAAATATATTGAGGGAAGGCAACGAAGAGGATTTGAAAGCAAGGCAGAATTGCAGGAAACAGATTTCAGGAGGTAGATTCGAATCGCCTTTAAAGCACAGGAAAAGCGGCAAAACCTCGACAATGATGCCCTTGGCCAAAAAGGGCGTATGCGTTTTTTCCTGAATATATTCAGGAAAAAACGCATACGCCCTTTTTGGCCAACCAAGCAACCTGGAAAGGCAAATCAGCGCTACAAAGAAGTTTCGCTTCCCATCGGTCAAAAGGGCCAGGCTGAATAAAGTGTCAAAACCAGAAATGCAGGACAGGCCATGGAGAAATGGGAGCCTTGCTACGCTGATGGGCGGGATGTAAATTGCCAACAGCCACTCTGGAGAAGTGTACGGTGTGTCCTGAAACATCTAAAAAACTCAGCTTAGAGAGCATAGGGCACTTCCACTCATGGGCGTGTAAATTGGGAAAACTAAAAATCAGCAAGACACAGGCACCCCAAAGTTTAGGGCTGCTCTGTTGACAAGAACCTCCACTTTGTGACACCTTAAATATCCCAGGAAAGACAAGAATGGACAAAGAAGTTGTGGTCCTTATGTACAATGGAATATCACTCAGCCATGAAATCAACGTCATAAGGCTAGTAGCAGCATGATGAGTGGATTTGGGTACGACGATTCTAAGTGAAATAAGTCACACAGAAAAAGACACTTATCATAGATATCACTTACAGAGGGAATGTAAAAACCGCTACCCTTGAACTGAATTACATAACAGGTCAGAGTCACACGTTTAGAAAACACACTAGGGCTGCTTAACGGGAAAGGTGAGGTGGGGTGATGCATAAAACAAGGGTTTCAAATTAGCTCAGATAGCGTTCCATAAACCCAATATGTAATAGACAAGACCTACTCCTTCCTCAGTGAACTGGACTCAACACGCCCTATTCATCGCCCAAGAATATATCTGACTAGTAAGAATCTTAAAACCTATGTATTGATATCTCTCTGTAAGTGAGTGAAGTGGGTGAAAAGCGGCATAACCACAGCAGTGAAAAGCAGCTAAACCCCATTATACAAATCAATTACTTTTAAAAACCCGTGAAACAAAGACAGTGAAAGAGAGAGAAATTCTGACAAAATTCGTTCAGGGGCTGTGATGCAACCTGGATTGACCATATGTAGACCCACAGATGGATGAGACATAAGGGTGGACACTCTTGGGGCTGAGAGGTTTGGTGAGGTTGGGTGAGCAAACGCAGACCCTTTAAAGTAATACTGCGTGGAACCCATCCAATGGGTCCCAAATCTCCAGGTTCAAGGGCATCTTCGTACATCCAAAACATACATGAGAAACCCAGAAGATGGTACACCGTGTGATCGGGAAAGGTTTCTAAAACGCACCTCATTTCTCATCTCCTTGTGCTCCGGTTCGCCTTTCCAGCCGCTATATTAGCAATCTCCCTGCCTGGAGAATCAGCACCTTTAACCTCCTGTACCAAACAGGTTGCAATTTGTCCTGAGGATGAACGGGAAGAGGGGGAACCAATGAGAGACTAGCTCTAGGTGTTGGGACAGGCACAGGTCACTCTATTTTCCCATCAGGAAGAAGAATTAACCTCAGGCTCAGCTTGCCGCCCGGAGCCAGAATAGGGCCTGAAGCAATCCTGCGCTTTTGCGGCCAGCTCCCAAGAAAGCGAGTTGAAAAATGGAGCTCAGGGGCACTGCAATTCACAAACCTGCAGACTTAGAAATGATAACTCTCGTCCACAAATATATTGAGGGAAGGCAACGAAGAGGATTTGAAAGCAAGGCAGAATTGCAGGAAACAGATTTCAGGAGGTAGATTCGAATCGCCTTTAAAGCACAGGAAAAGCGGCAAAACCTCGACAATGATGCCCTTGGCCAAAAAGGGCGTATGCGTTTTTTCCTGAATATATTCAGGAAAAAACGCATACGTCCTTTTTGGCCAACCAAGCAACCTGGAAAGGCAAATCAGCGCTACAAAGAAGTCTCGCTTCCCATCGGTCAAAAGGGCCAGGCTGAATAAAGTGTCAAAACCAGAAATGCAGGACAGGCCAT
The DNA here is from genome assembly GCF_965194805.1 of Balaenoptera borealis. Taxonomy (NCBI): domain Eukaryota; kingdom Metazoa; phylum Chordata; class Mammalia; order Artiodactyla; family Balaenopteridae; genus Balaenoptera; species Balaenoptera borealis. The sequence continues at coordinate 92,110 of NW_028123383.1, forward strand.
GGAGAAATGGGAGCATTGCTACGCTGATGGGCGGGATGTAAATTGCCAACAGCCACTCTGGAGAAGTGTACGGTGTGTCCTGAAACATCTAAAAAACTCAGCTTAGAGAGCATAGGGCACTTCCACTCATGGGCGTGTAAATTGGGAAAACTAAAAATCAGCAAGACACAGGCACCCCAAAGTTTAGGGCTGCTCTGTTGACAAGAACCTCCACTTTGTCACACCTTAAATATCCCAGGAAAGACAAGAATGGACAAAGAAGTTGTGGTCCTTATGTACAATGGAATATCACTCAGCCATGAAATCAACGTCATAAGGCTAGTAGCAGCATGATGAGTGGATTTGGGTACGACGATTCTAAGTGAAATAAGTCACACAGAAAAAGACACTTATCATAGATATCACTTATAGAGGGAATGTAAAAACCGCTACCCTTGAACTGAATTACATAACAGGTCAGAGTCACACGTTTAGAAAACACACTAGGGCTGCTTAACGGGAAAGGTGAGGTGGGGTGATGCATAAAACAAGGGTTTCAAATTAGCTCAGATAGCGTTCCATAAACCCAATATGTAATAGACAAGACCTACTCCTTCCTCAGTGAACTGGACTCAACACGCCCTATTCATCGCCCAAGAATATATCTGACTAGTAAGAATCTTAAAACCTATGTATTGATATCTCTCTGTAAGTGAGTGAAGTGGGTGAAAAGCGGCATAACCACAGCAGTGAAAAGCAGCTAAACCCCATTATACAAATCAATTACTTTTAAAAACCCGTGAAACAAAGACAGTGAAAGAGAGAGAAATTCTGACAAAATTCGTTCAGGGGCTGTGATGCAACCTGGATTGACCATATGTAGACCCACAGATGGATGAGACATAAGGGTGGACACTCTTGGGGCTGAGAGGTTTGGTGAGGTTGGGTGAGCAAACGCAGACCCTTTAAAGTAATACTGTGTGGTACCCATCCCATGGGTCCCAAATCTCCAGGTTCAAGGGCATCTTCCTACATCGAAAACATGCATGAGAAACCCAGAAGATGGTACACCGTGTGATCGGGAAAGGTTTCTAAAACGCACCTCATTTCTCTTCTCCTTGTGCTCCGGTTCGCCATTCCAGCCGCTATACTAGCAATCTCCCTGCTTGGAGAATCAGCACCTTTAACCTCCTGTTCCGTACAGGTTGCAATTTGTCCTGAGGATGAACGGGAAGAGGGGGAACCAATGAGAGACTAGCTCTAGGTGTTGGGACAGGCACAGGTCACTCTATTTTCCCATCAGGAAGAAGAATTAACCACAGGCTCAGCCTGCCGCCCGAAGCCAGAATAGGGCCTGAAGCAAACCTGCGCTTTTGCGGCCAGCTCCCAAGAAAGCGAGTTGAAAAATGGAGCTCAGGGGCACTGCAATTCACAAACCTGCAGACTTAGAAATGATAACTCTCGTCCACAAATATATTGAGGGAAGGCAACGAAGAGGATTTGAAAGCAAGGCAGAATTGCAGGAATCAGATTTCAGGAGGTAGATTCGAATCGCCTTTAAAGCACAGGAAAAGCGGCAAAACCTCGACAATGATGCCCTTGGCCAAAAAGGGCGTATGCGTTTTTTCCTGAATATATTCAGGAAAAAACGCATACGCCCTTTTTGGCCAACCAAGCAACCTGGAAAGGCAAATCAGCGCTACAAAGAAGTCTCGCTTCCCATCGGTCAAAAGGGCCAGGCTGAATAAAGTGTCAAAACCAGAAATGCAGGACAGGCCATGGAGAAATGGGAGCCTTGCTACGCTGATGGGCGGGATGTAAATTGCCAACAGCCACTCTGGAGAAGTGTACGGTGTGTCCTGAAACATCTAAAAAACTCAGCTTAGAGAGCATAGGGCACTTCCACTCATGGGCGTGTAAATTGGGAAAACTAAAAATCAGCAAGACACAGGCACCCCAAAGTTTAGGGCTGCTCTGTTGACAAGAACCTCCACTTTGTGACACCTTAAATATCCCAGGAAAGACAAGAATGGACAAAGAAGTTGTGGTCCTTATGTACAATGGAATATCACTCAGCCATGAAATCAACGTCATAAGGCTAGTAGCAGCATGATGAGTGGATTTGGGTACGACGATTCTAAGTGAAATAAGTCACACAGAAAAAGACACTTATCATAGATATCACTTATAGAGGGAATGTAAAAACCGCTACCCTTGAACTGAATTACATAACAGGTCAGAGTCACACGTTTAGAAAACACACTAGGGCTGCTTAACGGGAAAGGTGAGGTGGGGTGATGCATAAAACAAGGGTTTCAAATTAGCTCAGATAGCGTTCCATAAACCCAATATGTAATAGACAAGACCTACTCCTTCCTCAGTGAACTGGACTCAACACGCCCTATTCATCGCCCAAGAATATATCTGACTAGTAAGAATCTTAAAACCTATGTATTGATATCTCTCTGTAAGTGAGTGAAGTGGGTGAAAAGCGGCATAACCACAGCAGTGAAAAGCAGCTAAACCCCATTATACAAATCAATTACTTTTAAAAACCCGTGAAACAAAGACAGTGAAAGAGAGAGAAATTCTGACAAAATTCGTTCAGGGGCTGTGATGCAACCTGGATTGACCATATGTAGACCCACAGATGGATGAGACATAAGGGTGGACACTCTTGGGGCTGAGAGGTTTGGTGAGGTTGGGTGAGCAAACGCAGACCCTTTAAAGTAATACTGCGTGGAACCCATCCAATGGGTCCCAAATCTCCAGGTTCAAGGGCATCTTCGTACATCCAAAACATACATGAGAAACCCAGAAGATGGTACACCGTGTGATCGGGAAAGGTTTCTAAAACGCACCTCATTTCTCATCTCCTTGTGCTCCGGTTCGCCTTTCCAGCCGCTATACTAGCAATCTCCCTGCCTGGAGAATCAGCACCTTTAACCTCCTGTACCAAACAGGTTGCAATTTGTCCTGAGGATGAACGGGAAGAGGGGGAACCAATGAGAGACTAGCTCTAGGTGTTGGGACAGGCACAGGTCACTCTATTTTCCCATCAGGAAGAAGAATTAACCTCAGGCTCAGCTTGCCGCCCGGAGCCAGAATAGGGCCTGAAGCAATCCTGCGCTTTTGCGGCCAGCTCCCAAGAAAGCGAGTTGAAAAATGGAGCTCAGGGGCACTGCAATTCACAAACCTGCAGACTTAGAAATGATAACTCTCGTCCACAAATATATTGAGGGAAGGCAACGAAGAGGATTTGAAAGCAAGGCAGAATTGCAGGAAACAGATTTCAGGAGGTAGATTCGAATCGCCTTTAAAGCACAGGAAAAGCGGCAAAACCTCGACAATGATGCCCTTGGCCAAAAAGGGCGTATGCGTTTTTTCCTGAATATATTCAGGAAAAAACGCATACGCCCTTTTTGGCCAACCAAGCAACCTGGAAAGGCAAATCAGCGCTACAAAGAAGTCTCGCTTCCCATCGGTCAAAAGGGCCAGGCTGAATAAAGTGTCAAAACCAGAAATGCAGGACAGGCCATGGAGAAATGGGAGCCTTGCTACGCTGATGGGCGGGATGTAAATTGCCAACAGCCACTCTGGAGAAGTGTACGGTGTGTCCTGAAACATCTAAAAAACTCAGCTTAGAGAGCATAGGGCACTTCCACTCATGGGCGTGTAAATTGGGAAAACTAAAAATCAGCAAGACACAGGCACCCCAAAGTTTAGGGCTGCTCTGTTGACAAGAACCTCCACTTTGTCACACCTTAAATATCCCAGGAAAGACAAGAATGGACAAAGAAGTTGTGGTCCTTATGTACAATGGAATATCACTCAGCCATGAAATCAACGTCATAAGGCTAGTAGCAGCATGATGAGTGGATTTGGGTACGACGATTCTAAGTGAAATAAGTCACACAGAAAAAGACACTTATCATAGATATCACTTATAGAGGGAATGTAAAAACCGCTACCCTTGAACTGAATTACATAACAGGTCAGAGTCACACGTTTAGAAAACACACTAGGGCTGCTTAACGGGAAAGGTGAGGTGGGGTGATGCATAAAACAAGGGTTTCAAATTAGCTCAGATAGCGTTCCATAAACCCAATATGTAATAGACAAGACCTACTCCTTCCTCAGTGAACTGGACTCAACACGCCCTATTCATCGCCCAAGAATATATCTGACTAGTAAGAATCTTAAAACCTATGTATTGATATCTCTCTGTAAGTGAGTGAAGTGGGTGAAAAGCGGCATAACCACAGCAGTGAAAAGCAGCTAAACCCCATTATACAAATCAATTACTTTTAAAAACCCGTGAAACAAAGACAGTGAAAGAGAGAGAAATTCTGACAAAATTCGTTCAGGGGCTGTGATGCAACCTGGATTGACCATATGTAGACCCACAGATGGATGAGACATAAGGGTGGACACTCTTGGGGCTGAGAGGTTTGGTGAGGTTGGGTGAGCAAACGCAGACCCTTTAAAGTAATACTGCGTGGAACCCATCCAATGGGTCCCAAATCTCCAGGTTCAAGGGCATCTTCGTACATCCAAAACATACATGAGAAACCCAGAAGATGGTACACCGTGTGATCGGGAAAGGTTTCTAAAACGCACCTCATTTCTCATCTCCTTGTGCTCCGGTTCGCCTTTCCAGCCGCTATACTAGCAATCTCCCTGCCTGGAGAATCAGCACCTTTAACCTCCTGTACCAAACAGGTTGCAATTTGTCCTGAGGATGAACGGGAAGAGGGGGAACCAATGAGAGACTAGCTCTAGGTGTTGGGACAGGCACAGGTCACTCTATTTTCCCATCAGGAAGAAGAATTAACCTCAGGCTCAGCTTGCCGCCCGGAGCCAGAATAGGGCCTGAAGCAATCCTGCGCTTTTGCGGCCAGCTCCCAAGAAAGCGAGTTGAAAAATGGAGCTCAGGGGCACTGCAATTCACAAACCTGCAGACTTAGAAATGATAACTCTCGTCCACAAATATATTGAGGGAAGGCAACGAAGAGGATTTGAAAGCAAGGCAGAATTGCAGGAAACAGATTTCAGGAGGTATATTCGAATCGCCTTTAAAGCACAGGAAAAGCGGCAAAACCTCGACAATGATGCCCTTGGCCAAAAAGGGCGTATGCGTTTTTTCCTGAATATATTCAGGAAAAAACGCATACGTCCTTTTTGGCCAACCAAGCAACCTGGAAAGGCAAATCAGCGCTACAAAGAAGTCTCGCTTCCCATCGGTCAAAAGGGCCAGGCTGAATAAAGTGTCAAAACCAGAAATGCAGGACAGGCCATGGAGAAATGGGAGCATTGCTACGCTGATGGGCGGGATGTAAATTGCCAACAGCCACTCTGGAGAAGTGTACGGTGTGTCCTGAAACATCTAAAAAACTCAGCTTAGAGAGCATAGGGCACTTCCACTCATGGGCGTGTAAATTGGGAAAACTAAAAATCAGCAAGACACAGGCACCCCAAAGTTTAGGGCTGCTCTGTTGACAAGAACCTCCACTTTGTCACACCTTAAATATCCCAGGAAAGACAAGAATGGACAAAGAAGTTGTGGTCCTTATGTACAATGGAATATCACTCAGCCATGAAATCAACGTCATAAGGCTAGTAGCAGCATGATGAGTGGATTTGGGTACGACGATTCTAAGTGAAATAAGTCACACAGAAAAAGACACTTATCATAGATATCACTTATAGAGGGAATGTAAAAACCGCTACCCTTGAACTGAATTACATAACAGGTCAGAGTCACACGTTTAGAAAACACACTAGGGCTGCTTAACGGGAAAGGTGAGGTGGGGTGATGCATAAAACAAGGGTTTCAAATTAGCTCAGATAGCGTTCCATAAACCCAATATGTAATAGAAAAGACCTACTCCTTCCTCAGTGAACTGGACTCAACACGCCCTATTCATCGCCCAAGAATATATCTGACTAGTAAGAATCTTAAAACCTATGTATTGATATCTCTCTGTAAGTGAGTCAAGTGGGTGAAAAGCGGCATAACCACAGCAGTGAAAAGCAGCTAAACCCCATTATACAAATCAATTACTTTTAAAAACCCGTGAAACAAAGACAGTGAAAGAGAGAGAAATTCTGACAAAATTCGTTCAGGGGCTGTGATGCAACCTGGATTGACCATATGTAGACCCACAGATGGATGAGACATAAGGGTGGACACTCTTGGGGCTGAGAGGTTTGGTGAGGTTGGGTGAGCAAACGCAGACCCTTTAAAGTAATACTGTGTGGTACCCATCCCATGGGTCCCAAATCTCCAGGTTCAAGGGCATCTTCCTACATCGAAAACATGCATGAGAAACCCAGAAGATGGTACACCGTGTGATCGGGAAAGGTTTCTAAAACGCACCTCATTTCTCATCTCCTTGTGCTCCGGTTCGCCTTTCCAGCCGCTATACTAGCAATCTCCCTGCCTGGAGAATCAGCACCTTTAACCTCCTGTTCCGTACAGGTTGCAATTTGTCCTGAGGATGAACGGGAAGAGGGGGAACCAATGAGAGACTAGCTCTAGGTGTTGGGACAGGCACAGGTCACTCTATTTTCCCATCAGGAAGAAGAATTAACCACAGGCTCAGCCTGCCGCCCGAAGCCAGAATAGGGCCTGAAGCAAACCTGCGCTTTTGCGGCCAGCTCCCAAGAAAGCGAGTTGAAAAATGGAGCTCAGGGGCACTGCAATTCACAAACCTGCAGACTTAGAAATGATAACTCTCGTCCACAAATATATTGAGGGAAGGCAACGAAGAGGATTTGAAAGCAAGGCAGAATTGCAGGAATCAGATTTCAGGAGGTAGATTCGAATCGCCTTTAAAGCACAGGAAAAGCGGCAAAACCTCGACAATGATGCCCTTGGCCAAAAAGGGCGTATGCGTTTTTTCCTGAATATATTCAGGAAAAAACGCATACGCCCTTTTTGGCCAACCAAGCAACCTGGAAAGGCAAATCAGCGCTACAAAGAAGTCTCGCTTCCCATCGGTCAAAAGGGCCAGGCTGAATAAAGTGTCAAAACCAGAAATGCAGGACAGGCCATGGAGAAATGGGAGCCTTGCTACGCTGATGGGCGGGATGTAAATTGCCAACAGCCACTCTGGAGAAGTGTACGGTGTGTCCTGAAACATCTAAAAAACTCAGCTTAGAGAGCATAGGGCACTTCCACTCATGGGCGTGTAAATTGGGAAAACTAAAAATCAGCAAGACACAGGCACCCCAAAGTTTAGGGCTGCTCTGTTGACAAGAACCTCCACTTTGTGACACCTTAAATATCCCAGGAAAGACAAGAATGGACAAAGAAGTTGTGGTCCTTATGTACAATGGAATATCACTCAGCCATGAAATCAACGTCATAAGGCTAGTAGCAGCATGATGAGTGGATTTGGGTACGACGATTCTAAGTGAAATAAGTCACACAGAAAAAGACACTTATCATAGATATCACTTATAGAGGGAATGTAAAAACCGCTACCCTTGAACTGAATTACATAACAGGTCAGAGTCACACGTTTAGAAAACACACTAGGGCTGCTTAACGGGAAAGGTGAGGTGGGGTGATGCATAAAACAAGGGTTTCAAATTAGCTCAGATAGCGTTCCATAAACCCAATATGTAATAGACAAGACCTACTCCTTCCTCAGTGAACTGGACTCAACATGCCCTATTCATCGCCCAAGAATATATCTGACTAGTAAGAATCTTAAAACCTATGTATTGATATCTCTCTGTAAGTGAGTGAAGTGGGTGAAAAGCGGCATAACCACAGCAGTGAAAAGCAGCTAAACCCCATTATACAAATCAATTACTTTTAAAAACCCGTGAAACAAAGACAGTGAAAGAGAGAGAAATTCTGACAAAATTCGTTCAGGGGCTGTGATGCAACCTGGATTGACCATATGTAGACCCACAGATGGATGAGACATAAGGGTGGACACTCTTGGGGCTGAGAGGTTTGGTGAGGTTGGGTGAGCAAACGCAGACCCTTTAAAGTAATACTGCGTGGAACCCATCCAATGGGTCCCAAATCTCCAGGTTCAAGGGCATCTTCGTACATCCAAAACATACATGAGAAACCCAGAAGATGGTACACCGTGTGATCGGGAAAGGTTTCTAAAACGCACCTCATTTCTCATCTCCTTGTGCTCCGGTTCGCCTTTCCAGCCGCTATACTAGCAATCTCCCTGCCTGGAGAATCAGCACCTTTAACCTCCTGTACCAAACAGGTTGCAATTTGTCCTGAGGATGAACGGGAAGAGGGGGAACCAATGAGAGACTAGCTCTAGGTGTTGGGACAGGCACAGGTCACTCTATTTTCCCATCAGGAAGAAGAATTAACCTCAGGCTCAGCTTGCCGCCCGGAGCCAGAATAGGGCCTGAAGCAATCCTGCGCTTTTGCGGCCAGCTCCCAAGAAAGCGAGTTGAAAAATGGAGCTCAGGGGCACTGCAATTCACAAACCTGCAGACTTAGAAATGATAACTCTCGTCCACAAATATATTGAGGGAAGGCAACGAAGAGGATTTGAAAGCAAGGCAGAATTGCAGGAAACAGATTTCAGGAGGTAGATTCGAATCGCCTTTAAAGCACAGGAAAAGCGGCAAAACCTCGACAATGATGCCCTTGGCCAAAAAGGGCGTATGCGTTTTTTCCTGAATATATTCAGGAAAAAACGCATACGCCCTTTTTGGCCAACCAAGCAACCTGGAAAGGCAAATCAGCGCTACAAAGAAGTCTCGCTTCCCATCGGTCAAAAGGGCCAGGCTGAATAAAGTGTCAAAACCAGAAATGCAGGACAGGCCATGGAGAAATGGGAGCCTTGCTACGCTGATGGGCGGGATGTAAATTGCCAACAGCCACTCTGGAGAAGTGTACGGTGTGTCCTGAAACATCTAAAAAACTCAGCTTAGAGAGCATAGGGCACTTCCACTCATGGGCGTGTAAATTGGGAAAACTAAAAATCAGCAAGACACAGGCACCCCAAAGTTTAGGGCTGCTCTGTTGACAAGAACCTCCACTTTGTCACACCTTAAATATCCCAGGAAAGACAAGAATGGACAAAGAAGTTGTGGTCCTTATGTACAATGGAATATCACTCAGCCATGAAATCAACGTCATAAGGCTAGTAGCAGCATGATGAGTGGATTTGGGTACGACGATTCTAAGTGAAATAAGTCACACAGAAAAAGACACTTATCATAGATATCACTTATAGAGGGAATGTAAAAACCGCTACCCTTGAACTGAATTACATAACAGGTCAGAGTCACACGTTTAGAAAACACACTAGGGCTGCTTAACGGGAAAGGTGAGGTGGGGTGATGCATAAAACAAGGGTTTCAAATTAGCTCAGATAGCGTTCCATAAACCCAATATGTAATAGACAAGACCTACTCCTTCCTCAGTGAACTGGACTCAACACGCCCTATTCATCGCCCAAGAATATATCTGACTAGTAAGAATCTTAAAACCTATGTATTGATATCTCTCTGTAAGTGAGTGAAGTGGGTGAAAAGCGGCATAACCACAGCAGTGAAAAGCAGCTAAACCCCATTATACAAATCAATTACTTTTAAAAACCCGTGAAACAAAGACAGTGAAAGAGAGAGAAATTCTGACAAAATTCGTTCAGGGGCTGTGATGCAACCTGGATTGACCATATGTAGACCCACAGATGGATGAGACATAAGGGTGGACACTCTTGGGGCTGAGAGGTTTGGTGAGGTTGGGTGAGCAAACGCAGACCCTTTAAAGTAATACTGCGTGGAACCCATCCAATGGGTCCCAAATCTCCAGGTTCAAGGGCATCTTCGTACATCCAAAACATACATGAGAAACCCAGAAGATGGTACACCGTGTGATCGGGAAAGGTTTCTAAAACGCACCTCATTTCTCATCTCCTTGTGCTCCGGTTCGCCTTTCCAGCCGCTATACTAGCAATCTCCCTGCCTGGAGAATCAGCACCTTTAACCTCCTGTACCAAACAGGTTGCAATTTGTCCTGAGGATGAACGGGAAGAGGGGGAACCAATGAGAGACTAGCTCTAGGTGTTGGGACAGGCACAGGTCACTCTATTTTCCCATCAGGAAGAAGAATTAACCTCAGGCTCAGCTTGCCGCCCGGAGCCAGAATAGGGCCTGAAGCAATCCTGCGCTTTTGCGGCCAGCTCCCAAGAAAGCGAGTTGAAAAATGGAGCTCAGGGGCACTGCAATTCACAAACCTGCAGACTTAGAAATGATAACTCTCGTCCACAAATATATTGAGGGAAGGCAACGAAGAGGATTTGAAAGCAAGGCAGAATTGCAGGAAACAGATTTCAGGAGGTAGATTCGAATCGCCTTTAAAGCACAGGAAAAGCGGCAAAACCTCGACAATGATGCCCTTGGCCAAAAAGGGCGTATGCGTTTTTTCCTGAATATATTCAGGAAAAAACGCATACGCCCTTTTTGGCCAACCAAGCAACCTGGAAAGGCAAATCAGCGCTACAAAGAAGTCTCGCTTCCCATCGGTCAAAAGGGCCAGGCTGAATAAAGTGTCAAAACCAGAAATGCAGGACAGGCCATGGAGAAATGGGAGCATTGCTACGCTGATGGGCGGGATGTAAATTGCCAACAGCCACTCTGGAGAAGTGTACGGTGTGTCCTGAAACATCTAAAAAACTCAGCTTAGAGAGCATAGGGCACTTCCACTCATGGGCGTGTAAATTGGGAAAACTAAAAATCAGCAAGACACAGGCACCCCAAAGTTTAGGGCTGCTCTGTTGACAAGAACCTCCACTTTGTCACACCTTAAATATCCCAGGAAAGACAAGAATGGACAAAGAAGTTGTGGTCCTTATGTACAATGGAATATCACTCAGCCATGAAATCAACGTCATAAGGCTAGTAGCAGCATGATGAGTGGATTTGGGTACGACGATTCTAAGTGAAATAAGTCACACAGAAAAAGACACTTATCATAGATATCACTTATAGAGGGAATGTAAAAACCGCTACCCTTGAACTGAATTACATAACAGGTCAGAGTCACACGTTTAGAAAACACACTAGGGCTGCTTAACGGGAAAGGTGAGGTGGGGTGATGCATAAAACAAGGGTTTCAAATTAGCTCAGATAGCGTTCCATAAACCCAATATGTAATAGAAAAGACCTACTCCTTCCTCAGTGAACTGGACTCAACACGCCCTATTCATCGCCCAAGAATATATCTGACTAGTAAGAATCTTAAAACCTATGTATTGATATCTCTCTGTAAGTGAGTGAAGTGGGTGAAAAGCGGCATAACCACAGCAGTGAAAAGCAGCTAAACCCCATTATACAAATCAATTACTTTTAAAAACCCGTGAAACAAAGACAGTGAAAGAGAGAGAAATTCTGACAAAATTCGTTCAGGGGCTGTGATGCAACCTGGATTGACCATATGTAGACCCACAGATGGATGAGACATAAGGGTGGACACTCTTGGGGCTGAGAGGTTTGGTGAGGTTGGGTGAGCAAACGCAGACCCTTTAAAGTAATACTGTGTGGTACCCATCCCATGGGTCCCAAATCTCCAGGTTCAAGGGCATCTTCCTACATCGAAAACATGCATGAGAAACCCAGAAGATGGTACACCGTGTGATCGGGAAAGGTTTCTAAAACGCACCTCATTTCTCATCTCCTTGTGCTCCGGTTCGCCTTTCCAGCCGCTATACTAGCAATCTCCCTGCCTGGAGAATCAGCACCTTTAACCTCCTGTTCCGTACAGGTTGCAATTTGTCCTGAGGATGAACGGGAAGAGGGGGAACCAATGAGAGACTAGCTCTAGGTGTTGGGACAGGCACAGGTCACTCTATTTTCCCATCAGGAAGAAGAATTAACCACAGGCTCAGCCTGCCGCCCGAAGCCAGAATAGGGCCTGAAGCAAACCTGCGCTTTTGCGGCCAGCTCCCAAGAAAGCGAGTTGAAAAATGGAGCTCAGGGGCACTGCAATTCACAAACCTGCAGACTTAGAAATGATAACTCTCGTCCACAAATATATTGAGGGAAGGCAACGAAGAGGATTTGAAAGCAAGGCAGAATTGCAGGAATCAGATTTCAGGAGGTAGATTCGAATCGCCTTTAAAGCACAGGAAAAGCGGCAAAACCTCGACAATGATGCCCTTGGCCAAAAAGGGCGTATGCGTTTTTTCCTGAATATATTCAGGAAAAAACGCATACGCCCTTTTTGGCCAACCAAGCAACCTGGAAAGGCAAATCAGCGCTACAAAGAAGTCTCGCTTCCCATCGGTCAAAAGGGCCAGGCTGAATAAAGTGTCAAAACCAGAAATGCAGGACAGGCCATGGAGAAATGGGAGCCTTGCTACGCTGATGGGCGGGATGTAAATTGCCAACAGCCACTCTGGAGAAGTGTACGGTGTGTCCTGAAACATCTAAAAAACTCAGCTTAGAGAGCATAGGGCACTTCCACTCATGGGCGTGTAAATTGGGAAAACTAAAAATCAGCAAGACACAGGCACCCCAAAGTTTAGGGCTGCTCTGTTGACAAGAACCTCCACTTTGTGACACCTTAAATATCCCAGGAAAGACAAGAATGGACAAAGAAGTTGTGGTCCTTATGTACAATGGAATATCACTCAGCCATGAAATCAACGTCATAAGGCTAGTAGCAGCATGATGAGTGGATTTGGGTACGACGATTCTAAGTGAAATAAGTCACACAGAAAAAGACACTTATCATAGATATCACTTATAGAGGGAATGTAAAAACCGCTACCCTTGAACTGAATTACATAACAGGTCAGAGTCACACGTTTAGAAAACACACTAGGGCTGCTTAACGGGAAAGGTGAGGTGGGGTGATGCATAAAACAAGGGTTTCAAATTAGCTCAGATAGCGTTCCATAAACCCAATATGTAATAGACAAGACCTACTCCTTCCTCAGTGAACTGGACTCAACACGCCCTATTCATCGCCCAAGAATATATCTGACTAGTAAGAATCTTAAAACCTATGTATTGATATCTCTCTGTAAGTGAGTGAAGTGGGTGAAAAGCGGCATAACCACAGCAGTGAAAAGCAGCTAAACCCCATTATACAAATCAATTACTTTTAAAAACCCGTGAAACAAAGACAGTGAAAGAGAGAGAAATTCTGACAAAATTCGTTCAGGGGCTGTGATGCAACCTGGATTGACCATATGTAGACCCACAGATGGATGAGACATAAGGGTGGACACTCTTGGGGCTGAGAGGTTTGGTGAGGTTGGGTGAGCAAACGCAGACCCTTTAAAGTAATACTGCGTGGAACCCATCCAATGGGTCCCAAATCTCCAGGTTCAAGGGCATCTTCGTACATCCAAAACATACATGAGAAACCCAGAAGATGGTACACCGTGTGATCGGGAAAGGTTTCTAAAACGCACCTCATTTCTCATCTCCTTGTGCTCCGGTTCGCCTTTCCAGCCGCTATACTAGCAATCTCCCTGCCTGGAGAATCAGCACCTTTAACCTCCTGTACCAAACAGGTTGCAATTTGTCCTGAGGATGAACGGGAAGAGGGGGAACCAATGAGAGACTAGCTCTAGGTGTTGGGACAGGCACAGGTCACTCTATTTTCCCATCAGGAAGAAGAATTAACCTCAGGCTCAGCTTGCCGCCCGGAGCCAGAATAGGGCCTGAAGCAATCCTGCGCTTTTGCGGCCAGCTCCCAAGAAAGCGAGTTGAAAAATGGAGCTCAGGGGCACTGCAATTCACAAACCTGCAGACTTAGAAATGATAACTCTCGTCCACAAATATATTGAGGGAAGGCAACGAAGAGGATTTGAAAGCAAGGCAGAATTGCAGGAAACAGATTTCAGGAGGTAGATTCGAATCGCCTTTAAAGCACAGGAAAAGCGGCAAAACCTCGACAATGATGCCCTTGGCCAAAAAGGGCGTATGCGTTTTTTCCTGAATATATTCAGGAAAAAACGCATACGCCCTTTTTGGCCAACCAAGCAACCTGGAAAGGCAAATCAGCGCTACAAAGAAGTCTCGCTTCCCATCGGTCAAAAGGGCCAGGCTGAATAAAGTGTCAAAACCAGAAATGCAGGACAGGCCATGGAGAAATGGGAGCCTTGCTACGCTGATGGGCGGGATGTAAATTGCCAACAGCCACTCTGGAGAAGTGTACGGTGTGTCCTGAAACATCTAAAAAACTCAGCTTAGAGAGCATAGGGCACTTCCACTCATGGGCGTGTAAATTGGGAAAACTAAAAATCAGCAAGACACAGGCACCCCAAAGTTTAGGGCTGCTCTGTTGACAAGAACCTCCACTTTGTCACACCTTAAATATCCCAGGAAAGACAAGAATGGACAAAGAAGTTGTGGTCCTTATGTACAATGGAATATCACTCAGCCATGAAATCAACGTCATAAGGCTAGTAGCAGCATGATGAGTGGATTTGGGTACGACGATTCTAAGTGAAATAAGTCACACAGAAAAAGACACTTATCATAGATATCACTTATAGAGGGAATGTAAAAACCGCTACCCTTGAACTGAATTACATAACAGGTCAGAGTCACACGTTTAGAAAACACACTAGGGCTGCTTAACGGGAAAGGTGAGGTGGGGTGATGCATAAAACAAGGGTTTCAAATTAGCTCAGATAGCGTTCCATAAACCCAATATGTAATAGACAAGACCTACTCCTTCCTCAGTGAACTGGACTCAACACGCCCTATTCATCGCCCAAGAATATATCTGACTAGTAAGAATCTTAAAACCTATGTATTGATATCTCTCTGTAAGTGAGTGAAGTGGGTGAAAAGCGGCATAACCACAGCAGTGAAAAGCAGCTAAACCCCATTATACAAATCAATTACTTTTAAAAACCCGTGAAACAAAGACAGTGAAAGAGAGAGAAATTCTGACAAAATTCGTTCAGGGGCTGTGATGCAACCTGGATTGACCATATGTAGACCCACAGATGGATGAGACATAAGGGTGGACACTCTTGGGGCTGAGAGGTTTGGTGAGGTTGGGTGAGCAAACGCAGACCCTTTAAAGTAATACTGCGTGGAACCCATCCAATGGGTCCCAAATCTCCAGGTTCAAGGGCATCTTCGTACATCCAAAACATACATGAGAAACCCAGAAGATGGTACACCGTGTGATCGGGAAAGGTTTCTAAAACGCACCTCATTTCTCATCTCCTTGTGCTCCGGTTCGCCTTTCCAGCCGCTATACTAGCAATCTCCCTGCCTGGAGAATCAGCACCTTTAACCTCCTGTACCAAACAGGTTGCAATTTGTCCTGAGGATGAACGGGAAGAGGGGGAACCAATGAGAGACTAGCTCTAGGTGTTGGGACAGGCACAGGTCACTCTATTTTCCCATCAGGAAGAAGAATTAACCTCAGGCTCAGCTTGCCGCCCGGAGCCAGAATAGGGCCTGAAGCAATCCTGCGCTTTTGCGGCCAGCTCCCAAGAAAGCGAGTTGAAAAATGGAGCTCAGGGGCACTGCAATTCACAAACCTGCAGACTTAGAAATGATAACTCTCGTCCACAAATATATTGAGGGAAGGCAACGAAGAGGATTTGAAAGCAAGGCAGAATTGCAGGAAACAGATTTCAGGAGGTAGATTCGAATCGCCTTTAAAGCACAGGAAAAGCGGCAAAACCTCGACAATGATGCCCTTGGCCAAAAAGGGCGTATGCGTTTTTTCCTGAATATATTCAGGAAAAAACGCATACGTCCTTTTTGGCCAACCAAGCAACCTGGAAAGGCAAATCAGCGCTACAAAGAAGTCTCGCTTCCCATCGGTCAAAAGGGCCAGGCTGAATAAAGTGTCAAAACCAGAAATGCAGGACAGGCCATGGAGAAATGGGAGCATTGCTACGCTGATGGGCGGGATGTAAATTGCCAACAGCCACTCTGGAGAAGTGTACGGTGTGTCCTGAAACATCTAAAAAACTCAGCTTAGAGAGCATAGGGCACTTCCACTCATGGGCGTGTAAATTGGGAAAACTAAAAATCAGCAAGACACAGGCACCCCAAAGTTTAGGGCTGCTCTGTTGACAAGAACCTCCACTTTGTCACACCTTAAATATCCCAGGAAAGACAAGAATGGACAAAGAACTTGTGGTCCTTATGTACAATGGAATATCACTCAGCCATGAAATCAACGTCATAAGGCTAGTAGCAGCATGATGAGTGGATTTGGGTACGACGATTCTAAGTGAAATAAGTCACACAGAAAAAGACACTTATCATAGATATCACTTATAGAGGGAATGTAAAAACCGCTACCCTTGAACTGAATTACATAACAGGTCAGAGTCACACGTTTAGAAAACACACTAGGGCTGCTTAACGGGAAAGGTGAGGTGGGGTGATGCATAAAACAAGGGTTTCAAATTAGCTCAGATAGCGTTCCATAAACCCAATATGTAATAGAAAAGACCTACTCCTTCCTCAGTGAACTGGACTCAACACGCCCTATTCATCGCCCAAGAATATATCTGACTAGTAAGAATCTTAAAACCTATGTATTGATATCTCTCTGTAAGTGAGTCAAGTGGGTGAAAAGCGGCATAACCACAGCAGTGAAAAGCAGCTAAACCCCATTATACAAATCAATTACTTTTAAAAACCCGTGAAACAAAGACAGTGAAAGAGAGAGAAATTCTGACAAAATTCGTTCAGGGGCTGTGATGCAACCTGGATTGACCATATGTAGACCCACAGATGGATGAGACATAAGGGTGGACACTCTTGGGGCTGAGAGGTTTGGTGAGGTTGGGTGAGCAAACGCAGACCCTTTAAAGTAATACTGTGTGGTACCCATCCCATGGGTCCCAAATCTCCAGGTTCAAGGGCATCTTCCTACATCGAAAACATGCATGAGAAACCCAGAAGATGGTACACCGTGTGATCGGGAAAGGTTTCTAAAACGCACCTCATTTCTCATCTCCTTGTGCTCCGGTTCGCCTTTCCAGCCGCTATACTAGCAATCTCCCTGCCTGGAGAATCAGCACCTTTAACCTCCTGTTCCGTACAGGTTGCAATTTGTCCTGAGGATGAACGGGAAGAGGGGGAACCAATGAGAGACTAGCTCTAGGTGTTGGGACAGGCACAGGTCACTCTATTTTCCCATCAGGAAGAAGAATTAACCACAGGCTCAGCCTGCCGCCCGAAGCCAGAATAGGGCCTGAAGCAATCCTGCGCTTTTGCGGCCAGCTCCCAAGAAAGCGAGTTGAAAAATGGAGCTCAGGGGCACTGCAATTCACAAACCTGCAGACTTAGAAATGATAACTCTCGTCCACAAATATATTGAGGGAAGGCAACGAAGAGGATTTGAAAGCAAGGCAGAATTGCAGGAAACAGATTTCAGGAGGTAGATTCGAATCGCCTTTAAAGCACAGGAAAAGCGGCAAAACCTCGACAATGATGCCCTTGGCCAAAAAGGGCGTATGCGTTTTTTCCTGAATATATTCAGGAAAAAACGCATACGCCCTTTTTGGCCAACCAAGCAACCTGGAAAGGCAAATCAGCGCTACAAAGAAGTCTCGCTTCCCATCGGTCAAAAGGGCCAGGCTGAATAAAGTGTCAAAACCAGAAATGCAGGACAGGCCATGGAGAAATGGGAGCCTTGCTACGCTGATGGGCGGGATGTAAATTGCCAACAGCCACTCTGGAGAAGTGTACGGTGTGTCCTGAAACATCTAAAAAACTCAGCTTAGAGAGCATAGGGCACTTCCACTCATGGGCGTGTAAATTGGGAAAACTAAAAATCAGCAAGACACAGGCACCCCAAAGTTTAGGGCTGCTCTGTTGACAAGAACCTCCACTTTGTCACACCTTAAATATCCCAGGAAAGACAAGAATGGACAAAGAAGTTGTGGTCCTTATGTACAATGGAATATCACTCAGCCATGAAATCAACGTCATAAGGCTAGTAGCAGCATGATGAGTGGATTTGGGTACGACGATTCTAAGTGAAATAAGTCACACAGAAAAAGACACTTATCATAGATATCACTTATAGAGGGAATGTAAAAACCGCTACCCTTGAACTGAATTACATAACAGGTCAGAGTCACACGTTTAGAAAACACACTAGGGCTGCTTAACGGGAAAGGTGAGGTGGGGTGATGCATAAAACAAGGGTTTCAAATTAGCTCAGATAGCGTTCCATAAACCCAATATGTAATAGACAAGACCTACTCCTTCCTCAGTGAACTGGACTCAACACGCCCTATTCATCGCCCAAGAATATATCTGACTAGTAAGAATCTTAAAACCTATGTATTGATATCTCTCTGTAAGTGAGTGAAGTGGGTGAAAAGCGGCATAACCACAGCAGTGAAAAGCAGCTAAACCCCATTATACAAATCAATTACTTTTAAAAACCCGTGAAACAAAGACAGTGAAAGAGAGAGAAATTCTGACAAAATTCGTTCAGGGGCTGTGATGCAACCTGGATTGACCATATGTAGACCCACAGATGGATGAGACATAAGGGTGGACACTCTTGGGGCTGAGAGGTTTGGTGAGGTTGGGTGAGCAAACGCAGACCCTTTAAAGTAATACTGCGTGGAACCCATCCAATGGGTCCCAAATCTCCAGGTTCAAGGGCATCTTCGTACATCCAAAACATACATGAGAAACCCAGAAGATGGTACACCGTGTGATCGGGAAAGGTTTCTAAAACGCACCTCATTTCTCATCTCCTTGTGCTCCGGTTCGCCTTTCCAGCCGCTATACTAGCAATCTCCCTGCCTGGAGAATCAGCACCTTTAACCTCCTGTACCAAACAGGTTGCAATTTGTCCTGAGGATGAACGGGAAGAGGGGGAACCAATGAGAGACTAGCTCTAGGTGTTGGGACAGGCACAGGTCACTCTATTTTCCCATCAGGAAGAAGAATTAACCTCAGGCTCAGCTTGCCGCCCGGAGCCAGAATAGGGCCTGAAGCAATCCTGCGCTTTTGCGGCCAGCTCCCAAGAAAGCGAGTTGAAAAATGGAGCTCAGGGGCACTGCAATTCACCAACCTGCAGACTTAGAAATGATAACTCTCGCCCACAAATATATTGAGGGAAGGCAACGAAGAGGATTTGAAAGCAAGGCAGAATTGCAGGAAACAGATTTCAGGAGGTAGATTCGAATCGCCTTTAAAGCACAGGAAAAGCGGCAAAACCTCGACAATGATGCCCTTGGCCAAAAAGGGCGTATGCGTTTTTTCCTGAATATATTCAGGAAAAAACGCATACGCCCTTTTTGGCCAACCAAGCAACCTGGAAAGGCAAATCAGCGCTACAAAGAAGTCTCGCTTCCCATCGGTCAAAAGGGCCAGGCTGAATAAAGTGTCAAAACCAGAAATGCAGGACAGGCCATGGAGAAATGGGAGCCTTGCTACGCTGATGGGCGGGATGTAAATTGCCAACAGCCACTCTGGAGAAGTGTACGGTGTGTCCTGAAACATCTAAAAAACTCAGCTTAGAGAGCATAGGGCACTTCCACTCATGGGCGTGTAAATTGGGAAAACTAAAAATCAGCAAGACACAGGCACCCCAAATTTAGGGCTGCTCTGTTGACAAGAACCTCCACTTTGTGACACCTTAAATATCCCAGGAAAGACAAGAATGGACAAAGAAGTTGTGGTCCTTATGTACAATGGAATATCACTCAGCCATGAAATCAACGTCATAAGGCTAGTAGCAGCATGATGAGTGGATTTGGGTACGACGATTCTAAGTGAAATAAGTCACACAGAAAAAGACACTTATCATAGATATCACTTATAGAGGGAATGTAAAAACCGCTACCCTTGAACTGAATTACATAACAGGTCAGAGTCACACGTTTAGAAAACACACTAGGGCTGCTTAACGGGAAAGGTGAGGTGGGGTGATGCATAAAACAAGGGTTTCAAATTAGCTCAGATAGCGTTCCATAAACCCAATATGTAATAGACAAGACCTACTCCTTCCTCAGTGAACTGGACTCAACACGCCCTATTCATCGCCCAAGAATATATCTGACTAGTAAGAATCTTAAAACCTATGTATTGATATCTCTCTGTAAGTGAGTGAAGTGGGTGAAAAGCGGCATAACCACAGCAGTGAAAAGCAGCTAAACCCCATTATACAAATCAATTACTTTTAAAAACCCGTGAAACAAAGACAGTGAAAGAGAGAGAAATTCTGACAAAATTCGTTCAGGGGCTGTGATGCAACCTGGATTGACCATATGTAGACCCACAGATGGATGAGACATAAGGGTGGACACTCTTGGGGCTGAGAGGTTTGGTGAGGTTGGGTGAGCAAACGCAGACCCTTTAAAGTAATACTGCGTGGAACCCATCCAATGGGTCCCAAATCTCCAGGTTCAAGGGCATCTTCGTACATCCAAAACATACATGAGAAACCCAGAAGATGGTACACCGTGTGATCGGGAAAGGTTTCTAAAACGCACCTCATTTCTCATCTCCTTGTGCTCCGGTTCGCCTTTCCAGCCGCTATACTAGCAATCTCCCTGCCTGGAGAATCAGCACCTTTAACCTCCTGTACCAAACAGGTTGCAATTTGTCCTGAGGATGAACGGGAAGAGGGGGAACCAATGAGAGACTAGCTCTAGGTGTTGGGACAGGCACAGGTCACTCTATTTTCCCATCAGGAAGAAGAATTAACCTCAGGCTCAGCTTGCCGCCCGGAGCCAGAATAGGGCCTGAAGCAATCCTGCGCTTTTGCGGCCAGCTCCCAAGAAAGCGAGTTGAAAAATGGAGCTCAGGGGCACTGCAATTCACAAACCTGCAGACTTAGAAATGATAACTCTCGTCCACAAATATATTGAGGGAAGGCAACGAAGAGGATTTGAAAGCAAGGCAGAATTGCAGGAAACAGATTTCAGGAGGTAGATTCGAATCGCCTTTAAAGCACAGGAAAAGCGGCAAAACCTCGACAATGATGCCCTTGGCCAAAAAGGGCGTATGCGTTTTTTCCTGAATATATTCAGGAAAAAACGCATACGCCCTTTTTGGCCAACCAAGCAACCTGGAAAGGCAAATCAGCGCTACAAAGAAGTCTCGCTTCCCATCGGTCAAAAGGGCCAGGCTGAATAAAGTGTCAAAACCAGAAATGCAGGACAGGCCATGGAGAAATGGGAGCCTTGCTACGCTGATGGGCGGGATGTAAATTGCCAACAGCCACTCTGGAGAAGTGTACGGTGTGTCCTGAAACATCTAAAAAACTCAGCTTAGAGAGCATAGGGCACTTCCACTCATGGGCGTGTAAATTGGGAAAACTAAAAATCAGCAAGACACAGGCACCCCAAAGTTTAGGGCTGCTCTGTTGACAAGAACCTCCACTTTGTCACACCTTAAATATCCCAGGAAAGACAAGAATGGACAAAGAAGTTGTGGTCCTTATGTACAATGGAATATCACTCAGCCATGAAATCAACGTCATAAGGCTAGTAGCAGCATGATGAGTGGATTTGGGTACGACGATTCTAAGTGAAATAAGTCACACAGAAAAAGACACTTATCATAGATATCACTTATAGAGGGAATGTAAAAACCGCTACCCTTGAACTGAATTACATAACAGGTCAGAGTCACACGTTTAGAAAACACACTAGGGCTGCTTAACGGGAAAGGTGAGGTGGGGTGATGCATAAAACAAGGGTTTCAAATTAGCTCAGATAGCGTTCCATAAACCCAATATGTAATAGACAAGACCTACTCCTTCCTCAGTGAACTGGACTCAACACGCCCTATTCATCGCCCAAGAATATATCTGACTAGTAAGAATCTTAAAACCTATGTATTGATATCTCTCTGTAAGTGAGTGAAGTGGGTGAAAAGCGGCATAACCACAGCAGTGAAAAGCAGCTAAACCCCATTATACAAATCAATTACTTTTAAAAACCCGTGAAACAAAGACAGTGAAAGAGAGAGAAATTCTGACAAAATTCGTTCAGGGGCTGTGATGCAACCTGGATTGACCATATGTAGACCCACAGATGGATGAGACATAAGGGTGGACACTCTTGGGGCTGAGAGGTTTGGTGAGGTTGGGTGAGCAAACGCAGACCCTTTAAAGTAATACTGCGTGGAACCCATCCAATGGGTCCCAAATCTCCAGGTTCAAGGGCATCTTCGTACATCGAAAACATACATGAGAAACCCAGAAGATGGTACACCGTGTGATCGGGAAAGGTTTCTAAAACGCACCTCATTTCTCATCTCCTTGTGCTCCGGTTCGCCTTTCCAGCCGCTATACTAGCAATCTCCCTGCCTGGAGAATCAGCACCTTTAACCTCCTGTACCAAACAGGTTGCAATTTGTCCTGAGGATGAACGGGAAGAGGGGGAACCAATGAGAGACTAGCTCTAGGTGTTGGGACAGGCACAGGTCACTCTATTTTCCCATCAGGAAGAAGAATTAACCTCAGGCTCAGCTTGCCGCCCGGAGCCAGAATAGGGCCTGAAGCAATCCTGCGCTTTTGCGGCCAGCTCCCAAGAAAGCGAGTTGAAAAATGGAGCTCAGGGGCACTGCAATTCACAAACCTGCAGACTTAGAAATGATAACTCTCGTCCACAAATATATTGAGGGAAGGCAACGAAGAGGATTTGAAAGCAAGGCAGAATTGCAGGAAACAGATTTCAGGAGGTAGATTCGAATCGCCTTTAAAGCACAGGAAAAGCGGCAAAACCTCGACAATGATGCCCTTGGCCAAAAAGGGCGTATGCGTTTTTTCCTGAATATATTCAGGAAAAAACGCATACGTCCTTTTTGGCCAACCAAGCAACCTGGAAAGGCAAATCAGCGCTACAAAGAAGTCTCGCTTCCCATCGGTCAAAAGGGCCAGGCTGAATAAAGTGTCAAAACCAGAAATGCAGGACAGGCCATGGAGAAATGGGAGCATTGCTACGCTGATGGGCGGGATGTAAATTGCCAACAGCCACTCTGGAGAAGTGTACGGTGTGTCCTGAAACATCTAAAAAACTCAGCTTAGAGAGCATAGGGCACTTCCACTCATGGGCGTGTAAATTGGGAAAACTAAAAATCAGCAAGACACAGGCACCCCAAAGTTTAGGGCTGCTCTGTTGACAAGAACCTCCACTTTGTCACACCTTAAATATCCCAGGAAAGACAAGAATGGACAAAGAACTTGTGGTCCTTATGTACAATGGAATATCACTCAGCCATGAAATCAACGTCATAAGGCTAGTAGCAGCATGATGAGTGGATTTGGGTACGACGATTCTAAGTGAAATAAGTCACACAGAAAAAGACACTTATCATAGATATCACTTATAGAGGGAATGTAAAAACCGCTACCCTTGAACTGAATTACATAACAGGTCAGAGTCACACGTTTAGAAAACACACTAGGGCTGCTTAACGGGAAAGGTGAGGTGGGGTGATGCATAAAACAAGGGTTTCAAATTAGCTCAGATAGCGTTCCATAAACCCAATATGTAATAGAAAAGACCTACTCCTTCCTCAGTGAACTGGACTCAACACGCCCTATTCATCGCCCAAGAATATATCTGACTAGTAAGAATCTTAAAACCTATGTATTGATATCTCTCTGTAAGTGAGTCAAGTGGGTGAAAAGCGGCATAACCACAGCAGTGAAAAGCAGCTAAACCCCATTATACAAATCAATTACTTTTAAAAACCCGTGAAACAAAGACAGTGAAAGAGAGAGAAATTCTGACAAAATTCGTTCAGGGGCTGTGATGCAACCTGGATTGACCATATGTAGACCCACAGATGGATGAGACATAAGGGTGGACACTCTTGGGGCTGAGAGGTTTGGTGAGGTTGGGTGAGCAAACGCAGACCCTTTAAAGTAATACTGTGTGGTACCCATCCCATGGGTCCCAAATCTCCAGGTTCAAGGGCATCTTCCTACATCGAAAACATGCATGAGAAACCCAGAAGATGGTACACCGTGTGATCGGGAAAGGTTTCTAAAACGCACCTCATTTCTCATCTCCTTGTGCTCCGGTTCGCCTTTCCAGCCGCTATACTAGCAATCTCCCTGCCTGGAGAATCAGCACCTTTAACCTCCTGTTCCGTACAGGTTGCAATTTGTCCTGAGGATGAACGGGAAGAGGGGGAACCAATGAGAGACTAGCTCTAGGTGTTGGGACAGGCACAGGTCACTCTATTTTCCCATCAGGAAGAAGAATTAACCACAGGCTCAGCCTGCCGCCCGAAGCCAGAATAGGGCCTGAAGCAAACCTGCGCTTTTGCGGCCAGCTCCCAAGAAAGCGAGTTGAAAAATGGAGCTCAGGGGCACTGCAATTCACAAACCTGCAGACTTAGAAATGATAACTCTCGTCCACAAATATATTGAGGGAAGGCAACGAAGAGGATTTGAAAGCAAGGCAGAATTGCAGGAATCAGATTTCAGGAGGTAGATTCGAATCGCCTTTAAAGCACAGGAAAAGCGGCAAAACCTCGACAATGATGCCCTTGGCCAAAAAGGGCGTATGCGTTTTTTCCTGAATATATTCAGGAAAAAACGCATACGCCCTTTTTGGCCAACCAAGCAACCTGGAAAGGCAAATCAGCGCTACAAAGAAGTCTCGCTTCCCATCGGTCAAAAGGGCCAGGCTGAATAAAGTGTCAAAACCAGAAATGCAGGACAGGCCATGGAGAAATGGGAGCCTTGCTACGCTGATGGGCGGGATGTAAATTGCCAACAGCCACTCTGGAGAAGTGTACGGTGTGTCCTGAAACATCTAAAAAACTCAGCTTAGAGAGCATAGGGCACTTCCACTCATGGGCGTGTAAA
Source organism: Balaenoptera borealis (assembly GCF_965194805.1). NCBI lineage: Eukaryota > Metazoa > Chordata > Mammalia > Artiodactyla > Balaenopteridae > Balaenoptera > Balaenoptera borealis. The sequence goes on from NW_028123383.1 coordinate 116,876, forward strand.
TTGGGAAAACTAAAAATCAGCAAGACACAGGCACCCCAAAGTTTAGGGCTGCTCTGTTGACAAGAACCTCCACTTTGTGACACCTTAAATATCCCAGGAAAGACAAGAATGGACAAAGAAGTTGTGGTCCTTATGTACAATGGAATATCACTCAGCCATGAAATCAACGTCATAAGGCTAGTAGCAGCATGATGAGTGGATTTGGGTACGACGATTCTAAGTGAAATAAGTCACACAGAAAAAGACACTTATCATAGATATCACTTATAGAGGGAATGTAAAAACCGCTACCCTTGAACTGAATTACATAACAGGTCAGAGTCACACGTTTAGAAAACACACTAGGGCTGCTTAACGGGAAAGGTGAGGTGGGGTGATGCATAAAACAAGGGTTTCAAATTAGCTCAGATAGCGTTCCATAAACCCAATATGTAATAGACAAGACCTACTCCTTCCTCAGTGAACTGGACTCAACACGCCCTATTCATCGCCCAAGAATATATCTGACTAGTAAGAATCTTAAAACCTATGTATTGATATCTCTCTGTAAGTGAGTGAAGTGGGTGAAAAGCGGCATAACCACAGCAGTGAAAAGCAGCTAAACCCCATTATACAAATCAATTACTTTTAAAAACCCGTGAAACAAAGACAGTGAAAGAGAGAGAAATTCTGACAAAATTCGTTCAGGGGCTGTGATGCAACCTGGATTGACCATATGTAGACCCACAGATGGATGAGACATAAGGGTGGACACTCTTGGGGCTGAGAGGTTTGGTGAGGTTGGGTGAGCAAACGCAGACCCTTTAAAGTAATACTGCGTGGAACCCATCCAATGGGTCCCAAATCTCCAGGTTCAAGGGCATCTTCGTACATCCAAAACATACATGAGAAACCCAGAAGATGGTACACCGTGTGATCGGGAAAGGTTTCTAAAACGCACCTCATTTCTCATCTCCTTGTGCTCCGGTTCGCCTTTCCAGCCGCTATACTAGCAATCTCCCTGCCTGGAGAATCAGCACCTTTAACCTCCTGTACCAAACAGGTTGCAATTTGTCCTGAGGATGAACGGGAAGAGGGGGAACCAATGAGAGACTAGCTCTAGGTGTTGGGACAGGCACAGGTCACTCTATTTTCCCATCAGGAAGAAGAATTAACCACAGGCTCAGCCTGCCGCCTGAAGCCAGAATAGGGCCTGAAGCAAACCTGCGCTTTTGCGGCCAGCTCCCAAGAAAGCGAGTTGAAAAATGGAGCTCAGGGGCACTGCAATTCACCAACCTGCAGACTTAGAAATGATAACTCTCGCCCACAAATATATTGAGGGAAGGCAACGAAGAGGATTTGAAAGCAAGGCAGAATTGCAGGAAACAGATTTCAGGAGGTAGATTCGAATCGCCTTTAAAGCACAGGAAAAGCGGCAAAACCTCGACAATGATGCCCTTGGCCAAAAAGGGCGTATGCGTTTTTTCCTGAATATATTCAGGAAAAAACGCATACGCCCTTTTTGGCCAACCAAGCAACCTGGAAAGGCAAATCAGCGCTACAAAGAAGTCTCGCTTCCCATCGGTCAAAAGGGCCAGGCTGAATAAAGTGTCAAAACCAGAAATGCAGGACAGGCCATGGAGAAATGGGAGCCTTGCTACGCTGATGGGCGGGATGTAAATTGCCAACAGCCACTCTGGAGAAGTGTACGGTGTGTCCTGAAACATCTAAAAAACTCAGCTTAGAGAGCATAGGGCACTTCCACTCATGGGCGTGTAAATTGGGAAAACTAAAAATCAGCAAGACACAGGCACCCCAAATTTAGGGCTGCTCTGTTGACAAGAACCTCCACTTTGTGACACCTTAAATATCCCAGGAAAGACAAGAATGGACAAAGAAGTTGTGGTCCTTATGTACAATGGAATATCACTCAGCCATGAAATCAACGTCATAAGGCTAGTAGCAGCATGATGAGTGGATTTGGGTACGACGATTCTAAGTGAAATAAGTCACACAGAAAAAGACACTTATCATAAGATATCACTTATAGAGGGAATGTAAAAACCGCTACCCTTGAACTGAATTACATAACAGGTCAGAGTCACACGTTTAGAAAACACACTAGGGCTGCTTAACGGGAAAGGTGAGGTGGGGTGATGCATAAAACAAGGGTTTCAAATTAGCTCAGATAGCGTTCCATAAACCCAATATGTAATAGACAAGACCTACTCCTTCCTCAGTGAACTGGACTCAACACGCCCTATTCATCGCCCAAGAATATATCTGACTAGTAAGAATCTTAAAACCTATGTATTGATATCTCTCTGTAAGTGAGTGAAGTGGGTGAAAAGCGGCATAACCACAGCAGTGAAAAGCAGCTAAACCCCATTATACAAATCAATTACTTTTAAAAACCCGTGAAACAAAGACAGTGAAAGAGAGAGAAATTCTGACAAAATTCGTTCAGGGGCTGTGATGCAACCTGGATTGACCATATGTAGACCCACAGATGGATGAGACATAAGGGTGGACACTCTTGGGGCTGAGAGGTTTGGTGAGGTTGGGTGAGCAAACGCAGACCCTTTAAAGTAATACTGTGTGGTACCCATCCCATGGGTCCCAAATCTCCAGGTTCAAGGGCATCTTCCTACATCGAAAACATGCATGAGAAACCCAGAAGATGGTACACCGTGTGATCGGGAAAGGTTTCTAAAACGCACCTCATTTCTCTTCTCCTTGTGCTCCGGTTCGCCATTCCAGCCGCTATACTAGCAATCTCCCTGCTTGGAGAATCAGCACCTTTAACCTCCTGTTCCGTACAGGTTGCAATTTGTCCTGAGGATGAACGGGAAGAGGGGGAACCAATGAGAGACTAGCTCTAGGTGTTGGGACAGGCACAGGTCACTCTATTTTCCCATCAGGAAGAAGAATTAACCACAGGCTCAGCCTGCCGCCCGAAGCCAGAATAGGGCCTGAAGCAAACCTGCGCTTTTGCGGCCAGCTCCCAAGAAAGCGAGTTGAAAAATGGAGCTCAGGGGCACTGCAATTCACCAACCTGCAGACTTAGAAATGATAACTCTCGTCCACAAATATATTGAGGGAAGGCAACGAAGAGGATTTGAAAGCAAGGCAGAATTGCAGGAATCAGATTTCAGGAGGTAGATTCGAATCGCCTTTAAAGCACAGGAAAAGCGGCAAAACCTCGACAATGATGCCCTTGGCCAAAAAGGGCGTATGCGTTTTTTCCTGAATATATTCAGGAAAAAACGCATACGCCCTTTTTGGCCAACCAAGCAACCTGGAAAGGCAAATCAGCGCTACAAAGAAGTCTCGCTTCCCATCGGTCAAAAGGGCCAGGCTGAATAAAGTGTCAAAACCAGAAATGCAGGACAGGCCATGGAGAAATGGGAGCCTTGCTACGCTGATGGGCGGGATGTAAATTGCCAACAGCCACTCTGGAGAAGTGTACGGTGTGTCCTGAAACATCTAAAAAACTCAGCTTAGAGAGCATAGGGCACTTCCACTCATGGGCGTGTAAATTGGGAAAACTAAAAATCAGCAAGACACAGGCACCCCAAAGTTTAGGGCTGCTCTGTTGACAAGAACCTCCACTTTGTGACACCTTAAATATCCCAGGAAAGACAAGAATGGACAAAGAAGTTGTGGTCCTTATGTACAATGGAATATCACTCAGCCATGAAATCAACGTCATAAGGCTAGTAGCAGCATGATGAGTGGATTTGGGTACGACGATTCTAAGTGAAATAAGTCACACAGAAAAAGACACTTATCATAGATATCACTTATAGAGGGAATGTAAAAACCGCTACCCTTGAACTGAATTACATAACAGGTCAGAGTCACACGTTTAGAAAACACACTAGGGCTGCTTAACGGGAAAGGTGAGGTGGGGTGATGCATAAAACAAGGGTTTCAAATTAGCTCAGATAGCGTTCCATAAACCCAATATGTAATAGACAAGACCTACTCCTTCCTCAGTGAACTGGACTCAACACGCCCTATTCATCGCCCAAGAATATATCTGACTAGTAAGAATCTTAAAACCTATGTATTGATATCTCTCTGTAAGTGAGTGAAGTGGGTGAAAAGCGGCATAACCACAACAGTGAAAAGCAGCTAAACCCCATTATACAAATCAATTACTTTTAAAAACCCGTGAAACAAAGACAGTGAAAGAGAGAGAAATTCTGACAAAATTCGTTCAGGGGCTGTGATGCAACCTGGATTGACCATATGTAGACCCACAGATGGATGAGACATAAGGGTGGACACTCTTGGGGCTGAGAGGTTTGGTGAGGTTGGGTGAGCAAACGCAGACCCTTTAAAGTAATACTGTGTGGTACCCATCCCATGGGTCCCAAATCTCCAGGTTCAAGGGCATCTTCCTACATCGAAAACATGCATGAGAAACCCAGAAGATGGTACACCGTGTGATCGGGAAAGGTTTCTAAAACGCACCTCATTTCTCTTCTCCTTGTGCTCCGGTTCGCCATTCCAGCCGCTATACTAGCAATCTCCCTGCTTGGAGAATCAGCACCTTTAACCTCCTGTTCCGTACAGGTTGCAATTTGTCCTGAGGATGAACGGGAAGAGGGGGAACCAATGAGAGACTAGCTCTAGGTGTTGGGACAGGCACAGGTCACTCTATTTTCCCATCAGGAAGAAGAATTAACCACAGGCTCAGCCTGCCGCCCGAAGCCAGAATAGGGCCTGAAGCAAACCTGCGCTTTTGCGGCCAGCTCCCAAGAAAGCGAGTTGAAAAATGGAGCTCAGGGGCACTGCAATTCACAAACCTGCAGACTTAGAAATGATAACTCTCGTCCACAAATATATTGAGGGAAGGCAACGAAGAGGATTTGAAAGCAAGGCAGAATTGCAGGAATCAGATTTCAGGAGGTAGATTCGAATCGCCTTTAAAGCACAGGAAAAGCGGCAAAACCTCGACAATGATGCCCTTGGCCAAAAAGGGCGTATGCGTTTTTTCCTGAATATATTCAGGAAAAAACGCATACGCCCTTTTTGGCCAACCAAGCAACCTGGAAAGGCAAATCAGCGCTACAAAGAAGTCTCGCTTCCCATCGGTCAAAAGGGCCAGGCTGAATAAAGTGTCAAAACCAGAAATGCAGGACAGGCCATGGAGAAATGGGAGCCTTGCTACGCTGATGGGCGGGATGTAAATTGCCAACAGCCACTCTGGAGAAGTGTACGGTGTGTCCTGAAACATCTAAAAAACTCAGCTTAGAGAGCATAGGGCACTTCCACTCATGGGCGTGTAAATTGGGAAAACTAAAAATCAGCAAGACACAGGCACCCCAAAGTTTAGGGCTGCTCTGTTGACAAGAACCTCCACTTTGTGACACCTTAAATATCCCAGGAAAGACAAGAATGGACAAAGAAGTTGTGGTCCTTATGTACAATGGAATATCACTCAGCCATGAAATCAACGTCATAAGGCTAGTAGCAGCATGATGAGTGGATTTGGGTACGACGATTCTAAGTGAAATAAGTCACACAGAAAAAGACACTTATCATAGATATCACTTATAGAGGGAATGTAAAAACCGCTACCCTTGAACTGAATTACATAACAGGTCAGAGTCACACGTTTAAAAAACACACTAGGGCTGCTTAACGGGAAAGGTGAGGTGGGGTGATGCATAAAACAAGGGTTTCAAATTAGCTCAGATAGCGTTCCATAAACCCAATATGTAATAGACAAGACCTACTCCTTCCTCAGTGAACTGGACTCAACACGCCCTATTCATCGCCCAAGAATATATCTGACTAGTAAGAATCTTAAAACCTATGTATTGATATCTCTCTGTAAGTGAGTGAAGTGGGTGAAAAGCGGCATAACCACAGCAGTGAAAAGCAGCTAAACCCCATTATACAAATCAATTACTTTTAAAAACCCGTGAAACAAAGACAGTGAAAGAGAGAGAAATTCTGACAAAATTCGTTCAGGGGCTGTGATGCAACCTGGATTGACCATATGTAGACCCACAGATGGATGAGACATAAGGGTGGACACTCTTGGGGCTGAGAGGTTTGGTGAGGTTGGGTGAGCAAACGCAGACCCTTTAAAGTAATACTGTGTGGTACCCATCCCATGGGTCCCAAATCTCCAGGTTCAAGGGCATCTTCCTACATCGAAAACATGCATGAGAAACCCAGAAGATGGTACACCGTGTGATCGGGAAAGGTTTCTAAAACGCACCTCATTTCTCATCTCCTTGTGCTCCGGTTCGCCATTCCAGCCGCTATACTAGCAATCTCCCTGCTTGGAGAATCAGCACCTTTAACCTCCTGTTCCGTACAGGTTGCAATTTGTCCTGAGGATGAACGGGAAGAGGGGGAACCAATGAGAGACTAGCTCTAGGTGTTGGGACAGGCACAGGTCACTCTATTTTCCCATCAGGAAGAAGAATTAACCACAGGCTCAGCCTGCCGCCCGAAGCCAGAATAGGGCCTGAAGCAAACCTGCGCTTTTGCGGCCAGCTCCCAAGAAAGCGAGTTGAAAAATGGAGCTCAGGGGCACTGCAATTCACAAACCTGCAGACTTAGAAATGATAACTCTCGTCCACAAATATATTGAGGGAAGGCAACGAAGAGGATTTGAAAGCAAGGCAGAATTGCAGGAATCAGATTTCAGGAGGTAGATTCGAATCGCCTTTAAAGCACAGGAAAAGCGGCAAAACCTCGACAATGATGCCCTTGGCCAAAAAGGGCGTATGCGTTTTTTCCTGAATATATTCAGGAAAACACGCATACGCCCTTTTTGGCCAACCAAGCAACCTGGAAAGGCAAATCAGCGCTACAAAGAAGTCTCGCTTCCCATCGGTCAAAAGGGCCAGGCTGAATAAAGTGTCAAAACCAGAAATGCAGGACAGGCCATGGAGAAATGGGAGCCTTGCTACGCTGATGGGCGGGATGTAAATTGCCAACAGCCACTCTGGAGAAGTGTACGGTGTGTCCTGAAACATCTAAAAAACTCAGCTTAGAGAGCATAGGGCACTTCCACTCATGGGCGTGTAAATTGGGAAAACTAAAAATCAGCAAGACACAGGCACCCCAAAGTTTAGGGCTGCTCTGTTGACAAGAACCTCCACTTTGTGACACCTTAAATATCCCAGGAAAGACAAGAATGGACAAAGAAGTTGTGGTCCTTATGTACAATGGAATATCACTCAGCCATGAAATCAACGTCATAAGGCTAGTAGCAGCATGATGAGTGGATTTGGGTACGACGATTCTAAGTGAAATAAGTCACACAGAAAAAGACACTTATCATAGATATCACTTATAGAGGGAATGTAAAAACCGCTACCCTTGAACTGAATTACATAACAGGTCAGAGTCACACGTTTAGAAAACACACTAGGGCTGCTTAACGGGAAAGGTGAGGTGGGGTGATGCATAAAACAAGGGTTTCAAATTAGCTCAGATAGCGTTCCATAAACCCAATATGTAATAGACAAGACCTACTCCTTCCTCAGTGAACTGGACTCAACACGCCCTATTCATCGCCCAAGAATATATCTGACTAGTAAGAATCTTAAAACCTATGTATTGATATCTCTCTGTAAGTGAGTGAAGTGGGTGAAAAGCGGCATAACCACAGCAGTGAAAAGCAGCTAAACCCCATTATACAAATCAATTACTTTTAAAAACCCGTGAAACAAAGACAGTGAAAGAGAGAGAAATTCTGACAAAATTCGTTCAGGGGCTGTGATGCAACCTGGATTGACCATATGTAGACCCACAGATGGATGAGACATAAGGGTGGACACTCTTGGGGCTGAGAGGTTTGGTGAGGTTGGGTGAGCAAACGCAGACCCTTTAAAGTAATACTGCGTGGAACCCATCCAATGGGTCCCAAATCTCCAGGTTCAAGGGCATCTTCGTACATCGAAAACATACATGAGAAACCCAGAAGATGGTACACCGTGTGATCGGGAAAGGTTTCTAAAACGCACCTCATTTCTCATCTCCTTGTGCTCCGGTTCACCTTTCCAGCCGCTATACTAGCAATCTCCCTGCCTGGAGAATCAGCACCTTTAACCTCCTGTTCCAAACAGGTTGCAATTTGTCCTGAGGATGAACGGGAAGAGGGGGAACCAATGAGAGACTAGCTCTAGGTGTTGGGACAGGCACAGGTCACTCTATTTTCCCATCAGGAAGAAGAATTAACCACAGGCTCAGCCTGCCGCCCGAAGCCAGAATAGGGCCTGAAGCAAACCTGCGCTTTTGCGGCCAGCTCCCAAGAAAGCGAGTTGAAAAATGGAGCTCAGGGGCACTGCAATTCACAAACCTGCAGACTTAGAAATGATAACTCTCGTCCACAAATATATTGAGGGAAGGCAACGAAGAGGATTTGAAAGCAAGGCAGAATTGCAGGAATCAGATTTCAGGAGGTAGATTCGAATCGCCTTTAAAGAACAGGAAAAGCGGCAAAACCTCGACAATGATGCCCTTGGCCAAAAAGGGCGTATGCGTTTTTTCCTGAATATATTCAGGAAAACACGCATACGCCCTTTTTGGCCAACCAAGCAACCTGGAAAGGCAAATCAGCGCTACAAAGAAGTCTCGCTTCCCATCGGTCAAAAGGGCCAGGCTGAATAAAGTGTCAAAACCAGAAATGCAGGACAGGCCATGGAGAAATGGGAGCCTTGCTACGCTGATGGGCGGGATGTAAATTGCCAACAGCCACTCTGGAGAAGTGTACGGTGTGTCCTGAAACATCTAAAAAACTCAGCTTAGAGAGCATAGGGCACTTCCACTCATGGGCGTGTAAATTGGGAAAACTAAAAATCAGCAAGACACAGGCACCCCAAAGTTTAGGGCTGCTCTGTTGACAAGAACCTCCACTTTGTGACACCTTAAATATCCCAGGAAAGACAAGAATGGACAAAGAAGTTGTGGTCCTTATGTACAATGGAATATCACTCAGCCATGAAATCAACGTCATAAGGCTAGTAGCAGCATGATGAGTGGATTTGGGTACGACGATTCTAAGTGAAATAAGTCACACAGAAAAAGACACTTATCATAGATATCACTTATAGAGGGAATGTAAAAACCGCTACCCTTGAACTGAATTACATAACAGGTCAGAGTCACACGTTTAGAAAACACACTAGGGCTGCTTAACGGGAAAGGTGAGGTGGGGTGATGCATAAAACAAGGGTTTCAAATTAGCTCAGATAGCGTTCCATAAACCCAATATGTAATAGACAAGACCTACTCCTTCCTCAGTGAACTGGACTCAACACGCCCTATTCATCGCCCAAGAATATATCTGACTAGTAAGAATCTTAAAACCTATGTATTGATATCTCTCTGTAAGTGAGTGAAGTGGGTGAAAAGCGGCATAACCACAGCAGTGAAAAGCAGCTAAACCCCATTATACAAATCAATTACTTTTAAAAACCCGTGAAACAAAGACAGTGAAAGAGAGAGAAATTCTGACAAAATTCGTTCAGGGGCTGTGATGCAACCTGGATTGACCATATGTAGACCCACAGATGGATGAGACATAAGGGTGGACACTCTTGGGGCTGAGAGGTTTGGTGAGGTTGGGTGAGCAAACGCAGACCCTTTAAAGTAATACTGCGTGGAACCCATCCAATGGGTCCCAAATCTCCAGGTTCAAGGGCATCTTCGTACATCCAAAACATACATGAGAAACCCAGAAGATGGTACACCGTGTGATCGGGAAAGGTTTCTAAAACGCACCTCATTTCTCTTCTCCTTGTGCTCCGGTTCACCTTTCCAGCCGCTATACTAGCAATCTCCCTGCCTGGAGAATCAGCACCTTTAACCTCCTGTTCCAAACAGGTTGCAATTTGTCCTGAGGATGAACGGGAAGAGGGGGAACCAATGAGAGACTAGCTCTAGGTGTTGGGACAGGCACAGGTCACTCTATTTTCCCATCAGGAAGAAGAATTAACCACAGGCTCAGCCTGCCGCCCGAAGCCAGAATAGGGCCTGAAGCAAACCTGCGCTTTTGCGGCCAGCTCCCAAGAAAGCGAGTTGAAAAATGGAGCTCAGGGGCACTGCAATTCACAAACCTGCAGACTTAGAAATGATAACTCTCGTCCACAAATATATTGAGGGAAGGCAACGAAGAGGATTTGAAAGCAAGGCAGAATTGCAGGAAACAGATTTCAGGAGGTAGATTCGAATCGCCTTTAAAGCACAGGAAAAGCGGCAAAACCTCGACAATGATGCCCTTGGCCAAAAAGGGCGTATGCGTTTTTTCCTGAATATATTCAGGAAAAAACGCATACGCCCTTTTTGGCCAACCAAGCAACCTGGAAAGGCAAATCAGCGCTACAAAGAAGTCTCGCTTCCCATCGGTCAAAAGGGCCAGGCTGAATAAAGTGTCAAAACCAGAAATGCAGGACAGGCCATGGAGAAATGGGAGCCTTGCTACGCTGATGGGCGGGATGTAAATTGCCAACAGCCACTCTGGAGAAGTGTACGGTGTGTCCTGAAACATCTAAAAAACTCAGCTTAGAGAGCATAGGGCACTTCCACTCATGGGCGTGTAAATTGGGAAAACTAAAAATCAGCAAGACACAGGCACCCCAAAGTTTAGGGCTGCTCTGTTGACAAGAACCTCCACTTTGTGACACCTTAAATATCCCAGGAAAGACAAGAATGGACAAAGAAGTTGTGGTCCTTATGTACAATGGAATATCACTCAGCCATGAAATCAACGTCATAAGGCTAGTAGCAGCATGATGAGTGGATTTGGGTACGACGATTCTAAGTGAAATAAGTCACACAGAAAAAGACACTTATCATAGATATCACTTATAGAGGGAATGTAAAAACCGCTACCCTTGAACTGAATTACATAACAGGTCAGAGTCACACGTTTAGAAAACACACTAGGGCTGCTTAACGGGAAAGGTGAGGTGGGGTGATGCATAAAACAAGGGTTTCAAATTAGCTCAGATAGCGTTCCATAAACCCAATATGTAATAGACAAGACCTACTCCTTCCTCAGTGAACTGGACTCAACACGCCCTATTCATCGCCCAAGAATATATCTGACTAGTAAGAATCTTAAAACCTATGTATTGATATCTCTCTGTAAGTGAGTGAAGTGGGTGAAAAGCGGCATAACCACAGCAGTGAAAAGCAGCTAAACCCCATTATACAAATCAATTACTTTTAAAAACCCGTGAAACAAAGACAGTGAAAGAGAGAGAAATTCTGACAAAATTCGTTCAGGGGCTGTGATGCAACCTGGATTGACCATATGTAGACCCACAGATGGATGAGACATAAGGGTGGACACTCTTGGGGCTGAGAGGTTTGGTGAGGTTGGGTGAGCAAACGCAGACCCTTTAAAGTAATACTGCGTGGAACCCATCCAATGGGTCCCAAATCTCCAGGTTCAAGGGCATCTTCGTACATCGAAAACATACATGAGAAACCCAGAAGATGGTACACCGTGTGATCGGGAAAGGTTTCTAAAACGCACCTCATTTCTCATCTCCTTGTGCTCCGGTTCGCCTTTCCAGCCGCTATACTAGCAATCTCCCTGCCTGGAGAATCAGCACCTTTAACCTCCTGTTCCAAACAGGTTGCAATTTGTCCTGAGGATGAACGGGAAGAGGGGGAACCAATGAGAGACTAGCTCTAGGTGTTGGGACAGGCACAGGTCACTCTATTTTCCCATCAGGAAGAAGAATTAACCACAGGCTCAGCCTGCCGCCCGAAGCCAGAATAGGGCCTGAAGCAAACCTGCGCTTTTGCGGCCAGCTCCCAAGAAAGCGAGTTGAAAAATGGAGCTCAGGGGCACTGCAATTCACAAACCTGCAGACTTAGAAATGATAACTCTCGTCCACAAATATATTGAGGGAAGGCAACGAAGAGGATTTGAAAGCAAGGCAGAATTGCAGGAAACAGATTTCAGGAGGTAGATTCGAATCGCCTTTAAAGCACAGGAAAAGCGGCAAAACCTCGACAATGATGCCCTTGGCCAAAAAGGGCGTATGCGTTTTTTCCTGAATATATTCAGGAAAAAACGCATACGCCCTTTTTGGCCAACCAAGCAACCTGGAAAGGCAAATCAGCGCTACAAAGAAGTCTCGCTTCCCATCGGTCAAAAGGGCCAGGCTGAATAAAGTGTCAAAACCAGAAATGCAGGACAGGCCATGGAGAAATGGGAGCCTTGCTACGCTGATGGGCGGGATGTAAATTGCCAACAGCCACTCTGGAGAAGTGTACGGTGTGTCCTGAAACATCTAAAAAACTCAGCTTAGAGAGCATAGGGCACTTCCACTCATGGGCGTGTAAATTGGGAAAACTAAAAATCAGCAAGACACAGGCACCCCAAAGTTTAGGGCTGCTCTGTTGACAAGAACCTCCACTTTGTCACACCTTAAATATCCCAGGAAAGACAAGAATGGACAAAGAAGTTGTGGTCCTTATGTACAATGGAATATCACTCAGCCATGAAATCAACGTCATAAGGCTAGTAGCAGCATGATGAGTGGATTTGGGTACGACGATTCTAAGTGAAATAAGTCACACAGAAAAAGACACTTATCATAGATATCACTTATAGAGGGAATGTAAAAACCGCTACCCTTGAACTGAATTACATAACAGGTCAGAGTCACACGTTTAGAAAACACACTAGGGCTGCTTAACGGGAAAGGTGAGGTGGGGTGATGCATAAAACAAGGGTTTCAAATTAGCTCAGATAGCGTTCCATAAACCCAATATGTAATAGACAAGACCTACTCCTTCCTCAGTGAACTGGACTCAACACGCCCTATTCATCGCCCAAGAATATATCTGACTAGTAAGAATCTTAAAACCTATGTATTGATATCTCTCTGTAAGTGAGTGAAGTGGGTGAAAAGCGGCATAACCACAGCAGTGAAAAGCAGCTAAACCCCATTATACAAATCAATTACTTTTAAAAACCCGTGAAACAAAGACAGTGAAAGAGAGAGAAATTCTGACAAAATTCGTTCAGGGGCTGTGATGCAACCTGGATTGACCATATGTAGACCCACAGATGGATGAGACATAAGGGTGGACACTCTTGGGGCTGAGAGGTTTGGTGAGGTTGGGTGAGCAAACGCAGACCCTTTAAAGTAATACTGCGTGGAACCCATCCAATGGGTCCCAAATCTCCAGGTTCAAGGGCATCTTCGTACATCGAAAACATACATGAGAAACCCAGAAGATGGTACACCGTGTGATCGGGAAAGGTTTCTAAAACGCACCTCATTTCTCATCTCCTTGTGCTCCGGTTCGCCTTTCCAGCCGCTATACTAGCAATCTCCCTGCCTGGAGAATCAGCACCTTTAACCTCCTGTTCCAAACAGGTTGCAATTTGTCCTGAGGATGAACGGGAAGAGGGGGAACCAATGAGAGACTAGCTCTAGGTGTTGGGACAGGCACAGGTCACTCTATTTTCCCATCAGGAAGAAGAATTAACCACAGGCTCAGCCTGCCGCCCGAAGCCAGAATAGGGCCTGAAGCAAACCTGCGCTTTTGCGGCCAGCTCCCAAGAAAGCGAGTTGAAAAATGGAGCTCAGGGGCACTGCAATTCACAAACCTGCAGACTTAGAAATGATAACTCTCGTCCACAAATATATTGAGGGAAGGCAACGAAGAGGATTTGAAAGCAAGGCAGAATTGCAGGAAACAGATTTCAGGAGGTAGATTCGAATCGCCTTTAAAGCACAGGAAAAGCGGCAAAACCTCGACAATGATGCCCTTGGCCAAAAAGGGCGTATGCGTTTTTTCCTGAATATATTCAGGAAAAAACGCATACGCCCTTTTTGGCCAACCAAGCAACCTGGAAAGGCAAATCAGCGCTACAAAGAAGTCTCGCTTCCCATCGGTCAAAAGGGCCAGGCTGAATAAAGTGTCAAAACCAGAAATGCAGGACAGGCCATGGAGAAATGGGAGCCTTGCTACGCTGATGGGCGGGATGTAAATTGCCAACAGCCACTCTGGAGAAGTGTACGGTGTGTCCTGAAACATCTAAAAAACTCAGCTTAGAGAGCATAGGGCACTTCCACTCATGGGCGTGTAAATTGGGAAAACTAAAAATCAGCAAGACACAGGCACCCCAAAGTTTAGGGCTGCTCTGTTGACAAGAACCTCCACTTTGTGACACCTTAAATATCCCAGGAAAGACAAGAATGGACAAAGAAGTTGTGGTCCTTATGTACAATGGAATATCACTCAGCCATGAAATCAACGTCATAAGGCTAGTAGCAGCATGATGAGTGGATTTGGGTACGACGATTCTAAGTGAAATAAGTCACACAGAAAAAGACACTTATCATAGATATCACTTATAGAGGGAATGTAAAAACCGCTACCCTTGAACTGAATTACATAACAGGTCAGAGTCACACGTTTAGAAAACACACTAGGGCTGCTTAACGGGAAAGGTGAGGTGGGGTGATGCATAAAACAAGGGTTTCAAATTAGCTCAGATAGCGTTCCATAAACCCAATATGTAATAGACAAGACCTACTCCTTCCTCAGTGAACTGGACTCAACACGCCCTATTCATCGCCCAAGAATATATCTGACTAGTAAGAATCTTAAAACCTATGTATTGATATCTCTCTGTAAGTGAGTCAAGTGGGTGAAAAGCGGCATAACCACAGCAGTGAAAAGCAGCTAAACCCCATTATACAAATCAATTACTTTTAAAAACCCGTGAAACAAAGACAGTGAAAGAGAGAGAAATTCTGACAAAATTCGTTCAGGGGCTGTGATGCAACCTGGATTGACCATATGTAGACCCACAGATGGATGAGACATAAGGGTGGACACTCTTGGGGCTGAGAGGTTTGGTGAGGTTGGGTGAGCAAACGCAGACCCTTTAAAGTAATACTGTGTGGTACCCATCCCATGGGTCCCAAATCTCCAGGTTCAAGGGCATCTTCCTACATCGAAAACATGCATGAGAAACCCAGAAGATGGTACACCGTGTGATCGGGAAAGGTTTCTAAAACGCACCTCATTTCTCTTCTCCTTGTGCTCCGGTTCGCCATTCCAGCCGCTATACTAGCAATCTCCCTGCTTGGAGAATCAGCACCTTTAACCTCCTGTTCCGTACAGGTTGCAATTTGTCCTGAGGATGAACGGGAAGAGGGGGAACCAATGAGAGACTAGCTCTAGGTGTTGGGACAGGCACAGGTCACTCTATTTTCCCATCAGGAAGAAGAATTAACCACAGGCTCAGCCTGCCGCCCGAAGCCAGAATAGGGCCTGAAGCAAACCTGCGCTTTTGCGGCCAGCTCCCAAGAAAGCGAGTTGAAAAATGGAGCTCAGGGGCACTGCAATTCACAAACCTGCAGACTTAGAAATGATAACTCTCGTCCACAAATATATTGAGGGAAGGCAACGAAGAGGATTTGAAAGCAAGGCAGAATTGCAGGAATCAGATTTCAGGAGGTAGATTCGAATCGCCTTTAAAGCACAGGAAAAGCGGCAAAACCTCGACAATGATGCCCTTGGCCAAAAAGGGCGTATGCGTTTTTTCCTGAATATATTCAGGAAAAAACGCATACGCCCTTTTTGGCCAACCAAGCAACCTGGAAAGGCAAATCAGCGCTACAAAGAAGTCTCGCTTCCCATCGGTCAAAAGGGCCAGGCTGAATAAAGTGTCAAAACCAGAAATGCAGGACAGGCCATGGAGAAATGGGAGCCTTGCTACGCTGATGGGCGGGATGTAAATTGCCAACAGCCACTCTGGAGAAGTGTACGGTGTGTCCTGAAACATCTAAAAAACTCAGCTTAGAGAGCATAGGGCACTTCCACTCATGGGCGTGTAAATTGGGAAAACTAAAAATCAGCAAGACACAGGCACCCCAAAGTTTAGGGCTGCTCTGTTGACAAGAACCTCCACTTTGTGACACCTTAAATATCCCAGGAAAGACAAGAATGGACAAAGAAGTTGTGGTCCTTATGTACAATGGAATATCACTCAGCCATGAAATCAACGTCATAAGGCTAGTAGCAGCATGATGAGTGGATTTGGGTACGACGATTCTAAGTGAAATAAGTCACACAGAAAAAGACACTTATCATAGATATCACTTATAGAGGGAATGTAAAAACCGCTACCCTTGAACTGAATTACATAACAGGTCAGAGTCACACGTTTAGAAAACACACTAGGGCTGCTTAACGGGAAAGGTGAGGTGGGGTGATGCATAAAACAAGGGTTTCAAATTAGCTCAGATAGCGTTCCATAAACCCAATATGTAATAGACAAGACCTACTCCTTCCTCAGTGAACTGGACTCAACACGCCCTATTCATCGCCCAAGAATATATCTGACTAGTAAGAATCTTAAAACCTATGTATTGATATCTCTCTGTAAGTGAGTGAAGTGGGTGAAAAGCGGCATAACCACAGCAGTGAAAAGCAGCTAAACCCCATTATACAAATCAATTACTTTTAAAAACCCGTGAAACAAAGACAGTGAAAGAGAGAGAAATTCTGACAAAATTCGTTCAGGGGCTGTGATGCAACCTGGATTGACCATATGTAGACCCACAGATGGATGAGACATAAGGGTGGACACTCTTGGGGCTGAGAGGTTTGGTGAGGTTGGGTGAGCAAACGCAGACCCTTTAAAGTAATACTGTGTGGTACCCATCCCATGGGTCCCAAATCTCCAGGTTCAAGGGCATCTTCCTACATCGAAAACATGCATGAGAAACCCAGAAGATGGTACACCGTGTGATCGGGAAAGGTTTCTAAAACGCACCTCATTTCTCATCTCCTTGTGCTCCGGTTCGCCATTCCAGCCGCTATACTAGCAATCTCCCTGCTTGGAGAATCAGCACCTTTAACCTCCTGTTCCGTACAGGTTGCAATTTGTCCTGAGGATGAACGGGAAGAGGGGGAACCAATGAGAGACTAGCTCTAGGTGTTGGGACAGGCACAGGTCACTCTATTTTCCCATCAGGAAGAAGAATTAACCACAGGCTCAGCCTGCCGCCCGAAGCCAGAATAGGGCCTGAAGCAAACCTGCGCTTTTGCGGCCAGCTCCCAAGAAAGCGAGTTGAAAAATGGAGCTCAGGGGCACTGCAATTCACAAACCTGCAGACTTAGAAATGATAACTCTCGTCCACAAATATATTGAGGGAAGGCAACGAAGAGGATTTGAAAGCAAGGCAGAATTGCAGGAATCAGATTTCAGGAGGTAGATTCGAATCGCCTTTAAAGCACAGGAAAAGCGGCAAAACCTCGACAATGATGCCCTTGGCCAAAAAGGGCGTATGCGTTTTTTCCTGAATATATTCAGGAAAAAACGCATACGCCCTTTTTGGCCAACCAAGCAACCTGGTAAGGCAAATCAGCGCTACAAAGAAGTCTCGCTTCCCATCGGTCAAAAGGGCCAGGCTGAATAAAGTGTCAAAACCAGAAATGCAGGACAGGCCATGGAGAAATGGGAGCCTTGCTACGCTGATGGGCGGGATGTAAATTGCCAACAGCCACTCTGGAGAAGTGTACGGTGTGTCCTGAAACATCTAAAAAACTCAGCTTAGAGAGCATAGGGCACTTCCACTCATGGGCGTGTAAATTGGGAAAACTAAAAATCAGCAAGACACAGGCACCCCAAAGTTTAGGGCTGCTCTGTTGACAAGAACCTCCACTTTGTCACACCTTAAATATCCCAGGTAAGACAAGAATGGATAAAGAAGTTGTGGTCCTTATGTACAATGGAATATCACTCAGCCATGAAATCAACGTCATAAGGCTAGTAGCAGCATGATGAGTGGATTTGGGTACGACGATTCTAAGTGAAATAAGTCACACAGAAAAAGACACTTATCATAAGATATCACTTATAGAGGGAATGTAAAAACCGCTACCCTTGAACTGAATTACATAACAGGTCAGAGTCACACGTTTAGAAAACACACTAGGGCTGCTTAACGGGAAAGGTGAGGTGGGGTGATGCATAAAACAAGGGTTTCAAATTAGCTCAGATAGCGTTCCATAAACCCAATATGTAATAGACAAGACCTACTCCTTCCTCAGTGAACTGGACTCAACACGCCCTATTCATCGCCCAAGAATATATCTGACTAGTAAGAATCTTAAAACCTATGTATTTATATCTCTCTGTAAGTGAGTGAAGTGGGTGAAAAGTGGCATAACCACAGCAGTGAAAAGCAGCTAAACCCCATTATACAAATCAATTACTTTTAAAAACCCGTGAAACAAAGACAGTGAAAGAGAGAGAAATTCTGACAAAATTCGTTCAGGGGCTGTGATGCAACCTGGATTGACCATATGTAGACCCACAGATGGATGAGACATAAGGGTGGACACTCTTGGGGCTGAGAGGTTTGGTGAGGTTGGGTGAGCAAACGCAGACCCTTTAAAGTAATACTGTGTGGTACCCATCCCATGGGTCCCAAATCTCCAGGTTCAAGGGCATCTTCCTACATCGAAAACATGCATGAGAAACCCAGAAGATGGTACACCGTGTGATCGGGAAAGGTTTCTAAAACGCACCTCATTTCTCATCTCCTTGTGTTCCGGTTCGCCATTCCAGCCGCTATACTAGCAATCTCCCTGCTTGGAGAATCAGCACCTTTAACCTCCTGTTCCAAACAGGTTGCAATTTGTCCTGAGGATGAACGGGAAGAGGGGGAACCAATGAGACACTAGCTCTAGGTGTTGGGACAGGCACAGGTCACTCTATTTTCCCATCAGGAAGAAGAATTAACCACAGGCTCAGCCTGCCGCCCGAAGCCAGAATAGGGCCTGAAGCAAACCTGCGCTTTTGCGGCCAGCTCCCAAGAAAGCGAGTTGAAAAATGGAGCTCAGGGGCACTGCAATTCACAAACCTGCAGACTTAGAAATGATAACTCTCGTCCACAAATATATTGAGGGAAGGCAACGAAGAGGATTTGAAAGCAAGGCAGAATTGCAGGAATCAGATTTCAGGAGGTAGATTCGAATCGCCTTTAAAGCACAGGAAAAGCGGCAAAACCTCGACAATGATGCCCTTGGCCAAAAAGGGCATATGCGTTTTTTCCTGAATATATTCAGGAAAAAACGCATACGCCCTTTTTGGCCAACCAAGCAACCTGGAAAGGCAAATCAGCGCTACAAAGAAGTCTCGCTTCCCATTGGTCAAAAGGGCCAGGCTGAATAAAGTGTCAAAACCAGAAATGCAGGACAGGCCATGGAGAAATGGGAGCCTTGCTACGCTGATGGGCGGGATGTAAATTGCCAACAGCCACTCTGGAGAAGTGTACGGTGTGTCCTGAAACATCTAAAAAACTCAGCTTAGAGAGCATAGGGCACTTCCACTCATGGGCGTGTAAATTGGGAAAACTAAAAATCAGCAAGACACAGGCACCCCAAAGTTTAGGGCTGCTCTGTTGACAAGAACCTCCACTTTGTGACACCTTAAATATCCCAGGAAAGACAAGAATGGACAAAGAAGTTGTGGTCCTTATGTACAATGGAATATCACTCAGCCATGAAATCAACGTCATAAGGCTAGTAGCAGCATGATGAGTGGATTTGGGTACGACGATTCTAAGTGAAATAAGTCACACAGAAAAAGACACTTATCATAGATATCACTTATAGAGGGAATGTAAAAACCGCTACCCTTGAACTGAATTACATAACAGGTCAGAGTCACACGTTTAGAAAACACACTAGGGCTGCTTAACGGGAAAGGTGAGGTGGGGTGATGCATAAAACAAGGGTTTCAAATTAGCTCAGATAGCGTTCCATAAACCCAATATGTAATAGACAAGACCTACTCCTTCCTCAGTGAACTGGACTCAACACGCCCTATTCATCGCCCAAGAATATATCTGACTAGTAAGAATCTTAAAACCTATGTATTGATATCTCTCTGTAAGTGAGTGAAGTGGGTGAAAAGCGGCATAACCACAGCAGTGAAAAGCAGCTAAACCCCATTATACAAATCAATTACTTTTAAAAACCCGTGAAACAAAGACAGTGAAAGAGAGAGAAATTCTGACAAAATTCGTTCAGGGGCTGTGATGCAACCTGGATTGACCATATGTAGACCCACAGATGGATGAGACATAAGGGTGGACACTCTTGGGGCTGAGAGGTTTGGTGAGGTTGGGTGAGCAAACGCAGACCCTTTAAAGTAATACTGCGTGGAACCCATCCAATGGGTCCCAAATCTCCAGGTTCAAGGGCATCTTCGTACATCGAAAACATACATGAGAAACCCAGAAGATGGTACACCGTGTGATCGGGAAAGGTTTCTAAAACGCACCTCATTTCTCATCTCCTTGTGCTCCGGTTCGCCTTTCCAGCCGCTATACTAGCAATCTCCCTGCCTGGAGAATCAGCACCTTTAACCTCCTGTTCCAAACAGGTTGCAATTTGTCCTGAGGATGAACGGGAAGAGGGGGAACCAATGAGAGACTAGCTCTAGGTGTTGGGACAGGCACAGGTCACTCTATTTTCCCATCAGGAAGAAGAATTAACCACAGGCTCAGCCTGCCGCCCGAAGCCAGAATAGGGCCTGAAGCAAACCTGCGCTTTTGCGGCCAGCTCCCAAGAAAGCGAGTTGAAAAATGGAGCTCAGGGGCACTGCAATTCACAAACCTGCAGACTTAGAAATGATAACTCTCGTCCACAAATATATTGAGGGAAGGCAACGAAGAGGATTTGAAAGCAAGGCAGAATTGCAGGAATCAGATTTCAGGAGGTAGATTCGAATCGCCTTTAAAGCACAGGAAAAGCGGCAAAACCTCGACAATGATGCCCTTGGCCAAAAAGGGCGTATGCGTTTTTTCCTGAATATATTCAGGAAAACACGCATACGCCCTTTTTGGCCAACCAAGCAACCTGGAAAGGCAAATCAGCGCTACAAAGAAGTCTCGCTTCCCATCGGTCAAAAGGGCCAGGCTGAATAAAGTGTCAAAACCAGAAATGCAGGACAGGCCATGGAGAAATGGGAGCCTTGCTACGCTGATGGGCGGGATGTAAATTGCCAACAGCCACTCTGGAGAAGTGTACGGTGTGTCCTGAAACATCTAAAAAACTCAGCTTAGAGAGCATAGGGCACTTCCACTCATGGGCGTGTAAATTGGGAAAACTAAAAATCAGCAAGACACAGGCACCCCAAAGTTTAGGGCTGCTCTGTTGACAAGAACCTCCACTTTGTGACACCTTAAATATCCCAGGAAAGACAAGAATGGACAAAGAAGTTGTGGTCCTTATGTACAATGGAATATCACTCAGCCATGAAATCAACGTCATAAGGCTAGTAGCAGCATGATGAGTGGATTTGGGTACGACGATTCTAAGTGAAATAAGTCACACAGAAAAAGACACTTATCATAGATATCACTTATAGAGGGAATGTAAAAACCGCTACCCTTGAACTGAATTACATAACAGGTCAGAGTCACACGTTTAGAAAACACACTAGGGCTGCTTAACGGGAAAGGTGAGGTGGGGTGATGCATAAAACAAGGGTTTCAAATTAGCTCAGATAGCGTTCCATAAACCCAATATGTAATAGACAAGACCTACTCCTTCCTCAGTGAACTGGACTCAACACGCCCTATTCATCGCCCAAGAATATATCTGACTAGTAAGAATCTTAAAACCTATGTATTGATATCTCTCTGTAAGTGAGTGAAGTGGGTGAAAAGCGGCATAACCACAGCAGTGAAAAGCAGCTAAACCCCATTATACAAATCAATTACTTTTAAAAACCCGTGAAACAAAGACAGTGAAAGAGAGAGAAATTCTGACAAAATTCGTTCAGGGGCTGTGATGCAACCTGGATTGACCATATGTAGACCCACAGATGGATGAGACATAAGGGTGGACACTCTTGGGGCTGAGAGGTTTGGTGAGGTTGGGTGAGCAAACGCAGACCCTTTAAAGTAATACTGCGTGGAACCCATCCAATGGGTCCCAAATCTCCAGGTTCAAGGGCATCTTCGTACATCGAAAACATACATGAGAAACCCAGAAGATGGTACACCGTGTGATCGGGAAAGGTTTCTAAAACGCACCTCATTTCTCATCTCCTTGTGCTCCGGTTCGCCTTTCCAGCCGCTATACTAGCAATCTCCCTGCCTGGAGAATCAGCACCTTTAACCTCCTGTTCCAAACAGGTTGCAATTTGTCCTGAGGATGAACGGGAAGAGGGGGAACCAATGAGAGACTAGCTCTAGGTGTTGGGACAGGCACAGGTCACTCTATTTTCCCATCAGGAAGAAGAATTAACCACAGGCTCAGCCTGCCGCCCGAAGCCAGAATAGGGCCTGAAGCAAACCTGCGCTTTTGCGGCCAGCTCCCAAGAAAGCGAGTTGAAAAATGGAGCTCAGGGGCACTGCAATTCACAAACCTGCAGACTTAGAAATGATAACTCTCGTCCACAAATATATTGAGGGAAGGCAACGAAGAGGATTTGAAAGCAAGGCAGAATTGCAGGAATCAGATTTCAGGAGGTAGATTCGAATCGCCTTTAAAGCACAGGAAAAGCGGCAAAACCTCGACAATGATGCCCTTGGCCAAAAAGGGCGTATGCGTTTTTTCCTGAATATATTCAGGAAAACACGCATACGCCCTTTTTGGCCAACCAAGCAACCTGGAAAGGCAAATCAGCGCTACAAAGAAGTCTCGCTTCCCATCGGTCAAAAGGGCCAGGCTGAATAAAGTGTCAAAACCAGAAATGCAGGACAGGCCATGGAGAAATGGGAGCCTTGCTACGCTGATGGGCGGGATGTAAATTGCCAACAGCCACTCTGGAGAAGTGTACGGTGTGTCCTGAAACATCTAAAAAACTCAGCTTAGAGAGCATAGGGCACTTCCACTCATGGGCGTGTAAATTGGGAAAACTAAAAATCAGCAAGACACAGGCACCCCAAAGTTTAGGGCTGCTCTGTTGACAAGAACCTCCACTTTGTGACACCTTAAATATCCCAGGAAAGACAAGAATGGACAAAGAAGTTGTGGTCCTTATGTACAATGGAATATCACTCAGCCATGAAATCAACGTCATAAGGCTAGTAGCAGCATGATGAGTGGATTTGGGTACGACGATTCTAAGTGAAATAAGTCACACAGAAAAAGACACTTATCATAGATATCACTTATAGAGGGAATGTAAAAACCGCTACCCTTGAACTGAATTACATAACAGGTCAGAGTCACACGTTTAGAAAACACACTAGGGCTGCTTAACGGGAAAGGTGAGGTGGGGTGATGCATAAAACAAGGGTTTCAAATTAGCTCAGATAGCGTTCCATAAACCCAATATGTAATAGACAAGACCTACTCCTTCCTCAGTGAACTGGACTCAACACGCCCTATTCATCGCCCAAGAATATATCTGACTAGTAAGAATCTTAAAACCTATGTATTGATATCTCTCTGTAAGTGAGTGAAGTGGGTGAAAAGCGGCATAACCACAGCAGTGAAAAGCAGCTAAACCCCATTATACAAATCAATTACTTTTAAAAACCCGTGAAACAAAGACAGTGAAAGAGAGAGAAATTCTGACAAAATTCGTTCAGGGGCTGTGATGCAACCTGGATTGACCATATGTAGACCCACAGATGGATGAGACATAAGGGTGGACACTCTTGGGGCTGAGAGGTTTGGTGAGGTTGGGTGAGCAAACGCAGACCCTTTAAAGTAATACTGTGTGGTACCCATCCCATGGGTCCCAAATCTCCAGGTTCAAGGGCATCTTCCTACATCGAAAACATGCATGAGAAACCCAGAAGATGGTACACCGTGTGATCGGGAAAGGTTTCTAAAACGCACCTCATTTCTCTTCTCCTTGTGCTCCGGTTCGCCATTCCAGCCGCTATACTAGCAATCTCCCTGCTTGGAGAATCAGCACCTTTAACCTCCTGTTCCGTACAGGTTGCAATTTGTCCTGAGGATGAACGGGAAGAGGGGGAACCAATGAGAGACTAGCTCTAGGTGTTGGGACAGGCACAGGTCACTCTATTTTCCCATCAGGAAGAAGAATTAACCACAGGCTCAGCCTGCCGCCCGAAGCCAGAATAGGGCCTGAAGCAAACCTGCGCTTTTGCGGCCAGCTCCCAAGAAAGCGAGTTGAAAAATGGAGCTCAGGGGCACTGCAATTCACAAACCTGCAGACTTAGAAATGATAACTCTCGTCCACAAATATATTGAGGGAAGGCAACGAAGAGGATTTGAAAGCAAGGCAGAATTGCAGGAATCAGATTTCAGGAGGTAGATTCGAATCGCCTTTAAAGCACAGGAAAAGCGGCAAAACCTCGACAATGATGCCCTTGGCCAAAAAGGGCGTATGCGTTTTTTCCTGAATATATTCAGGAAAAAACGCATACGCCCTTTTTGGCCAACCAAGCAACCTGGAAAGGCAAATCAGCGCTACAAAGAAGTCTCGCTTCCCATCGGTCAAAAGGGCCAGGCTGAATAAAGTGTCAAAACCAGAAATGCAGGACAGGCCATGGAGAAATGGGAGCCTTGCTACGCTGATGGGCGGGATGTAAATTGCCAACAGCCACTCTGGAGAAGTGTACGGTGTGTCCTGAAACATCTAAAAAACTCAGCTTAGAGAGCATAGGGCACTTCCACTCATGGGCGTGTAAATTGGGAAAACTAAAAATCAGCAAGACACAGGCACCCCAAAGTTTAGGGCTGCTCTGTTGACAAGAACCTCCACTTTGTGACACCTTAAATATCCCAGGAAAGACAAGAATGGACAAAGAAGTTGTGGTCCTTATGTACAATGGAATATCACTCAGCCATGAAATCAACGTCATAAGGCTAGTAGCAGCATGATGAGTGGATTTGGGTACGACGATTCTAAGTGAAATAAGTCACACAGAAAAAGACACTTATCATAGATATCACTTATAGAGGGAATGTAAAAACCGCTACCCTTGAACTGAATTACATAACAGGTCAGAGTCACACGTTTAGAAAACACACTAGGGCTGCTTAACGGGAAAGGTGAGGTGGGGTGATGCATAAAACAAGGGTTTCAAATTAGCTCAGATAGCGTTCCATAAACCCAATATGTAATAGACAAGACCTACTCCTTCCTCAGTGAACTGGACTCAACACGCCCTATTCATCGCCCAAGAATATATCTGACTAGTAAGAATCTTAAAACCTATGTATTGATATCTCTCTGTAAGTGAGTGAAGTGGGTGAAAAGCGGCATAACCACAGCAGTGAAAAGCAGCTAAACCCCATTATACAAATCAATTACTTTTAAAAACCCGTGAAACAAAGACAGTGAAAGAGAGAGAAATTCTGACAAAATTCGTTCAGGGGCTGTGATGCAACCTGGATTGACCATATGTAGACCCACAGATGGATGAGACATAAGGGTGGACACTCTTGGGGCTGAGAGGTTTGGTGAGGTTGGGTGAGCAAACGCAGACCCTTTAAAGTAATACTGTGTGGTACCCATCCCATGGGTCCCAAATCTCCAGGTTCAAGGGCATCTTCCTACATCGAAAACATGCATGAGAAACCCAGAAGATGGTACACCGTGTGATCGGGAAAGGTTTCTAAAACGCACCTCATTTCTCATCTCCTTGTGCTCCGGTTCGCCATTCCAGCCGCTATACTAGCAATCTCCCTGCTTGGAGAATCAGCACCTTTAACCTCCTGTTCCGTACAGGTTGCAATTTGTCCTGAGGATGAACGGGAAGAGGGGGAACCAATGAGAGACTAGCTCTAGGTGTTGGGACAGGCACAGGTCACTCTATTTTCCCATCAGGAAGAAGAATTAACCACAGGCTCAGCCTGCCGCCCGAAGCCAGAATAGGGCCTGAAGCAAACCTGCGCTTTTGCGGCCAGCTCCCAAGAAAGCGAGTTGAAAAATGGAGCTCAGGGGCACTGCAATTCACAAACCTGCAGACTTAGAAATGATAACTCTCGTCCACAAATATATTGAGGGAAGGCAACGAAGAGGATTTGAAAGCAAGGCAGAATTGCAGGAATCAGATTTCAGGAGGTAGATTCGAATCGCCTTTAAAGCACAGGAAAAGCGGCAAAACCTCGACAATGATGCCCTTGGCCAAAAAGGGCATATGCGTTTTTTCCTGAATATATTCAGGAAAAAACGCATACGCCCTTTTTGGCCAACCAAGCAACCTGGTAAGGCAAATCAGCGCTACAAAGAAGTCTCGCTTCCCATCGGTCAAAAGGGCCAGGCTGAATAAAGTGTCAAAACCAGAAATGCAGGACAGGCCATGGAGAAATGGGAGCCTTGCTACGCTGATGGGCGGGATGTAAATTGCCAACAGCCACTCTGGAGAAGTGTACGGTGTGTCCTGAAACATCTAAAAAACTCAGCTTAGAGAGCATAGGGCACTTCCACTCATGGGCGTGTAAATTGGGAAAACTAAAAATCAGCAAGACACAGGCACCCCAAAGTTTAGGGCTGCTCTGTTGACAAGAACCTCCACTTTGTCACACCTTAAATATCCCAGGTAAGACAAGAATGGATAAAGAAGTTGTGGTCCTTATGTACAATGGAATATCACTCAGCCATGAAATCAACGTCATAAGGCTAGTAGCAGCATGATGAGTGGATTTGGGTACGACGATTCTAAGTGAAATAAGTCACACAGAAAAAGACACTTATCATAAGATATCACTTATAGAGGGAATGTAAAAACCGCTACCCTTGAACTGAATTACATAACAGGTCAGAGTCACACGTTTAGAAAACACACTAGGGCTGCTTAACGGGAAAGGTGAGGTGGGGTGATGCATAAAACAAGGGTTTCAAATTAGCTCAGATAGCGTTCCATAAACCCAATATGTAATAGACAAGACCTACTCCTTCCTCAGTGAACTGGACTCAACACGCCCTATTCATCGCCCAAGAATATATCTGACTAGTAAGAATCTTAAAACCTATGTATTTATATCTCTCTGTAAGTGAGTGAAGTGGGTGAAAAGTGGCATAACCACAGCAGTGAAAAGCAGCTAAACCCCATTATACAAATCAATTACTTTTAAAAACCCGTGAAACAAAGACAGTGAAAGAGAGAGAAATTCTGACAAAATTCGTTCAGGGGCTGTGATGCAACCTGGATTGACCATATGTAGACCCACAGATGGATGAGACATAAGGGTGGACACTCTTGGGGCTGAGAGGTTTGGTGAGGTTGGGTGAGCAAACGCAGACCCTTTAAAGTAATACTGTGTGGTACCCATCCCATGGGTCCCAAATCTCCAGGTTCAAGGGCATCTTCCTACATCGAAAACATGCATGAGAAACCCAGAAGATGGTACACCGTGTGATCCGGAAAGGTTTCTAAAACGCACCTCATTTCTCATCTCCTTGTGTTCCGGTTCGCCATTCCAGCCGCTATACTAGCAATCTCCCTGCTTGGAGAATCAGCACCTTTAACCTCCTGTTCCGTACAGGTTGCAATTTGTCCTGAGGATGAACGGGAAGAGGGGGAACCAATGAGACACTAGCTCTAGGTGTTGGGACAGGCACAGGTCACTCTATTTTCCCATCAGGAAGAAGAATTAACCACAGGCTCAGCCTGCCGCCCGAAGCCAGAATAGGGCCTGAAGCAAACCTGCGCTTTTGCGGCCAGCTCCCAAGAAAGCGAGTTGAAAAATGGAGCTCAGGGGCACTGCAATTCACAAACCTGCAGACTTAGAAATGATAACTCTCGTCCACAAATATATTGAGGGAAGGCACCGAAGAGGATTTGAAAGCAAGGCAGAATTGCAGGAATCAGATTTCAGGAGGTAGATTCGAATCGCCTTTAAAGCACAGGAAAAGCGGCAAAACCTCGACAATGATGCCCTTGGCCAAAAAGGGCGTATGCGTTTTTTCCTGAATATATTCAGGAAAAAACGCATACGCCCTTTTTGGCCAACCAAGCAACCTGGAAAGGCAAATCAGCGCTACAAAGAAGTCTCGCTTCCCATTGGTCAAAAGGGCCAGGCTGAATAAAGTGTCAAAACCAGAAATGCAGGACAGGCCATGGAGAAATGGGAGCCTTGCTACGCTGATGGGCGGGATGTAAATTGCCAACAGCCACTCTGGAGAAGTGTACGGTGTGTCCTGAAACATCTAAAAAACTCAGCTTAGAGAGCATAGGGCACTTCCACTCATGGGCGTGTAAATTGGGAAAACTAAAAATCAGCAAGACACAGGCACCCCAAAGTTTAGGGCTGCTCTGTTGACAAGAACCTCCACTTTGTGACACCTTAAATATCCCAGGAAAGACAAGAATGGACAAAGAAGTTGTGGTCCTTATGTACAATGGAATATCACTCAGCCATGAAATCAACGTCATAAGGCTAGTAGCAGCATGATGAGTGGATTTGGGTACGACGATTCTAAGTGAAATAAGTCACACAGAAAAAGACACTTATCATAGATATCACTTATAGAGGGAATGTAAAAACCGCTACCCTTGAACTGAATTACATAACAGGTCAGAGTCACACGTTTAGAAAACACACTAGGGCTGCTTAACGGGAAAGGTGAGGTGGGGTGATGCATAAAACAAGGGTTTCAAATTAGCTCAGATAGCGTTCCATAAACCCAATATGTAATAGACAAGACCTACTCCTTCCTCAGTGAACTGGACTCAACACGCCCTATTCATCGCCCAAGAATATATCTGACTAGTAAGAATCTTAAAACCTATGTATTGATATCTCTCTGTAAGTGAGTGAAGTGGGTGAAAAGCGGCATAACCACAGCAGTGAAAAGCAGCTAAACCCCATTATACAAATCAATTACTTTTAAAAACCCGTGAAACAAAGACAGTGAAAGAGAGAGAAATTCTGACAAAATTCGTTCAGGGGCTGTGATGCAACCTGGATTGACCATATGTAGACCCACAGATGGATGAGACATAAGGGTGGACACTCTTGGGGCTGAGAGGTTTGGTGAGGTTGGGTGAGCAAACGCAGACCCTTTAAAGTAATACTGCGTGGAACCCATCCAATGGGTCCCAAATCTCCAGGTTCAAGGGCATCTTCGTACATCGAAAACATACATGAGAAACCCAGAAGATGGTACACCGTGTGATCGGGAAAGGTTTCTAAAACGCACCTCATTTCTCATCTCCTTGTGCTCCGGTTCGCCTTTCCAGCCGCTATACTAGCAATCTCCCTGCCTGGAGAATCAGCACCTTTAACCTCCTGTTCCAAACAGGTTGCAATTTGTCCTGAGGATGAACGGGAAGAGGGGGAACCAATGAGAGACTAGCTCTAGGTGTTGGGACAGGCACAGGTCACTCTATTTTCCCATCAGGAAGAAGAATTAACCACAGGCTCAGCCTGCCGCCCGAAGCCAGAATAGGGCCTGAAGCAAACCTGCGCTTTTGCGGCCAGCTCCCAAGAAAGCGAGTTGAAAAATGGAGCTCAGGGGCACTGCAATTCACAAACCTGCAGACTTAGAAATGATAACTCTCGTCCACAAATATATTGAGGGAAGGCAACGAAGAGGATTTGAAAGCAAGGCAGAATTGCAGGAATCAGATTTCAGGAGGTAGATTCGAATCGCCTTTAAAGCACAGGAAAAGCGGCAAAACTTCGACAATGATGCCCTTGGCCAAAAAGGGCGTATGCGTGTTTTCCTGAATATATTCAGGAAAACACGCATACGCCCTTTTTGGCCAACCAAGCAACCTGGAAAGGCAAATCAGCGCTACAAAGAAGTCTCGCTTCCCATCGGTCAAAAGGGCCAGGCTGAATAAAGTGTCAAAACCAGAAATGCAGGACAGGCCATGGAGAAATGGGAGCCTTGCTACGCTGATGGGCGGGATGTAAATTGCCAACAGCCACTCTGGAGAAGTGTACGGTGTGTCCTGAAACATCTAAAAAACTCAGCTTAGAGAGCATAGGGCACTTCCACTCATGGGCGTGTAAATTGGGAAAACTAAAAATCAGCAAGACACAGGCACCCCAAAGTTTAGGGCTGCTCTGTTGACAAGAACCTCCACTTTGTGACACCTTAAATATCCCAGGAAAGACAAGAATGGACAAAGAAGTTGTGGTCCTTATGTACAATGGAATATCACTCAGCCATGAAATCAACGTCATAAGGCTAGTAGCAGCATGATTAGTGGATTTGGGTACGACGATTCTAAGTGAAATAAGTCACACAGAAAAAGACACTTATCATAGATATCACTTATAGAGGGAATGTAAAAACCGCTACCCTTGAACTGAATTACATAACAGGTCAGAGTCACACGTTTAGAAAACACACTAGGGCTGCTTAACGGGAAAGGTGAGGTGGGGTGATGCATAAAACAAGGGTTTCAAATTAGCTCAGATAGCGTTCCATAAACCCAATATGTAATAGACAAGACCTACTCCTTCCTCAGTGAACTGGACTCAACACGCCCTATTCATCGCCCAAGAATATATCTGACTAGTAAGAATCTTAAAACCTATGTATTGATATCTCTCTGTAAGTGAGTGAAGTGGGTGAAAAGCGGCATAACCACAGCAGTGAAAAGCAGCTAAACCCCATTATACAAATCAATTACTTTTAAAAACCCGTGAAACAAAGACAGTGAAAGAGAGAGAAATTCTGACAAAATTCGTTCAGGGGCTGTGATGCAACCTGGATTGACCATATGTAGACCCACAGATGGATGAGACATAAGGGTGGACACTCTTGGGGCTGAGAGGTTTGGTGAGGTTGGGTGAGCAAACGCAGACCCTTTAAAGTAATACTGCGTGGAACCCATCCAATGGGTCCCAAATCTCCAGGTTCAAGGGCATCTTCGTACATCGAAAACATACATGAGAAACCCAGAAGATGGTACACCGTGTGATCGGGAAAGGTTTCTAAAACGCACCTCATTTCTCATCTCCTTGTGCTCCGGTTCGCCTTTCAGGCCGCTATACTAGCAATCTCCCTGCCTGGAGAATCAGCACCTTTAACCTCCTGTTCCAAACAGGTTGCAATTTGTCCTGAGGATGAACGGGAAGAGGGGGAACCAATGAGAGACTAGCTCTAGGTGTTGGGACAGGCACAGGTCACTCTATTTTCCCATCAGGAAGAAGAATTAACCACAGGCTCAGCCTGCCGCCCGAAGCCAGAATAGGGCCTGAAGCAAACCTGCGCTTTTGCGGCCAGCTCCCAAGAAAGCGAGTTGAAAAATGGAGCTCAGGGGCACTGCAATTCACAAACCTGCAGACTTAGAAATGATAACTCTCGTCCACAAATATATTGAGGGAAGGCAACGAAGAGGATTTGAAAGCAAGGCAGAATTGCAGGAATCAGATTTCAGGAGGTAGATTCGAATCGCCTTTAAAGCACAGGAAAAGCGGCAAAACCTCGACAATGATGCCCTTGGCCAAAAAGGGCGTATGCGTTTTTTCCTGAATATATTCAGGAAAAAACGCATACGCCCTTTTTGGCCAACCAAGCAACCTGGAAAGGCAAATCAGCGCTACAAAGAAGTCTCGCTTCCCATCGGTCAAAAGGGCCAGGCTGAATAAAGTGTCAAAACCAGAAATGCAGGACAGGCCATGGAGAAATGGGAGCCTTGCTACGCTGATGGGCGGGATGTAAATTGCCAACAGCCACTCTGGAGAAGTGTACGGTGTGTCCTGAAACATCTAAAAAACTCAGCTTAGAGAGCATAGGGCACTTCCACTCATGGGCGTGTAAATTGGGAAAACTAAAAATCAGCAAGACACAGGCACCCCAAAGTTTAGGGCTGCTCTGTTGACAAGAACCTCCACTTTGTGACACCTTAAATATCCCAGGAAAGACAAGAATGGACAAAGAAGTTGTGGTCCTTATGTACAATGGAATATCACTCAGCCATGAAATCAACGTCATAAGGCTAGTAGCAGCATGATGAGTGGATTTGGGTACGACGATTCTAAGTGAAATAAGTCACACAGAAAAAGACACTTATCATAGATATCACTTATAGAGGGAATGTAAAAACCGCTACCCTTGAACTGAATTACATAACAGGTCAGAGTCACACGTTTAGAAAACACACTAGGGCTGCTTAACGGGAAAGGTGAGGTGGGGTGATGCATAAAACAAGGGTTTCAAATTAGCTCAGATAGCGTTCCATAAACCCAATATGTAATAGACAAGACCTACTCCTTCCTCAGTGAACTGGACTCAACACGCCCTATTCATCGCCCAAGAATATATCTGACTAGTAAGAATCTTAAAACCTATGTATTGATATCTCTCTGTAAGTGAGTGAAGTGGGTGAAAAGCGGCATAACCACAGCAGTGAAAAGCAGCTAAACCCCATTATACAAATCAATTACTTTTAAAAACCCGTGAAACAAAGACAGTGAAAGAGAGAGAAATTCTGACAAAATTCGTTCAGGGGCTGTGATGCAACCTGGATTGACCATATGTAGACCCACAGATGGATGAGACATAAGGGTGGACACTCTTGGGGCTGAGAGGTTTGGTGAGGTTGGGTGAGCAAACGCAGACCCTTTAAAGTAATACTGCGTGGAACCCATCCAATGGGTCCCAAATCTCCAGGTTCAAGGGCATCTTCGTACATCGAAAACATACATGAGAAACCCAGAAGATGGTACACCGTGTGATCGGGAAAGGTTTCTAAAACGCACCTCATTTCTCATCTCCTTGTGCTCCGGTTCACCTTTCCAGCCGCTATACTAGCAATCTCCCTGCCTGGAGAATCAGCACCTTTAACCTCCTGTTCCAAACAGGTTGCAATTTGTCCTGAGGATGAACGGGAAGAGGGGGAACCAATGAGAGACTAGCTCTAGGTGTTGGGACAGGCACAGGTCACTCTATTTTCCCATCAGGAAGAAGAATTAACCACAGGCTCAGCCTGCCGCCCGAAGCCAGAATAGGGCCTGAAGCAAACCTGCGCTTTTGCGGCCAGCTCCCAAGAAAGCGAGTTGAAAAATGGAGCTCAGGGGCACTGCAATTCACAAACCTGCAGACTTAGAAATGATAACTCTCGTCCACAAATATATTGAGGGAAGGCAACGAAGAGGATTTGAAAGCAAGGCAGAATTGCAGGAATCAGATTTCAGGAGGTAGATTCGAATCGCCTTTAAAGCACAGGAAAAGCGGCAAAACCTCGACAATGATGCCCTTGGCCAAAAAGGGCGTATGCGTTTTTTCCTGAATATATTCAGGAAAAAACGCATACGCCCTTTTTGGCCAACCAAGCAACCTGGAAAGGCAAATCAGCGCTACAAAGAAGTCTCGCTTCCCATCGGTCAAAAGGGCCAGGCTGAATAAAGTGTCAAAACCAGAAATGCAGGACAGGCCATGGAGAAATGGGAGCCTTGCTACGCTGATGGGCGGGATGTAAATTGCCAACAGCCACTCTGGAGAAGTGTACGGTGTGTCCTGAAACATCTAAAAAACTCAGCTTAGAGAGCATAGGGCACTTCCACTCATGGGCGTGTAAATTGGGAAAACTAAAAATCAGCAAGACACAGGCACCCCAAAGTTTAGGGCTGCTCTGTTGACAAGAACCTCCACTTTGTGACACCTTAAATATCCCAGGAAAGACAAGAATGGACAAAGAAGTTGTGGTCCTTATGTACAATGGAATATCACTCAGCCATGAAATCAACGTCATAAGGCTAGTAGCAGCATGATGAGTGGATTTGGGTACGACGATTCTAAGTGAAATAAGTCACACAGAAAAAGACACTTATCATAGATATCACTTATAGAGGGAATGTAAAAACCGCTACCCTTGAACTGAATTACATAACAGGTCAGAGTCACACGTTTAGAAAACACACTAGGGCTGCTTAACGGGAAAGGTGAGGTGGGGTGATGCATAAAACAAGGGTTTCAAATTAGCTCAGATAGCGTTCCATAAACCCAATATGTAATAGACAAGACCTACTCCTTCCTCAGTGAACTGGACTCAACACGCCCTATTCATCGCCCAAGAATATATCTGACTAGTAAGAATCTTAAAACCTATGTATTGATATCTCTCTGTAAGTGAGTGAAGTGGGTGAAAAGCGGCATAACCACAGCAGTGAAAAGCAGCTAAACCCCATTATACAAATCAATTACTTTTAAAAACCCGTGAAACAAAGACAGTGAAAGAGAGAGAAATTCTGACAAAATTCGTTCAGGGGCTGTGATGCAACCTGGATTGACCATATGTAGACCCACAGATGGATGAGACATAAGGGTGGACACTCTTGGGGCTGAGAGGTTTGGTGAGGTTGGGTGAGCAAACGCAGACCCTTTAAAGTAATACTGCGTGGAACCCATCCAATGGGTCCCAAATCTCCAGGTTCAAGGGCATCTTCGTACATCGAAAACATACATGAGAAACCCAGAAGATGGTACACCGTGTGATCGGGAAAGGTTTCTAAAACGCACCTCATTTCTCATCTCCTTGTGCTCCGGTTCGCCTTTCCAGCCGCTATACTAGCAATCTCCCTGCCTGGAGAATCAGCACCTTTAACCTCCTGTTCCAAACAGGTTGCAATTTGTCCTGAGGATGAACGGGAAGAGGGGGAACCAATGAGAGACTAGCTCTAGGTGTTGGGACAGGCACAGGTCACTCTATTTTCCCATCAGGAAGAAGAATTAACCACAGGCTCAGCCTGCCGCCCGAAGCCAGAATAGGGCCTGAAGCAAACCTGCGCTTTTGCGGCCAGCTCCCAAGAAAGCGAGTTGAAAAATGGAGCTCAGGGGCACTGCAATTCACAAACCTGCAGACTTAGAAATGATAACTCTCGTCCACAAATATATTGAGGGAAGGCAACGAAGAGGATTTGAAAGCAAGGCAGAATTGCAGGAAACAGATTTCAGGAGGTAGATTCGAATCGCCTTTAAAGCACAGGAAAAGCGGCAAAACCTCGACAATGATGCCCTTGGCCAAAAAGGGCGTATGCGTTTTTTCCTGAATATATTCAGGAAAAAATGCATACGCCCTTTTTGGCCAACCAAGCAACCTGGAAAGGCAAATCAGCGCTACAAAGAAGTCTCGCTTCCCATCGGTCAAAAGGGCCAGGCTGAATAAAGTGTCAAAACCAGAAATGCAGGACAGGCCATGGAGAAATGGGAGCCTTGCTACGCTGATGGGCGGGATGTAAATTGCCAACAGCCACTCTGGAGAAGTGTACGGTGTGTCCTGAAACATCTAAAAAACTCAGCTTAGAGAGCATAGGGCACTTCCACTCATGGGCGTGTAAATTGGGAAAACTAAAAATCAGCAAGACACAGGCACCCCAAAGTTTAGGGCTGCTCTGTTGACAAGAACCTCCACTTTGTGACACCTTAAATATCCCAGGAAAGACAAGAATGGACAAAGAAGTTGTGGTCCTTATGTACAATGGAATATCACTCAGCCATGAAATCAACGTCATAAGGCTAGTAGCAGCATGATGAGTGGATTTGGGTACGACGATTCTAAGTGAAATAAGTCACACAGAAAAAGACACTTATCATAGATATCACTTATAGAGGGAATGTAAAAACCGCTACCCTTGAACTGAATTACATAACAGGTCAGAGTCACACGTTTAGAAAACACACTAGGGCTGCTTAACGGGAAAGGTGAGGTGGGGTGATGCATAAAACAAGGGTTTCAAATTAGCTCAGATAGCGTTCCATAAACCCAATATGTAATAGACAAGACCTACTCCTTCCTCAGTGAACTGGACTCAACACGCCCTATTCATCGCCCAAGAATATATCTGACTAGTAAGAATCTTAAAACCTATGTATTGATATCTCTCTGTAAGTGAGTGAAGTGGGTGAAAAGCGGCATAACCACAGCAGTGAAAAGCAGCTAAACCCCATTATACAAATCAATTACTTTTAAAAACCCGTGAAACAAAGACAGTGAAAGAGAGAGAAATTCTGACAAAATTCGTTCAGGGGCTGTGATGCAACCTGGATTGACCATATGTAGACCCACAGATGGATGAGACATAAGGGTGGACACTCTTGGGGCTGAGAGGTTTGGTGAGGTTGGGTGAGCAAACGCAGACCCTTTAAAGTAATACTGCGTGGAACCCATCCAATGGGTCCCAAATCTCCAGGTTCAAGGGCATCTTCGTACATCGAAAACATACATGAGAAACCCAGAAGATGGTACACCGTGTGATCGGGAAAGGTTTCTAAAACGCACCTCATTTCTCATCTCCTTGTGCTCCGGTTCGCCTTTCCGGCCGCTATACTAGCAATCTCCCTGCCTGGAGAATCAGCACCTTTAACCTCCTGTTCCAAACAGGTTGCAATTTGTCCTGAGGATGAACGGGAAGAGGGGGAACCAATGAGAGACTAGCTCTAGGTGTTGGGACAGGCACAGGTCACTCTATTTTCCCATCAGGAAGAAGAATTAACCACAGGCTCAGCCTGCCGCCCGAAGCCAGAATAGGGCCTGAAGCAAACCTGCGCTTTTGCGGCCAGCTCCCAAGAAAGCGAGTTGAAAAATGGAGCTCAGGGGCACTGCAATTCACAAACCTGCAGACTTAGAAATGATAACTCTCGTCCACAAATATATTGAGGGAAGGCAACGAAGAGGATTTGAAAGCAAGGCAGAATTGCAGGAAACAGATTTCAGGAGGTAGATTCGAATCGCCTTTAAAGCACAGGAAAAGCGGCAAAACCTCGACAATGATGCCCTTGGCCAAAAAGGGCGTATGCGTTTTTTCCTGAATATATTCAGGAAAAAATGCATACGCCCTTTTTGGCCAACCAAGCAACCTGGAAAGGCAAATCAGCGCTACAAAGAAGTCTCGCTTCCCATCGGTCAAAAGGGCCAGGCTGAATAAAGTGTCAAAACCAGAAATGCAGGACAGGCCATGGAGAAATGGGAGCCTTGCTACGCTGATGGGCGGGATGTAAATTGCCAACAGCCACTCTGGAGAAGTGTACGGTGTGTCCTGAAACATCTAAAAAACTCAGCTTAGAGAGCATAGGGCACTTCCACTCATGGGCGTGTAAATTGGGAAAACTAAAAATCAGCAAGACACAGGCACCCCAAAGTTTAGGGCTGCTCTGTTGACAAGAACCTCCACTTTGTGACACCTTAAATATCCCAGGAAAGACAAGAATGGACAAAGAAGTTGTGGTCCTTATGTACAATGGAATATCACTCAGCCATGAAATCAACGTCATAAGGCTAGTAGCAGCATGATGAGTGGATTTGGGTACGACGATTCTAAGTGAAATAAGTCACACAGAAAAAGACACTTATCATAGATATCACTTATAGAGGGAATGTAAAAACCGCTACCCTTGAACTGAATTACATAACAGGTCAGAGTCACACGTTTAGAAAACACACTAGGGCTGCTTAACGGGAAAGGTGAGGTGGGGTGATGCATAAAACAAGGGTTTCAAATTAGCTCAGATAGCGTTCCATAAACCCAATATGTAATAGACAAGACCTACTCCTTCCTCAGTGAACTGGACTCAACACGCCCTATTCATCGCCCAAGAATATATCTGACTAGTAAGA
The DNA here is from genome assembly GCF_965194805.1 of Balaenoptera borealis. NCBI lineage: Eukaryota > Metazoa > Chordata > Mammalia > Artiodactyla > Balaenopteridae > Balaenoptera > Balaenoptera borealis. The sequence continues at coordinate 154,333 of NW_028123383.1, forward strand.
ATCTTAAAACCTATGTATTGATATCTCTCTGTAAGTGAGTGAAGTGGGTGAAAAGCGGCATAACCACAGCAGTGAAAAGCAGCTAAACCCCATTATACAAATCAATTACTTTTAAAAACCCGTGAAACAAAGACAGTGAAAGAGAGAGAAATTCTGACAAAATTCGTTCAGGGGCTGTGATGCAACCTGGATTGACCATATGTAGACCCACAGATGGATGAGACATAAGGGTGGACACTCTTGGGGCTGAGAGGTTTGGTGAGGTTGGGTGAGCAAACGCAGACCCTTTAAAGTAATACTGCGTGGAACCCATCCAATGGGTCCCAAATCTCCAGGTTCAAGGGCATCTTCGTACATCGAAAACATACATGAGAAACCCAGAAGATGGTACACCGTGTGATCGGGAAAGGTTTCTAAAACGCACCTCATTTCTCATCTCCTTGTGCTCCGGTTCACCTTTCCAGCCGCTATACTAGCAATCTCCCTGCCTGGAGAATCAGCACCTTTAACCTCCTGTTCCAAACAGGTTGCAATTTGTCCTGAGGATGAACGGGAAGAGGGGGAACCAATGAGAGACTAGCTCTAGGTGTTGGGACAGGCACAGGTCACTCTATTTTCCCATCAGGAAGAAGAATTAACCACAGGCTCAGCCTGCCGCCCGAAGCCAGAATAGGGCCTGAAGCAAACCTGCGCTTTTGCGGCCAGCTCCCAAGAAAGCGAGTTGAAAAATGGAGCTCAGGGGCACTGCAATTCACAAACCTGCAGACTTAGAAATGATAACTCTCGTCCACAAATATATTGAGGGAAGGCAACGAAGAGGATTTGAAAGCAAGGCAGAATTGCAGGAATCAGATTTCAGGAGGTAGATTCGAATCGCCTTTAAAGCACAGGAAAAGCGGCAAAACCTCGACAATGATGCCCTTGGCCAAAAAGGGCGTATGCGTTTTTTCCTGAATATATTCAGGAAAAAACGCATACGCCCTTTTTGGCCAACCAAGCAACCTGGAAAGGCAAATCAGCGCTACAAAGAAGTCTCGCTTCCCATCGGTCAAAAGGGCCAGGCTGAATAAAGTGTCAAAACCAGAAATGCAGGACAGGCCATGGAGAAATGGGAGCCTTGCTACGCTGATGGGCGGGATGTAAATTGCCAACAGCCACTCTGGAGAAGTGTACGGTGTGTCCTGAAACATCTAAAAAACTCAGCTTAGAGAGCATAGGGCACTTCCACTCATGGGCGTGTAAATTGGGAAAACTAAAAATCAGCAAGACACAGGCACCCCAAAGTTTAGGGCTGCTCTGTTGACAAGAACCTCCACTTTGTGACACCTTAAATATCCCAGGAAAGACAAGAATGGACAAAGAAGTTGTGGTCCTTATGTACAATGGAATATCACTCAGCCATGAAATCAACGTCATAAGGCTAGTAGCAGCATGATGAGTGGATTTGGGTACGACGATTCTAAGTGAAATAAGTCACACAGAAAAAGACACTTATCATAGATATCACTTATAGAGGGAATGTAAAAACCGCTACCCTTGAACTGAATTACATAACAGGTCAGAGTCACACGTTTAGAAAACACACTAGGGCTGCTTAACGGGAAAGGTGAGGTGGGGTGATGCATAAAACAAGGGTTTCAAATTAGCTCAGATAGCGTTCCATAAACCCAATATGTAATAGACAAGACCTACTCCTTCCTCAGTGAACTGGACTCAACACGCCCTATTCATCGCCCAAGAATATATCTGACTAGTAAGAATCTTAAAACCTATGTATTGATATCTCTCTGTAAGTGAGTGAAGTGGGTGAAAAGCGGCATAACCACAGCAGTGAAAAGCAGCTAAACCCCATTATACAAATCAATTACTTTTAAAAACCCGTGAAACAAAGACAGTGAAAGAGAGAGAAATTCTGACAAAATTCGTTCAGGGGCTGTGATGCAACCTGGATTGACCATATGTAGACCCACAGATGGATGAGACATAAGGGTGGACACTCTTGGGGCTGAGAGGTTTGGTGAGGTTGGGTGAGCAAACGCAGACCCTTTAAAGTAATACTGCGTGGAACCCATCCAATGGGTCCCAAATCTCCAGGTTCAAGGGCATCTTCGTACATCGAAAACATACATGAGAAACCCAGAAGATGGTACACCGTGTGATCGGGAAAGGTTTCTAAAACGCACCTCATTTCTCATCTCCTTGTGCTCCGGTTCGCCTTTCCAGCCGCTATACTAGCAATCTCCCTGCCTGGAGAATCAGCACCTTTAACCTCCTGTTCCAAACAGGTTGCAATTTGTCCTGAGGATGAACGGGAAGAGGGGGAACCAATGAGAGACTAGCTCTAGGTGTTGGGACAGGCACAGGTCACTCTATTTTCCCATCAGGAAGAAGAATTAACCACAGGCTCAGCCTGCCGCCCGAAGCCAGAATAGGGCCTGAAGCAAACCTGCGCTTTTGCGGCCAGCTCCCAAGAAAGCGAGTTGAAAAATGGAGCTCAGGGGCACTGCAATTCACAAACCTGCAGACTTAGAAATGATAACTCTCGTCCACAAATATATTGAGGGAAGGCAACGAAGAGGATTTGAAAGCAAGGCAGAATTGCAGGAAACAGATTTCAGGAGGTAGATTCGAATCGCCTTTAAAGCACAGGAAAAGCGGCAAAACCTCGACAATGATGCCCTTGGCCAAAAAGGGCGTATGCGTTTTTTCCTGAATATATTCAGGAAAAAATGCATACGCCCTTTTTGGCCAACCAAGCAACCTGGAAAGGCAAATCAGCGCTACAAAGAAGTCTCGCTTCCCATCGGTCAAAAGGGCCAGGCTGAATAAAGTGTCAAAACCAGAAATGCAGGACAGGCCATGGAGAAATGGGAGCCTTGCTACGCTGATGGGCGGGATGTAAATTGCCAACAGCCACTCTGGAGAAGTGTACGGTGTGTCCTGAAACATCTAAAAAACTCAGCTTAGAGAGCATAGGGCACTTCCACTCATGGGCGTGTAAATTGGGAAAACTAAAAATCAGCAAGACACAGGCACCCCAAAGTTTAGGGCTGCTCTGTTGACAAGAACCTCCACTTTGTGACACCTTAAATATCCCAGGAAAGACAAGAATGGACAAAGAAGTTGTGGTCCTTATGTACAATGGAATATCACTCAGCCATGAAATCAACGTCATAAGGCTAGTAGCAGCATGATGAGTGGATTTGGGTACGACGATTCTAAGTGAAATAAGTCACACAGAAAAAGACACTTATCATAGATATCACTTATAGAGGGAATGTAAAAACCGCTACCCTTGAACTGAATTACATAACAGGTCAGAGTCACACGTTTAGAAAACACACTAGGGCTGCTTAACGGGAAAGGTGAGGTGGGGTGATGCATAAAACAAGGGTTTCAAATTAGCTCAGATAGCGTTCCATAAACCCAATATGTAATAGACAAGACCTACTCCTTCCTCAGTGAACTGGACTCAACACGCCCTATTCATCGCCCAAGAATATATCTGACTAGTAAGAATCTTAAAACCTATGTATTGATATCTCTCTGTAAGTGAGTGAAGTGGGTGAAAAGCGGCATAACCACAGCAGTGAAAAGCAGCTAAACCCCATTATACAAATCAATTACTTTTAAAAACCCGTGAAACAAAGACAGTGAAAGAGAGAGAAATTCTGACAAAATTCGTTCAGGGGCTGTGATGCAACCTGGATTGACCATATGTAGACCCACAGATGGATGAGACATAAGGGTGGACACTCTTGGGGCTGAGAGGTTTGGTGAGGTTGGGTGAGCAAACGCAGACCCTTTAAAGTAATACTGCGTGGAACCCATCCAATGGGTCCCAAATCTCCAGGTTCAAGGGCATCTTCGTACATCGAAAACATACATGAGAAACCCAGAAGATGGTACACCGTGTGATCGGGAAAGGTTTCTAAAACGCACCTCATTTCTCATCTCCTTGTGCTCCGGTTCGCCTTTCCAGCCGCTATACTAGCAATCTCCCTGCCTGGAGAATCAGCACCTTTAACCTCCTGTTCCAAACAGGTTGCAATTTGTCCTGAGGATGAACGGGAAGAGGGGGAACCAATGAGAGACTAGCTCTAGGTGTTGGGACAGGCACAGGTCACTCTATTTTCCCATCAGGAAGAAGAATTAACCACAGGCTCAGCCTGCCGCCCGAAGCCAGAATAGGGCCTGAAGCAAACCTGCGCTTTTGCGGCCAGCTCCCAAGAAAGCGAGTTGAAAAATGGAGCTCAGGGGCACTGCAATTCACAAACCTGCAGACTTAGAAATGATAACTCTCGTCCACAAATATATTGAGGGAAGGCAACGAAGAGGATTTGAAAGCAAGGCAGAATTGCAGGAAACAGATTTCAGGAGGTAGATTCGAATCGCCTTTAAAGCACAGGAAAAGCGGCAAAACCTCGACAATGATGCCCTTGGCCAAAAAGGGCGTATGCGTTTTTTCCTGAATATATTCAGGAAAAAATGCATACGCCCTTTTTGGCCAACCAAGCAACCTGGAAAGGCAAATCAGCGCTACAAAGAAGTCTCGCTTCCCATCGGTCAAAAGGGCCAGGCTGAATAAAGTGTCAAAACCAGAAATGCAGGACAGGCCATGGAGAAATGGGAGCCTTGCTACGCTGATGGGCGGGATGTAAATTGCCAACAGCCACTCTGGAGAAGTGTACGGTGTGTCCTGAAACATCTAAAAAACTCAGCTTAGAGAGCATAGGGCACTTCCACTCATGGGCGTGTAAATTGGGAAAACTAAAAATCAGCAAGACACAGGCACCCCAAAGTTTAGGGCTGCTCTGTTGACAAGAACCTCCACTTTGTGACACCTTAAATATCCCAGGAAAGACAAGAATGGACAAAGAAGTTGTGGTCCTTATGTACAATGGAATATCACTCAGCCATGAAATCAACGTCATAAGGCTAGTAGCAGCATGATGAGTGGATTTGGGTACGACGATTCTAAGTGAAATAAGTCACACAGAAAAAGACACTTATCATAGATATCACTTATAGAGGGAATGTAAAAACCGCTACCCTTGAACTGAATTACATAACAGGTCAGAGTCACACGTTTAGAAAACACACTAGGGCTGCTTAACGGGAAAGGTGAGGTGGGGTGATGCATAAAACAAGGGTTTCAAATTAGCTCAGATAGCGTTCCATAAACCCAATATATAATAGACAAGACCTACTCCTTCCTCAGTGAACTGGACTCAACACTCTCTATTCATCGCCCAAGAATATATCTGACTAGTAAGAATCTTAAAACCTATGTATTGATATCTCTCTGTAAGTGAGTGAAGTGGGTGAAAAGCGGCATAACCACAGCAGTGAAAAGCAGCTAAACCCCATTATACAAATCAATTACTTTTAAAAACCCGTGAAACAAAGACAGTGAAAGAGAGAGAAATTCTGACAAAATTCGTTCAGGGGCTGTGATGCAACCTGGATTGACCATATGTAGACCCACAGATGGATGAGACATGAGGGTGGACACTCTTGGGGCTGAGAGGTTTGGTGAGGTTGGGTGAGCAAACGCAGACCCTTTAAAGTAATACTGCGTGGAACCCATCCAATGGGTCCCAAATCTCCAGGTTCAAGGGCATCTTCGTACATCGAAAACATACATGAGAAACCCAGAAGATGGTACACCGTGTGATCGGGAAAGGTTTCTAAAACGCACCTCATTTCTCATCTCCTTGTGTTCCGGTTCGCCATTCCAGCCGCTATACTAGCAATCTCCCTGCTTGGAGAATCAGCACCTTTAACCTCCTGTTCCAAACAGGTTGCAATTTGTCCTGAGGATGAACGGGAAGAGGGGGAACCAATGAGAGACTAGCTCTAGGTGTTGGGACAGGCACAGGTCACTCTATTTTCCCATCAGGAAGAAGAATTAACCACAGGCTCAGCCTGCCGCCCGAAGCCAGAATAGGGCCTGAAGCAAACCTGCGCTTTTGCGGCCAGCTCCCAAGAAAGCGAGTTGAAAAATGGAGCTCAGGGGCACTGCAATTCACAAACCTGCAGACTTAGAAATGATAACTCTCGTCCACAAATATATTGAGGGAAGGCAACGAAGAGGATTTGAAAGCAAGGCAGAATTGCAGGAAACAGATTTCAGGAGGTAGATTCGAATCGCCTTTAAAGCACAGGAAAAGCGGCAAAACCTCGACAATGATGCCCTTGGCCAAAAAGGGCGTATGCGTTTTTTCCTGAATATATTCAGGAAAAAACGCATACGCCCTTTTTGGCCAACCAAGCAACCTGGAAAGGCAAATCAGCGCTACAAAGAAGTCTCGCTTCCCATCGGTCAAAAGGGCCAGGCTGAATAAAGTGTCAAAACCAGAAATGCAGGACAGGCCATGGAGAAATGGGAGCCTTGCTACGCTGATGGGCGGGATGTAAATTGCCAACAGCCACTCTGGAGAAGTGTACGGTGTGTCCTGAAACATCTAAAAAACTCAGCTTAGAGAGCATAGGGCACTTCCACTCATGGGCGTGTAAATTGGGAAAACTAAAAATCAGCAAGACACAGGCACCCCAAAGTTTAGGGCTGCTCTGTTGACAAGAACCTCCACTTTGTGACACCTTAAATATCCCAGGAAAGACAAGAATGGACAAAGAAGTTGTGGTCCTTATGTACAATGGAATATCACTCAGCCATGAAATCAACGTCATAAGGCTAGTAGCAGCATGATGAGTGGATTTGGGTACGACGATTCTAAGTGAAATAAGTCACACAGAAAAAGACACTTATCATAGATATCACTTATAGAGGGAATGTAAAAACCGCTACCCTTGAACTGAATTACATAACAGGTCAGAGTCACACGTTTAGAAAACACACTAGGGCTGCTTAACGGGAAAGGTGAGGTGGGGTGATGCATAAAACAAGGGTTTCAAATTAGCTCAGATAGCGTTCCATAAACCCAATATGTAATAGACAAGACCTACTCCTTCCTCAGTGAACTGGACTCAACACGCCCTATTCATCGCCCAAGAATATATCTGACTAGTAAGAATCTTAAAACCTATGTATTGATATCTCTCTGTAAGTGAGTGAAGTGGGTGAAAAGCGGCATAACCACAGCAGTGAAAAGCAGCTAAACCCCATTATACAAATCAATTACTTTTAAAAACCCGTGAAACAAAGACAGTGAAAGAGAGAGAAATTCTGACAAAATTCGTTCAGGGGCTGTGATGCAACCTGGATTGACCATATGTAGACCCACAGATGGATGAGACATAAGGGTGGACACTCTTGGGGCTGAGAGGTTTGGTGAGGTTGGGTGAGCAAACGCAGACCCTTTAAAGTAATACTGCGTGGAACCCATCCAATGGGTCCCAAATCTCCAGGTTCAAGGGCATCTTCGTACATCGAAAACATACATGAGAAACCCAGAAGATGGTACACCGTGTGATCGGGAAAGGTTTCTAAAACGCACCTCATTTCTCATCTCCTTGTGCTCCGGTTCGCCTTTCCAGCCGCTATACTAGCAATCTCCCTGCCTGGAGAATCAGCACCTTTAACCTCCTGTTCCAAACAGGTTGCAATTTGTCCTGAGGATGAACGGGAAGAGGGGGAACCAATGAGAGACTAGCTCTAGGTGTTGGGACAGGCACAGGTCACTCTATTTTCCCATCAGGAAGAAGAATTAACCACAGGCTCAGCCTGCCGCCCGAAGCCAGAATAGGGCCTGAAGCAAACCTGCGCTTTTGCGGCCAGCTCCCAAGAAAGCGAGTTGAAAAATGGAGCTCAGGGGCACTGCAATTCACAAACCTGCAGACTTAGAAATGATAACTCTCGTCCACAAATATATTGAGGGAAGGCAACGAAGAGGATTTGAAAGCAAGGCAGAATTGCAGGAAACAGATTTCAGGAGGTAGATTCGAATCGCCTTTAAAGCACAGGAAAAGCGGCAAAACCTCGACAATGATGCCCTTGGCCAAAAAGGGCGTATGCGTTTTTTCCTGAATATATTCAGGAAAAAACGCATACGCCCTTTTTGGCCAACCAAGCAACCTGGAAAGGCAAATCAGCGCTACAAAGAAGTCTCGCTTCCCATCGGTCAAAAGGGCCAGGCTGAATAAAGTGTCAAAACCAGAAATGCAGGACAGGCCATGGAGAAATGGGAGCCTTGCTACGCTGATGGGCGGGATGTAAATTGCCAACAGCCACTCTGGAGAAGTGTACGGTGTGTCCTGAAACATCTAAAAAACTCAGCTTAGAGAGCATAGGGCACTTCCACTCATGGGCGTGTAAATTGGGAAAACTAAAAATCAGCAAGACACAGGCACCCCAAAGTTTAGGGCTGCTCTGTTGACAAGAACCTCCACTTTGTGACACCTTAAATATCCCAGGAAAGACAAGAATGGACAAAGAAGTTGTGGTCCTTATGTACAATGGAATATCACTCAGCCATGAAATCAACGTCATAAGGCTAGTAGCAGCATGATGAGTGGATTTGGGTACGACGATTCTAAGTGAAATAAGTCACACAGAAAAAGACACTTATCATAGATATCACTTATAGAGGGAATGTAAAAACCGCTACCCTTGAACTGAATTACATAACAGGTCAGAGTCACACGTTTAGAAAACACACTAGGGCTGCTTAACGGGAAAGGTGAGGTGGGGTGATGCATAAAACAAGGGTTTCAAATTAGCTCAGATAGCGTTCCATAAACCCAATATGTAATAGACAAGACCTACTCCTTCCTCAGTGAACTGGACTCAACACGCCCTATTCATCGCCCAAGAATATATCTGACTAGTAAGAATCTTAAAACCTATGTATTGATATCTCTCTGTAAGTGAGTGAAGTGGGTGAAAAGCGGCATAACCACAGCAGTGAAAAGCAGCTAAACCCCATTATACAAATCAATTACTTTTAAAAACCCGTGAAACAAAGACAGTGAAAGAGAGAGAAATTCTGACAAAATTCGTTCAGGGGCTGTGATGCAACCTGGATTGACCATATGTAGACCCACAGATGGATGAGACATAAGGGTGGACACTCTTGGGGCTGAGAGGTTTGGTGAGGTTGGGTGAGCAAACGCAGACCCTTTAAAGTAATACTGCGTGGAACCCATCCAATGGGTCCCAAATCTCCAGGTTCAAGGGCATCTTCGTACATCGAAAACATACATGAGAAACCCAGAAGATGGTACACCGTGTGATCGGGAAAGGTTTCTAAAACGCACCTCATTTCTCATCTCCTTGTGCTCCGGTTCGCCTTTCCAGCCGCTATACTAGCAATCTCCCTGCCTGGAGAATCAGCACCTTTAACCTCCTGTTCCAAACAGGTTGCAATTTGTCCTGAGGATGAACGGGAAGAGGGGGAACCAATGAGAGACTAGCTCTAGGTGTTGGGACAGGCACAGGTCACTCTATTTTCCCATCAGGAAGAAGAATTAACCACAGGCTCAGCCTGCCGCCCGAAGCCAGAATAGGGCCTGAAGCAAACCTGCGCTTTTGCGGCCAGCTCCCAAGAAAGCGAGTTGAAAAATGGAGCTCAGGGGCACTGCAATTCACAAACCTGCAGACTTAGAAATGATAACTCTCGTCCACAAATATATTGAGGGAAGGCAACGAAGAGGATTTGAAAGCAAGGCAGAATTGCAGGAAACAGATTTCAGGAGGTAGATTCGAATCGCCTTTAAAGCACAGGAAAAGCGGCAAAACCTCGACAATGATGCCCTTGGCCAAAAAGGGCGTATGCGTTTTTTCCTGAATATATTCAGGAAAAAACGCATACGCCCTTTTTGGCCAACCAAGCAACCTGGAAAGGCAAATCAGCGCTACAAAGAAGTCTCGCTTCCCATCGGTCAAAAGGGCCAGGCTGAATAAAGTGTCAAAACCAGAAATGCAGGACAGGCCATGGAGAAATGGGAGCCTTGCTACGCTGATGGGCGGGATGTAAATTGCCAACAGCCACTCTGGAGAAGTGTACGGTGTGTCCTGAAACATCTAAAAAACTCAGCTTAGAGAGCATAGGGCACTTCCACTCATGGGCGTGTAAATTGGGAAAACTAAAAATCAGCAAGACACAGGCACCCCAAAGTTTAGGGCTGCTCTGTTGACAAGAACCTCCACTTTGTGACACCTTAAATATCCCAGGAAAGACAAGAATGGACAAAGAAGTTGTGGTCCTTATGTACAATGGAATATCACTCAGCCATGAAATCAACGTCATAAGGCTAGTAGCAGCATGATGAGTGGATTTGGGTACGACGATTCTAAGTGAAATAAGTCACACAGAAAAAGACACTTATCATAGATATCACTTATAGAGGGAATGTAAAAACCGCTACCCTTGAACTGAATTACATAACAGGTCAGAGTCACACGTTTAGAAAACACACTAGGGCTGCTTAACGGGAAAGGTGAGGTGGGGTGATGCATAAAACAAGGGTTTCAAATTAGCTCAGATAGCGTTCCATAAACCCAATATGTAATAGACAAGACCTACTCCTTCCTCAGTGAACTGGACTCAACACGCCCTATTCATCGCCCAAGAATATATCTGACTAGTAAGAATCTTAAAACCTATGTATTGATATCTCTCTGTAAGTGAGTGAAGTGGGTGAAAAGCGGCATAACCACAGCAGTGAAAAGCAGCTAAACCCCATTATACAAATCAATTACTTTTAAAAACCCGTGAAACAAAGACAGTGAAAGAGAGAGAAATTCTGACAAAATTCGTTCAGGGGCTGTGATGCAACCTGGATTGACCATATGTAGACCCACAGATGGATGAGACATAAGGGTGGACACTCTTGGGGCTGAGAGGTTTGGTGAGGTTGGGTGAGCAAACGCAGACCCTTTAAAGTAATACTGCGTGGAACCCATCCAATGGGTCCCAAATCTCCAGGTTCAAGGGCATCTTCGTACATCGAAAACATACATGAGAAACCCAGAAGATGGTACACCGTGTGATCGGGAAAGGTTTCTAAAACGCACCTCATTTCTCATCTCCTTGTGCTCCGGTTCGCCTTTCCAGCCGCTATACTAGCAATCTCCCTGCCTGGAGAATCAGCACCTTTAACCTCCTGTTCCAAACAGGTTGCAATTTGTCCTGAGGATGAACGGGAAGAGGGGGAACCAATGAGAGACTAGCTCTAGGTGTTGGGACAGGCACAGGTCACTCTATTTTCCCATCAGGAAGAAGAATTAACCACAGGCTCAGCCTGCCGCCCGAAGCCAGAATAGGGCCTGAAGCAAACCTGCGCTTTTGCGGCCAGCTCCCAAGAAAGCGAGTTGAAAAATGGAGCTCAGGGGCACTGCAATTCACAAACCTGCAGACTTAGAAATGATAACTCTCGTCCACAAATATATTGAGGGAAGGCAACGAAGAGGATTTGAAAGCAAGGCAGAATTGCAGGAAACAGATTTCAGGAGGTAGATTCGAATCGCCTTTAAAGCACAGGAAAAGCGGCAAAACCTCGACAATGATGCCCTTGGCCAAAAAGGGCGTATGCGTTTTTTCCTGAATATATTCAGGAAAAAACGCATACGCCCTTTTTGGCCAACCAAGCAACCTGGAAAGGCAAATCAGCGCTACAAAGAAGTCTCGCTTCCCATCGGTCAAAAGGGCCAGGCTGAAAAAAGTGTCAAAACCAGAAATGCAGGACAGGCCATGGAGAAATGGGAGCCTTGCTACGCTGATGGGCGGGATGTAAATTGCCAACAGCCACTCTGGAGAAGTGTACGGTGTGTCCTGAAACATCTAAAAAACTCAGCTTAGAGAGCATAGGGCACTTCCACTCATGGGCGTGTAAATTGGGAAAACTAAAAATCAGCAAGACACAGGCACCCCAAAGTTTAGGGCTGCTCTGTTGACAAGAACCTCCACTTTGTGACACCTTAAATATCCCAGGAAAGACAAGAATGGACAAAGAAGTTGTGGTCCTTATGTACAATGGAATATCACTCAGCCATGAAATCAACGTCATAAGGCTAGTAGCAGCATGATGAGTGGATTTGGGTACGACGATTCTAAGTGAAATAAGTCACACAGAAAAAGACACTTATCATAGATATCACTTATAGAGGGAATGTAAAAACCGCTACCCTTGAACTGAATTACATAACAGGTCAGAGTCACACGTTTAGAAAACACACTAGGGCTGCTTAACGGGAAAGGTGAGGTGGGGTGATGCATAAAACAAGGGTTTCAAATTAGCTCAGATAGCGTTCCATAAACCCAATATGTAATAGACAAGACCTACTCCTTCCTCAGTGAACTGGACTCAACACGCCCTATTCATCGCCCAAGAATATATCTGACTAGTAAGAATCTTAAAACCTATGTATTGATATCTCTCTGTAAGTGAGTGAAGTGGGTGAAAAGCGGCATAACCACAGCAGTGAAAAGCAGCTAAACCCCATTATACAAATCAATTACTTTTAAAAACCCGTGAAACAAAGACAGTGAAAGAGAGAGAAATTCTGACAAAATTCGTTCAGGGGCTGTGATGCAACCTGGATTGACCATATGTAGACCCACAGATGGATGAGACATAAGGGTGGACACTCTTGGGGCTGAGAGGTTTGGTGAGGTTGGGTGAGCAAACGCAGACCCTTTAAAGTAATACTGCGTGGAACCCATCCAATGGGTCCCAAATCTCCAGGTTCAAGGGCATCTTCGTACATCGAAAACATACATGAGAAACCCAGAAGATGGTACACCGTGTGATCGGGAAAGGTTTCTAAAACGCACCTCATTTCTCATCTCCTTGTGCTCCGGTTCGCCTTTCCAGCCGCTATACTAGCAATCTCCCTGCCTGGAGAATCAGCACCTTTAACCTCCTGTTCCAAACAGGTTGCAATTTGTCCTGAGGATGAACGGGAAGAGGGGGAACCAATGAGAGACTAGCTCTAGGTGTTGGGACAGGCACAGGTCACTCTATTTTCCCATCAGGAAGAAGAATTAACCACAGGCTCAGCCTGCCGCCCGAAGCCAGAATAGGGCCTGAAGCAAACCTGCGCTTTTGCGGCCAGCTCCCAAGAAAGCGAGTTGAAAAATGGAGCTCAGGGGCACTGCAATTCACAAACCTGCAGACTTAGAAATGATAACTCTCGTCCACAAATATATTGAGGGAAGGCAACGAAGAGGATTTGAAAGCAAGGCAGAATTGCAGGAAACAGATTTCAGGAGGTAGATTCGAATCGCCTTTAAAGCACAGGAAAAGCGGCAAAACCTCGACAATGATGCCCTTGGCCAAAAAGGGCGTATGCGTTTTTTCCTGAATATATTCAGGAAAAAACGCATACGCCCTTTTTGGCCAACCAAGCAACCTGGAAAGGCAAATCAGCGCTACAAAGAAGTCTCGCTTCCCATCGGTCAAAAGGGCCAGGCTGAATAAAGTGTCAAAACCAGAAATGCAGGACAGGCCATGGAGAAATGGGAGCCTTGCTACGCTGATGGGCGGGATGTAAATTGCCAACAGCCACTCTGGAGAAGTGTACGGTGTGTCCTGAAACATCTAAAAAACTCAGCTTAGAGAGCATAGGGCACTTCCACTCATGGGCGTGTAAATTGGGAAAACTAAAAATCAGCAAGACACAGGCACCCCAAAGTTTAGGGCTGCTCTGTTGACAAGAACCTCCACTTTGTGACACCTTAAATATCCCAGGAAAGACAAGAATGGACAAAGAAGTTGTGGTCCTTATGTACAATGGAATATCACTCAGCCATGAAATCAACGTCATAAGGCTAGTAGCAGCATGATGAGTGGATTTGGGTACGACGATTCTAAGTGAAATAAGTCACACAGAAAAAGACACTTATCATAGATATCACTTATAGAGGGAATGTAAAAACCGCTACCCTTGAACTGAATTACATAACAGGTCAGAGTCACACGTTTAGAAAACACACTAGGGCTGCTTAACGGGAAAGGTGAGGTGGGGTGATGCATAAAACAAGGGTTTCAAATTAGCTCAGATAGCGTTCCATAAACCCAATATGTAATAGACAAGACCTACTCCTTCCTCAGTGAACTGGACTCAACACGCCCTATTCATCGCCCAAGAATATATCTGACTAGTAAGAATCTTAAAACCTATGTATTGATATCTCTCTGTAAGTGAGTGAAGTGGGTGAAAAGCGGCATAACCACAGCAGTGAAAAGCAGCTAAACCCCATTATACAAATCAATTACTTTTAAAAACCCGTGAAACAAAGACAGTGAAAGAGAGAGAAATTCTGACAAAATTCGTTCAGGGGCTGTGATGCAACCTGGATTGACCATATGTAGACCCACAGATGGATGAGACATAAGGGTGGACACTCTTGGGGCTGAGAGGTTTGGTGAGGTTGGGTGAGCAAACGCAGACCCTTTAAAGTAATACTGCGTGGAACCCATCCAATGGGTCCCAAATCTCCAGGTTCAAGGGCATCTTCGTACATCGAAAACATACATGAGAAACCCAGAAGATGGTACACCGTGTGATCGGGAAAGGTTTCTAAAACGCACCTCATTTCTCATCTCCTTGTGCTCCGGTTCGCCTTTCCAGCCGCTATACTAGCAATCTCCCTGCCTGGAGAATCAGCACCTTTAACCTCCTGTTCCAAACAGGTTGCAATTTGTCCTGAGGATGAACGGGAAGAGGGGGAACCAATGAGAGACTAGCTCTAGGTGTTGGGACAGGCACAGGTCACTCTATTTTCCCATCAGGAAGAAGAATTAACCACAGGCTCAGCCTGCCGCCCGAAGCCAGAATAGGGCCTGAAGCAAACCTGCGCTTTTGCGGCCAGCTCCCAAGAAAGCGAGTTGAAAAATGGAGCTCAGGGGCACTGCAATTCACAAACCTGCAGACTTAGAAATGATAACTCTCGTCCACAAATATATTGAGGGAAGGCAACGAAGAGGATTTGAAAGCAAGGCAGAATTGCAGGAAACAGATTTCAGGAGGTAGATTCGAATCGCCTTTAAAGCACAGGAAAAGCGGCAAAACCTCGACAATGATGCCCTTGGCCAAAAAGGGCGTATGCGTTTTTTCCTGAATATATTCAGGAAAAAACGCATACGCCCTTTTTGGCCAACCAAGCAACCTGGAAAGGCAAATCAGCGCTACAAAGAAGTCTCGCTTCCCATCGGTCAAAAGGGCCAGGCTGAATAAAGTGTCAAAACCAGAAATGCAGGACAGGCCATGGAGAAATGGGAGCCTTGCTACGCTGATGGGCGGGATGTAAATTGCCAACAGCCACTCTGGAGAAGTGTACGGTGTGTCCTGAAACATCTAAAAAACTCAGCTTAGAGAGCATAGGGCACTTCCACTCATGGGCGTGTAAATTGGGAAAACTAAAAATCAGCAAGACACAGGCACCCCAAAGTTTAGGGCTGCTCTGTTGACAAGAACCTCCACTTTGTGACACCTTAAATATCCCAGGAAAGACAAGAATGGACAAAGAAGTTGTGGTCCTTATGTACAATGGAATATCACTCAGCCATGAAATCAACGTCATAAGGCTAGTAGCAGCATGATGAGTGGATTTGGGTACGACGATTCTAAGTGAAATAAGTCACACAGAAAAAGACACTTATCATAGATATCACTTATAGAGGGAATGTAAAAACCGCTACCCTTGAACTGAATTACATAACAGGTCAGAGTCACACGTTTAGAAAACACACTAGGGCTGCTTAACGGGAAAGGTGAGGTGGGGTGATGCATAAAACAAGGGTTTCAAATTAGCTCAGATAGCGTTCCATAAACCCAATATGTAATAGACAAGACCTACTCCTTCCTCAGTGAACTGGACTCAACACGCCCTATTCATCGCCCAAGAATATATCTGACTAGTAAGAATCTTAAAACCTATGTATTGATATCTCTCTGTAAGTGAGTGAAGTGGGTGAAAAGCGGCATAACCACAGCAGTGAAAAGCAGCTAAACCCCATTATACAAATCAATTACTTTTAAAAACCCGTGAAACAAAGACAGTGAAAGAGAGAGAAATTCTGACAAAATTCGTTCAGGGGCTGTGATGCAACCTGGATTGACCATATGTAGACCCACAGATGGATGAGACATAAGGGTGGACACTCTTGGGGCTGAGAGGTTTGGTGAGGTTGGGTGAGCAAACGCAGACCCTTTAAAGTAATACTGCGTGGAACCCATCCAATGGGTCCCAAATCTCCAGGTTCAAGGGCATCTTCGTACATCGAAAACATACATGAGAAACCCAGAAGATGGTACACCGTGTGATCGGGAAAGGTTTCTAAAACGCACCTCATTTCTCATCTCCTTGTGCTCCGGTTCGCCTTTCCAGCCGCTATACTAGCAATCTCCCTGCCTGGAGAATCAGCACCTTTAACCTCCTGTTCCAAACAGGTTGCAATTTGTCCTGAGGATGAACGGGAAGAGGGGGAACCAATGAGAGACTAGCTCTAGGTGTTGGGACAGGCACAGGTCACTCTATTTTCCCATCAGGAAGAAGAATTAACCACAGGCTCAGCCTGCCGCCCGAAGCCAGAATAGGGCCTGAAGCAAACCTGCGCTTTTGCGGCCAGCTCCCAAGAAAGCGAGTTGAAAAATGGAGCTCAGGGGCACTGCAATTCACAAACCTGCAGACTTAGAAATGATAACTCTCGTCCACAAATATATTGAGGGAAGGCAACGAAGAGGATTTGAAAGCAAGGCAGAATTGCAGGAAACAGATTTCAGGAGGTAGATTCGAATCGCCTTTAAAGCACAGGAAAAGCGGCAAAACCTCGACAATGATGCCCTTGGCCAAAAAGGGCGTATGCGTTTTTTCCTGAATATATTCAGGAAAAAACGCATACGCCCTTTTTGGCCAACCAAGCAACCTGGAAAGGCAAATCAGCGCTACAAAGAAGTCTCGCTTCCCATCGGTCAAAAGGGCCAGGCTGAAAAAAGTGTCAAAACCAGAAATGCAGGACAGGCCATGGAGAAATGGGAGCCTTGCTACGCTGATGGGCGGGATGTAAATTGCCAACAGCCACTCTGGAGAAGTGTACGGTGTGTCCTGAAACATCTAAAAAACTCAGCTTAGAGAGCATAGGGCACTTCCACTCATGGGCGTGTAAATTGGGAAAACTAAAAATCAGCAAGACACAGGCACCCCAAAGTTTAGGGCTGCTCTGTTGACAAGAACCTCCACTTTGTGACACCTTAAATATCCCAGGAAAGACAAGAATGGACAAAGAAGTTGTGGTCCTTATGTACAATGGAATATCACTCAGCCATGAAATCAACGTCATAAGGCTAGTAGCAGCATGATGAGTGGATTTGGGTACGACGATTCTAAGTGAAATAAGTCACACAGAAAAAGACACTTATCATAGATATCACTTATAGAGGGAATGTAAAAACCGCTACCCTTGAACTGAATTACATAACAGGTCAGAGTCACACGTTTAGAAAACACACTAGGGCTGCTTAACGGGAAAGGTGAGGTGGGGTGATGCATAAAACAAGGGTTTCAAATTAGCTCAGATAGCGTTCCATAAACCCAATATGTAATAGACAAGACCTACTCCTTCCTCAGTGAACTGGACTCAACACGCCCTATTCATCGCCCAAGAATATATCTGACTAGTAAGAATCTTAAAACCTATGTATTGATATCTCTCTGTAAGTGAGTGAAGTGGGTGAAAAGCGGCATAACCACAGCAGTGAAAAGCAGCTAAACCCCATTATACAAATCAATTACTTTTAAAAACCCGTGAAACAAAGACAGTGAAAGAGAGAGAAATTCTGACAAAATTCGTTCAGGGGCTGTGATGCAACCTGGATTGACCATATGTAGACCCACAGATGGATGAGACATAAGGGTGGACACTCTTGGGGCTGAGAGGTTTGGTGAGGTTGGGTGAGCAAACGCAGACCCTTTAAAGTAATACTGCGTGGAACCCATCCAATGGGTCCCAAATCTCCAGGTTCAAGGGCATCTTCGTACATCGAAAACATACATGAGAAACCCAGAAGATGGTACACCGTGTGATCGGGAAAGGTTTCTAAAACGCACCTCATTTCTCATCTCCTTGTGCTCCGGTTCGCCTTTCCAGCCGCTATACTAGCAATCTCCCTGCCTGGAGAATCAGCACCTTTAACCTCCTGTTCCAAACAGGTTGCAATTTGTCCTGAGGATGAACGGGAAGAGGGGGAACCAATGAGAGACTAGCTCTAGGTGTTGGGACAGGCACAGGTCACTCTATTTTCCCATCAGGAAGAAGAATTAACCACAGGCTCAGCCTGCCGCCCGAAGCCAGAATAGGGCCTGAAGCAAACCTGCGCTTTTGCGGCCAGCTCCCAAGAAAGCGAGTTGAAAAATGGAGCTCAGGGGCACTGCAATTCACAAACCTGCAGACTTAGAAATGATAACTCTCGTCCACAAATATATTGAGGGAAGGCAACGAAGAGGATTTGAAAGCAAGGCAGAATTGCAGGAAACAGATTTCAGGAGGTAGATTCGAATCGCCTTTAAAGCACAGGAAAAGCGGCAAAACCTCGACAATGATGCCCTTGGCCAAAAAGGGCGTATGCGTTTTTTCCTGAATATATTCAGGAAAAAACGCATACGCCCTTTTTGGCCAACCAAGCAACCTGGAAAGGCAAATCAGCGCTACAAAGAAGTCTCGCTTCCCATCGGTCAAAAGGGCCAGGCTGAATAAAGTGTCAAAACCAGAAATGCAGGACAGGCCATGGAGAAATGGGAGCCTTGCTACGCTGATGGGCGGGATGTAAATTGCCAACAGCCACTCTGGAGAAGTGTACGGTGTGTCCTGAAACATCTAAAAAACTCAGCTTAGAGAGCATAGGGCACTTCCACTCATGGGCGTGTAAATTGGGAAAACTAAAAATCAGCAAGACACAGGCACCCCAAAGTTTAGGGCTGCTCTGTTGACAAGAACCTCCACTTTGTGACACCTTAAATATCCCAGGAAAGACAAGAATGGACAAAGAAGTTGTGGTCCTTATGTACAATGGAATATCACTCAGCCATGAAATCAACGTCATAAGGCTAGTAGCAGCATGATGAGTGGATTTGGGTACGACGATTCTAAGTGAAATAAGTCACACAGAAAAAGACACTTATCATAGATATCACTTATAGAGGGAATGTAAAAACCGCTACCCTTGAACTGAATTACATAACAGGTCAGAGTCACACGTTTAGAAAACACACTAGGGCTGCTTAACGGGAAAGGTGAGGTGGGGTGATGCATAAAACAAGGGTTTCAAATTAGCTCAGATAGAGTTCCATAAACCCAATATGTAATAGACAAGACCTACTCCTTCCTCAGTGAACTGGACTCAACACGCCCTATTCATCGCCCAAGAATATATCTGACTAGTAAGAATCTTAAAACCTATGTATTGATATCTCTCTGTAAGTGAGTGAAGTGGGTGAAAAGCGGCATAACCACAGCAGTGAAAAGCAGCTAAACCCCATTATACAAATCAATTACTTTTAAAAACCCGTGAAACAAAGACAGTGAAAGAGAGAGAAATTCTGACAAAATTCGTTCAGGGGCTGTGATGCAACCTGGATTGACCATATGTAGACCCACAGATGGATGAGACATAAGGGTGGACACTCTTGGGGCTGAGAGGTTTGGTGAGGTTGGGTGAGCAAACGCAGACCCTTTAAAGTAATACTGCGTGGAACCCATCCAATGGGTCCCAAATCTCCAGGTTCAAGGGCATCTTCGTACATCGAAAACATACATGAGAAACCCAGAAGATGGTACACCGTGTGATCGGGAAAGGTTTCTAAAACGCACCTCATTTCTCATCTCCTTGTGCTCCGGTTCGCCTTTCCAGCCGCTATACTAGCAATCTCCCTGCCTGGAGAATCAGCACCTTTAACCTCCTGTTCCAAACAGGTTGCAATTTGTCCTGAGGATGAACGGGAAGAGGGGGAACCAATGAGACACTAGCTCTAGGTGTTGGGACAGGCACAGGTCACTCTATTTTCCCATCAGGAAGAAGAATTAACCACAGGCTCAGCCTGCCGCCCGAAGCCAGAATAGGGCCTGAAGCAAACCTGCGCTTTTGCGGCCAGCTCCCAAGAAAGCGAGTTGAAAAATGGAGCTCAGGGGCACTGCAATTCACAAACCTGCAGACTTAGAAATGATAACTCTCGTCCACAAATATATTGAGGGAAGGCAACGAAGAGGATTTGAAAGCAAGGCAGAATTGCAGGAAACAGATTTCAGGAGGTAGATTCGAATCGCCTTTAAAGCACAGGAAAAGCGGCAAAACCTCGACAATGATGCCCTTGGCCACAAAGGGCGTATGCGTTTTTTCCTGAATATATTCAGGAAAAAACGCATACGCCCTTTTTGGCCAACCAAGCAACCTGGAAAGGCAAATCAGCGCTACAAAGAAGTCTCGCTTCCCATCGGTCAAAAGGGCCAGGCTGAATAAAGTGTCAAAACCAGAAATGCAGGACAGGCCATGGAGAAATGGGAGCCTTGCTACGCTGATGGGCGGGATGTAAATTGCCAACAGCCACTCTGGAGAAGTGTACGGTGTGTCCTGAAACATCTAAAAAACTCAGCTTAGAGAGCATAGGGCACTTCCACTCATGGGCGTGTAAATTGGGAAAACTAAAAATCAGCAAGACACAGGCACCCCAAAGTTTAGGGCTGCTCTGTTGACAAGAACCTCCACTTTGTGACACCTTAAATATCCCAGGAAAGACAAGAATGGACAAAGAAGTTGTGGTCCTTATGTACAATGGAATATCACTCAGCCATGAAATCAACGTCATAAGGCTAGTAGCAGCATGATGAGTGGATTTGGGTACGACGATTCTAAGTGAAATAAGTCACACAGAAAAAGACACTTATCATAGATATCACTTATAGAGGGAATGTAAAAACCGCTACCCTTGAACTGAATTACATAACAGGTCAGAGTCACACGTTTAGAAAACACACTAGGGCTGCTTAACGGGAAAGGTGAGGTGGGGTGATGCATAAAACAAGGGTTTCAAATTAGCTCAGATAGCGTTCCATAAACCCAATATGTAATAGACAAGACCTACTCCTTCCTCAGTGAACTGGACTCAACACGCCCTATTCATCGCCCAAGAATATATCTGACTAGTAAGAATCTTAAAACCTATGTATTGATATCTCTCTGTAAGTGAGTGAAGTGGGTGAAAAGCGGCATAACCACAGCAGTGAAAAGCAGCTAAACCCCATTATACAAATCAATTACTTTTAAAAACCCGTGAAACAAAGACAGTGAAAGAGAGAGAAATTCTGACAAAATTCGTTCAGGGGCTGTGATGCAACCTGGATTGACCATATGTAGACCCACAGATGGATGAGACATAAGGGTGGACACTCTTGGGGCTGAGAGGTTTGGTGAGGTTGGGTGAGCAAACGCAGACCCTTTAAAGTAATACTGCGTGGAACCCATCCAATGGGTCCCAAATCTCCAGGTTCAAGGGCATCTTCGTACATCGAAAACATACATGAGAAACCCAGAAGATGGTACACCGTGTGATCGGGAAAGGTTTCTAAAACGCACCTCATTTCTCATCTCCTTGTGCTCCGGTTCGCCTTTCCAGCCGCTATACTAGCAATCTCCCTGCCTGGAGAATCAGCACCTTTAACCTCCTGTTCCAAACAGGTTGCAATTTGTCCTGAGGATGAACGGGAAGAGGGGGAACCAATGAGAGACTAGCTCTAGGTGTTGGGACAGGCACAGGTCACTCTATTTTCCCATCAGGAAGAAGAATTAACCACAGGCTCAGCCTGCCGCCCGAAGCCAGAATAGGGCCTGAAGCAAACCTGCGCTTTTGCGGCCAGCTCCCAAGAAAGCGAGTTGAAAAATGGAGCTCAGGGGCACTGCAATTCACAAACCTGCAGACTTAGAAATGATAACTCTCGTCCACAAATATATTGAGGGAAGGCAACGAAGAGGATTTGAAAGCAAGGCAGAATTGCAGGAAACAGATTTCAGGAGGTAGATTCGAATCGCCTTTAAAGCACAGGAAAAGCGGCAAAACCTCGACAATGATGCCCTTGGCCAAAAAGGGCGTATGCGTTTTTTCCTGAATATATTCAGGAAAAAACGCATACGCCCTTTTTGGCCAACCAAGCAACCTGGAAAGGCAAATCAGCGCTACAAAGAAGTCTCGCTTCCCGTCGGTCAAAAGGGCCAGGCTGAATAAAGTGTCAAAACCAGAAATGCAGGACAGGCCATGGAGAAATGGGAGCCTTGCTACGCTGATGGGCGGGATGTAAATTGCCAACAGCCACTCTGGAGAAGTGTACGGTGTGTCCTGAAACATCTAAAAAACTCAGCTTAGAGAGCATAGGGCACTTCCACTCATGGGCGTGTAAATTGGGAAAACTAAAAATCAGCAAGACACAGGCACCCCAAAGTTTAGGGCTGCTCTGTTGACAAGAACCTCCACTTTGTGACACCTTAAATATCCCAGGAAAGACAAGAATGGACAAAGAAGTTGTGGTCCTTATGTACAATGGAATATCACTCAGCCATGAAATCAACGTCATAAGGCTAGTAGCAGCATGATGAGTGGATTTGGGTACGACGATTCTAAGTGAAATAAGTCACACAGAAAAAGACACTTATCATAGATATCACTTATAGAGGGAATGTAAAAACCGCTACCCTTGAACTGAATTACATAACAGGTCAGAGTCACACGTTTAGAAAACACACTAGGGCTGCTTAACGGGAAAGGTGAGGTGGGGTGATGCATAAAACAAGGGTTTCAAATTAGCTCAGATAGCGTTCCATAAACCCAATATGTAATAGACAAGACCTACTCCTTCCTCAGTGAACTGGACTCAACACGCCCTATTCATCGCCCAAGAATATATCTGACTAGTAAGAATCTTAAAACCTATGTATTGATATCTCTCTGTAAGTGAGTGAAGTGGGTGAAAAGCGGCATAACCACAGCAGTGAAAAGCAGCTAAACCCCATTATACAAATCAATTACTTTTAAAAACCCGTGAAACAAAGACAGTGAAAGAGAGAGAAATTCTGACAAAATTCGTTCAGGGGCTGTGATGCAACCTGGATTGACCATATGTAGACCCACAGATGGATGAGACATAAGGGTGGACACTCTTGGGGCT
This sequence comes from Balaenoptera borealis, assembly GCF_965194805.1. Classification (NCBI taxonomy): domain Eukaryota; kingdom Metazoa; phylum Chordata; class Mammalia; order Artiodactyla; family Balaenopteridae; genus Balaenoptera; species Balaenoptera borealis. Next base: position 177,448 of record NW_028123383.1, read on the forward strand.
GAGAGGTTTGGTGAGGTTGGGTGAGCAAACGCAGACCCTTTAAAGTAATACTGCGTGGAACCCATCCAATGGGTCCCAAATCTCCAGGTTCAAGGGCATCTTCGTACATCGAAAACATACATGAGAAACCCAGAAGATGGTACACCGTGTGATCGGGAAAGGTTTCTAAAACGCACCTCATTTCTCATCTCCTTGTGCTCCGGTTCGCCTTTCCAGCCGCTATACTAGCAATCTCCCTGCCTGGAGAATCAGCACCTTTAACCTCCTGTTCCAAACAGGTTGCAATTTGTCCTGAGGATGAACGGGAAGAGGGGGAACCAATGAGACACTAGCTCTAGGTGTTGGGACAGGCACAGGTCACTCTATTTTCCCATCAGGAAGAAGAATTAACCACAGGCTCAGCCTGCCGCCCGAAGCCAGAATAGGGCCTGAAGCAAACCTGCGCTTTTGCGGCCAGCTCCCAAGAAAGCGAGTTGAAAAATGGAGCTCAGGGGCACTGCAATTCACAAACCTGCAGACTTAGAAATGATAACTCTCGTCCACAAATATATTGAGGGAAGGCAACGAAGAGGATTTGAAAGCAAGGCAGAATTGCAGGAAACAGATTTCAGGAGGTAGATTCGAATCGCCTTTAAAGCACAGGAAAAGCGGCAAAACCTCGACAATGATGCCCTTGGCCACAAAGGGCGTATGCGTTTTTTCCTGAATATATTCAGGAAAAAACGCATACGCCCTTTTTGGCCAACCAAGCAACCTGGAAAGGCAAATCAGCGCTACAAAGAAGTCTCGCTTCCCATCGGTCAAAAGGGCCAGGCTGAATAAAGTGTCAAAACCAGAAATGCAGGACAGGCCATGGAGAAATGGGAGCCTTGCTACGCTGATGGGCGGGATGTAAATTGCCAACAGCCACTCTGGAGAAGTGTACGGTGTGTCCTGAAACATCTAAAACCTCAGCTTAGAGAGCATAGGGCACTTCCACTCATGGGCGTGTAAATTGGGAAAACTAAAAATCAGCAAGACACAGGCACCCCAAAGTTTAGGGCTGCTCTGTTGACAAGAACCTCCACTTTGTGACACCTTAAATATCCCAGGAAAGACAAGAATGGATAAAGAAGTTGTGGTCCTTATGTACAATGGAATATCACTCAGCCATGAAATCAACGTCATAAGGCTAGTAGCAGCATGATGAGTGGATTTGGGTACGACGATTCTAAGTGAAATAAGTCACACAGAAAAAGACACTTATCATAAGATATCACTTATAGAGGGAATGTAAAAACCGCTACCCTTGAACTGAATTACATAACAGGTCAGAGTCACACGTTTAGAAAACACACTAGGGCTGCTTAACGGGAAAGGTGAGGTGGGGTGATGCATAAAACAAGGGTTTCAAATTAGCTCAGATAGCGTTCCATAAACCCAATATGTAATAGACAAGACCTACTCCTTCCTCAGTGAACTGGACTCAACACGCCCTATTCATCGCCCAAGAATATATCTGACTAGTAAGAATCTTAAAACCTATGTATTGATATCTCTCTGTAAGTGAGTGAAGTGGGTGAAAAGCGGCATAACCACAGCAGTGAAAAGCAGCTAAACCCCATTATACAAATCAATTACTTTTAAAAACCCGTGAAACAAAGACAGTGAAAGAGAGAGAAATTCTGACAAAATTCGTTCAGGGGCTGTGATGCAACCTGGATTGACCATATGTAGACCCACAGATGGATGAGACATAAGGGTGGACACTCTTGGGGCTGAGAGGTTTGGTGAGGTTGGGTGAGCAAACGCAGACCCTTTAAAGTAATACTGTGTGGTACCCATCCCATGGGTCCCAAATCTCCAGGTTCAAGGGCATCTTCCTACATCGAAAACATGCATGAGAAACCCAGAAGATGGTACACCGTGTGATCGGGAAAGGTTTCTAAAACGCACCTCATTTCTCTTCTCCTTGTGCTCCGGTTCGCCATTCCAGCCGCTATACTAGCAATCTCCCTGCTTGGAGAATCAGCACCTTTAACCTCCTGTTCCGTACAGGTTGCAATTTGCCCTGAGGATGAACGGGAAGAGGGGGAACCAATGAGAGACTAGCTCTAGGTGTTGGGACAGGCACAGGTCACTCTATTTTCCCATCAGGAAGAAGAATTAACCACAGGCTCAGCCTGCCGCCCGAAGCCAGAATAGGGCCTGAAGCAAACCTGCGCTTTTGCGGCCAGCTCCCAAGAAAGCGAGTTGAAAAATGGAGCTCAGGGGCACTGCAATTCACAAACCTGCAGACTTAGAAATGATAACTCTCGTCCACAAATATATTGAGGGAAGGCAACGAAGAGGATTTGAAAGCAAGGCAGAATTGCAGGAAACAGATTTCAGGAGGTAGATTCGAATCGCCTTTAAAGCACAGGAAAAGCGGCAAAACCTCGACAATGATGCCCTTGGCCACAAAGGGCGTATGCGTTTTTTCCTGAATATATTCAGGAAAAAACGCATACGCCCTTTTTGGCCAACCAAGCAACCTGGAAAGGCAAATCAGCGCTACAAAGAAGTCTCGCTTCCCATCGGTCAAAAGGGCCAGGCTGAATAAAGTGTCAAAACCAGAAATGCAGGACAGGCCATGGAGAAATGGGAGCCTTGCTACGCTGATGGGCGGGATGTAAATTGCCAACAGCCACTCTGGAGAAGTGTACGGTGTGTCCTGAAACATCTAAAAAACTCAGCTTAGAGAGCATAGGGCACTTCCACTCATGGGCGTGTAAATTGGGAAAACTAAAAATCAGCAAGACACAGGCACCCCAAAGTTTAGGGCTGCTCTGTTGACAAGAACCTCCACTTTGTGACACCTTAAATATCCCAGGAAAGACAAGAATGGACAAAGAAGTTGTGGTCCTTATGTACAATGGAATATCACTCAGCCATGAAATCAACGTCATAAGGCTAGTAGCAGCATGATGAGTGGATTTGGGTACGACGATTCTAAGTGAAATAAGTCACACAGAAAAAGACACTTATCATAGATATCACTTATAGAGGGAATGTAAAAACCGCTACCCTTGAACTGAATTACATAACAGGTCAGAGTCACACGTTTAGAAAACACACTAGGGCTGCTTAACGGGAAAGGTGAGGTGGGGTGATGCATAAAACAAGGGTTTCAAATTAGCTCAGATAGCGTTCCATAAACCCAATATGTAATAGACAAGACCTACTCCTTCCTCAGTGAACTGGACTCAACACGCCCTATTCATCGCCCAAGAATATATCTGACTAGTAAGAATCTTAAAACCTATGTATTGATATCTCTCTGTAAGTGAGTGAAGTGGGTGAAAAGCGGCATAACCACAGCAGTGAAAAGCAGCTAAACCCCATTATACAAATCAATTACTTTTAAAAACCCGTGAAACAAAGACAGTGAAAGAGAGAGAAATTCTGACAAAATTCGTTCAGGGGCTGTGATGCAACCTGGATTGACCATATGTAGACCCACAGATGGATGAGACATAAGGGTGGACACTCTTGGGGCTGAGAGGTTTGGTGAGGTTGGGTGAGCAAACGCAGACCCTTTAAAGTAATACTGCGTGGAACCCATCCCATGGGTCCCAAATCTCCAGGTTCAAGGGCATCTTCGTACATCGAAAACATACATGAGAAACCCAGAAGATGGTACACCGTGTGATCGGGAAAGGTTTCTAAAACGCACCTCATTTCTCATCTCCTTGTGCTCCGGTTCGCCTTTCCAGCCGCTATACTAGCAATCTCCCTGCCTGGAGAATCAGCACCTTTAACCTCCTGTTCCAAACAGGTTGCAATTTGTCCTGAGGATGAACGGGAAGAGGGGGAACCAATGAGAGACTAGCTCTAGGTGTTGGGACAGGCACAGGTCACTCTATTTTCCCATCAGGAAGAAGAATTAACCACAGGCTCAGCCTGCCGCCCGAAGCCAGAATAGGGCCTGAAGCAAACCTGCGCTTTTGCGGCCAGCTCCCAAGAAAGCGAGTTGAAAAATGGAGCTCAGGGGCACTGCAATTCACAAACCTGCAGACTTAGAAATGATAACTCTCGTCCACAAATATATTGAGGGAAGGCAACGAAGAGGATTTGAAAGCAAGGCAGAATTGCAGGAAACAGATTTCAGGAGGTAGATTCGAATCGCCTTTAAAGCACAGGAAAAGCGGCAAAACCTCGACAATGATGCCCTTGGCCAAAAAGGGCGTATGCGTTTTTTCCTGAATATATTCAGGAAAAAACGCATACGCCCTTTTTGGCCAACCAAGCAACCTGGAAAGGCAAATCAGCGCTACAAAGAAGTCTCGCTTCCCATCGGTCAAAAGGGCCAGGCTGAATAAAGTGTCAAAACCAGAAATGCAGGACAGGCCATGGAGAAATGGGAGCCTTGCTACGCTGATGGGCGGGATGTAAATTGCCAACAGCCACTCTGGAGAAGTGTACGGTGTGTCCTGAAACATCTAAAAAACTCAGCTTAGAGAGCATAGGGCACTTCCACTCATGGGCGTGTAAATTGGGAAAACTAAAAATCAGCAAGACACAGGCACCCCAAAGTTTAGGGCTGCTCTGTTGACAAGAACCTCCACTTTGTGACACCTTAAATATCCCAGGAAAGACAAGAATGGACAAAGAAGTTGTGGTCCTTATGTACAATGGAATATCACTCAGCCATGAAATCAACGTCATAAGGCTAGTAGCAGCATGATGAGTGGATTTGGGTACGACGATTCTAAGTGAAATAAGTCACACAGAAAAAGACACTTATCATAGATATCACTTATAGAGGGAATGTAAAAACCGCTACCCTTGAACTGAATTACATAACAGGTCAGAGTCACACGTTTAGAAAACACACTAGGGCTGCTTAACGGGAAAGGTGAGGTGGGGTGATGCATAAAACAAGGGTTTCAAATTAGCTCAGATAGCGTTCCATAAACCCAATATGTAATAGACAAGACCTACTCCTTCCTCAGTGAACTGGACTCAACACGCCCTATTCATCGCCCAAGAATATATCTGACTAGTAAGAATCTTAAAACCTATGTATTGATATCTCTCTGTAAGTGAGTGAAGTGGGTGAAAAGCGGCATAACCACAGCAGTGAAAAGCAGCTAAACCCCATTATACAAATCAATTACTTTTAAAAACCCGTGAAACAAAGACAGTGAAAGAGAGAGAAATTCTGACAAAATTCGTTCAGGGGCTGTGATGCAACCTGGATTGACCATATGTAGACCCACAGATGGATGAGACATAAGGGTGGACACTCTTGGGGCTGAGAGGTTTGGTGAGGTTGGGTGAGCAAACGCAGACCCTTTAAAGTAATACTGCGTGGAACCCATCCAATGGGTCCCAAATCTCCAGGTTCAAGGGCATCTTCGTACATCGAAAACATACATGAGAAACCCAGAAGATGGTACACCGTGTGATCGGGAAAGGTTTCTAAAACGCACCTCATTTCTCATCTCCTTGTGCTCCGGTTCGCCTTTCCAGCCGCTATACTAGCAATCTCCCTGCCTGGAGAATCAGCACCTTTAACCTCCTGTTCCAAACAGGTTGCAATTTGTCCTGAGGATGAACGGGAAGAGGGGGAACCAATGAGACACTAGCTCTAGGTGTTGGGACAGGCACAGGTCACTCTATTTTCCCATCAGGAAGAAGAATTAACCACAGGCTCAGCCTGCCGCCCGAAGCCAGAATAGGGCCTGAAGCAAACCTGCGCTTTTGCGGCCAGCTCCCAAGAAAGCGAGTTGAAAAATGGAGCTCAGGGGCACTGCAATTCACAAACCTGCAGACTTAGAAATGATAACTCTCGTCCACAAATATATTGAGGGAAGGCAACGAAGAGGATTTGAAAGCAAGGCAGAATTGCAGGAAACAGATTTCAGGAGGTAGATTCGAATCGCCTTTAAAGCACAGGAAAAGCGGCAAAACCTCGACAATGATGCCCTTGGCCACAAAGGGCGTATGCGTTTTTTCCTGAATATATTCAGGAAAAAACGCATACGCCCTTTTTGGCCAACCAAGCAACCTGGAAAGGCAAATCAGCGCTACAAAGAAGTCTCGCTTCCCATCGGTCAAAAGGGCCAGGCTGAATAAAGTGTCAAAACCAGAAATGCAGGACAGGCCATGGAGAAATGGGAGCCTTGCTACGCTGATGGGCGGGATGTAAATTGCCAACAGCCACTCTGGAGAAGTGTACGGTGTGTCCTGAAACATCTAAAACCTCAGCTTAGAGAGCATAGGGCACTTCCACTCATGGGCGTGTAAATTGGGAAAACTAAAAATCAGCAAGACACAGGCACCCCAAAGTTTAGGGCTGCTCTGTTGACAAGAACCTCCACTTTGTGACACCTTAAATATCCCAGGAAAGACAAGAATGGATAAAGAAGTTGTGGTCCTTATGTACAATGGAATATCACTCAGCCATGAAATCAACGTCATAAGGCTAGTAGCAGCATGATGAGTGGATTTGGGTACGACGATTCTAAGTGAAATAAGTCACACAGAAAAAGACACTTATCATAAGATATCACTTATAGAGGGAATGTAAAAACCGCTACCCTTGAACTGAATTACATAACAGGTCAGAGTCACACGTTTAGAAAACACACTAGGGCTGCTTAACGGGAAAGGTGAGGTGGGGTGATGCATAAAACAAGGGTTTCAAATTAGCTCAGATAGCGTTCCATAAACCCAATATGTAATAGACAAGACCTACTCCTTCCTCAGTGAACTGGACTCAACACGCCCTATTCATCGCCCAAGAATATATCTGACTAGTAAGAATCTTAAAACCTATGTATTGATATCTCTCTGTAAGTGAGTGAAGTGGGTGAAAAGCGGCATAACCACAGCAGTGAAAAGCAGCTAAACCCCATTATACAAATCAATTACTTTTAAAAACCCGTGAAACAAAGACAGTGAAAGAGAGAGAAATTCTGACAAAATTCGTTCAGGGGCTGTGATGCAACCTGGATTGACCATATGTAGACCCACAGATGGATGAGACATAAGGGTGGACACTCTTGGGGCTGAGAGGTTTGGTGAGGTTGGGTGAGCAAACGCAGACCCTTTAAAGTAATACTGTGTGGTACCCATCCCATGGGTCCCAAATCTCCAGGTTCAAGGGCATCTTCCTACATCGAAAACATGCATGAGAAACCCAGAAGATGGTACACCGTGTGATCGGGAAAGGTTTCTAAAACGCACCTCATTTCTCTTCTCCTTGTGCTCCGGTTCGCCATTCCAGCCGCTATACTAGCAATCTCCCTGCTTGGAGAATCAGCACCTTTAACCTCCTGTTCCAAACAGGTTGCAATTTGTCCTGAGGATGAACGGGAAGAGGGGGAACCAATGAGAGACTAGCTCTAGGTGTTGGGACAGGCACAGGTCACTCTATTTTCCCATCAGGAAGAAGAATTAACCACAGGCTCAGCCTGCCGCCCGAAGCCAGAATAGGGCCTGAAGCAAACCTGCGCTTTTGCGGCCAGCTCCCAAGAAAGCGAGTTGAAAAATGGAGCTCAGGGGCACTGCAATTCACAAACCTGCAGACTTAGAAATGATAACTCTCGTCCACAAATATATTGAGGGAAGGCAACGAAGAGGATTTGAAAGCAAGGCAGAATTGCAGGAATCAGATTTCAGGAGGTAGATTCGAATCGCCTTTAAAGCACAGGAAAAGCGGCAAAACCTCGACAATGATGCCCTTGGCCAAAAAGGGCGTATGCGTTTTTTCCTGAATATATTCAGGAAAAAACGCATACGCCCTTTTTGGCCAACCAAGCAACCTGGAAAGGCAAATCAGCGCTACAAAGAAGTCTCGCTTCCCATCGGTCAAAAGGGCCAGGCTGAATAAAGTGTCAAAACCAGAAATGCAGGACAGGCCATGGAGAAATGGGAGCCTTGCTACGCTGATGGGCGGGATGTAAATTGCCAACAGCCACTCTGGAGAAGTGTACGGTGTGTCCTGAAACATCTAAAAAACTCAGCTTAGAGAGCATAGGGCACTTCCACTCATGGGCGTGTAAATTGGGAAAACTAAAAATCAGCAAGACACAGGCACCCCAAAGTTTAGGGCTGCTCTGTTGACAAGAACCTCCACTTTGTGACACCTTAAATATCCCAGGAAAGACAAGAATGGACAAAGAAGTTGTGGTCCTTATGTACAATGGAATATCACTCAGCCATGAAATCAACGTCATAAGGCTAGTAGCAGCATGATGAGTGGATTTGGGTACGACGATTCTAAGTGAAATAAGTCACACAGAAAAAGACACTTATCATAGATATCACTTATAGAGGGAATGTAAAAACCGCTACCCTTGAACTGAATTACATAACAGGTCAGAGTCACACGTTTAGAAAACACACTAGGGCTGCTTAACGGGAAAGGTGAGGTGGGGTGATGCATAAAACAAGGGTTTCAAATTAGCTCAGATAGCGTTCCATAAACCCAATATGTAATAGACAAGACCTACTCCTTCCTCAGTGAACTGGACTCAACACGCCCTATTCATCGCCCAAGAATATATCTGACTAGTAAGAATCTTAAAACCTATGTATTGATATCTCTCTGTAAGTGAGTGAAGTGGGTGAAAAGCGGCATAACCACAGCAGTGAAAAGCAGCTAAACCCCATTATACAAATCAATTACTTTTAAAAACCCGTGAAACAAAGACAGTGAAAGAGAGAGAAATTCTGACAAAATTCGTTCAGGGGCTGTGATGCAACCTGGATTGACCATATGTAGACCCACAGATGGATGAGACATAAGGGTGGACACTCTTGGGGCTGAGAGGTTTGGTGAGGTTGGGTGAGCAAACGCAGACCCTTTAAAGTAATACTGCGTGGAACCCATCCAATGGGTCCCAAATCTCCAGGTTCAAGGGCATCTTCGTACATCGAAAACATACATGAGAAACCCAGAAGATGGTACACCGTGTGATCGGGAAAGGTTTCTAAAACGCACCTCATTTCTCATCTCCTTGTGCTCCGGTTCGCCTTTCCAGCCGCTATACTAGCAATCTCCCTGCCTGGAGAATCAGCACCTTTAACCTCCTGTTCCAAACAGGTTGCAATTTGTCCTGAGGATGAACGGGAAGAGGGGGAACCAATGAGAGACTAGCTCTAGGTGTTGGGACAGGCACAGGTCACTCTATTTTCCCATCAGGAAGAAGAATTAACCACAGGCTCAGCCTGCCGCCCGAAGCCAGAATAGGGCCTGAAGCAAACCTGCGCTTTTGCGGCCAGCTCCCAAGAAAGCGAGTTGAAAAATGGAGCTCAGGGGCACTGCAATTCACAAACCTGCAGACTTAGAAATGATAACTCTCGTCCACAAATATATTGAGGGAAGGCAACGAAGAGGATTTGAAAGCAAGGCAGAATTGCAGGAATCAGATTTCAGGAGGTAGATTCGAATCACCTTTAAAGCACAGGAAAAGCGGCAAAACCTCGACAATGATGCCCTTGGCCAAAAAGGGCGTATGCGTTTTTTCCTGAATATATTCAGGAAAAAACGCATACGCCCTTTTTGGCCAACCAAGCAACCTGGAAAGGCAAATCAGCGCTACAAAGAGGTCTCGCTTCCCATCGGTCAAAAGGGCCAGGCTGAATAAAGTGTCAAAACCAGAAATGCAGGACAGGCCATGGAGAAATTGGAGCCTTGCTACGCTGATGGGCGGGATGTAAATTGCCAACAGCCACTCTGGAGAAGTGTACGGTGTGTCCTGAAACATCTAAAAAACTCAGCTTAGAGAGCATAGGGCACTTCCACTCATGGGCGTGTAAATTGGGAAAACTAAAAATCAGCAAGACACAGGCACCCCAAAGTTTAGGGCTGCTCTGTTGACAAGAACCTCCACTTTGTGACACCTTAAATATCCCAGGAAAGACAAGAATGGACAAAGAAGTTGTGGTCCTTATGTACAATGGAATATCACTCAGCCATGAAATCAACGTCATAAGGCTAGTAGCAGCATGATGAGTGGATTTGGGTATGACGATTCTAAGTGAAATAAGTCACACAGAAAAAGACACTTATCATAGATATCACTTATAGAGGGAATGTAAAAACCGCTACCCTTGAACTGAATTACATAACAGGTCAGAGTCACACGTTTAGAAAACACACTAGGGCTGCTTAACGGGAAAGGTGAGGTGGGGTGATGCATAAAACAAGGGTTTCAAATTAGCTCAGATAGCGTTCCATAAACCCAATATGTAATAGACAAGACCTACTCCTTCCTCAGTGAACTGGACTCAACACGCCCTATTCATCGCCCAAGAATATATCTGACTAGTAAGAATCTTAAAACCTATGTATTGATATCTCTCTGTAAGTGAGTGAAGTGGGTGAAAAGCGGCATAACCACAGCAGTGAAAAGCAGCTAAACCCCATTATACAAATCAATTACTTTTAAAAACCCGTGAAACAAAGACAGTGAAAGAGAGAGAAATTCTGACAAAATTCGTTCAGGGGCTGTGATGCAACCTGGATTGACCATATGTAGACCCACAGATGGATGAGACATAAGGGTGGACACTCTTGGGGCTGAGAGGTTTGGTGAGGTTGGGTGAGCAAACGCAGACCCTTTAAAGTAATACTGTGTGGTACCCATCCCATGGGTCCCAAATCTCCAGGTTCAAGGGCATCTTCCTACATCGAAAACATGCATGAGAAACCCAGAAGATGGTACACCGTGTGATCGGGAAAGGTTTCTAAAACGCACCTCATTTCTCATCTCCTTGTGCTCCGGTTCGCCATTCCAGCCGCTATACTAGCAATCTCCCTGCTTGGAGAATCAGCACCTTTAACCTCCTGTTCCGTACAGGTTGCAATTTGTCCTGAGGATGAACGGGAAGAGGGGGAACCAATGAGAGACTAGCTCTAGGTGTTGGGACAGGCACAGGTCACTCTATTTTCCCATCAGGAAGAAGAATTAACCACAGGCTCAGCCTGCCGCCCGAAGCCCGAATAGGGCCTGAAGCAAACCTGCGCTTTTGCGGCCAACTCCCAAGAAAGCGAGTTGAAAAATGGAGCTCAGGGGCACTGCAATTCACAAACCTGCAGACTTAGAAATGATAACTCTCGTCCACAAATATATTGAGGGAAGGCAACGAAGAGGATTTGAAAGCAAGGCAGAATTGCAGGAATCAGATTTCAGGAGGTAGATTCGAATCGCCTTTAAAGCACAGGAAAAGCGGCAAAACCTCGACAATGATGCCCTTGGCCAAAAAGGGCGTATGCGTTTTTTCCTGAATATATTCAGGAAAAAACGCATACGCCCTTTTTGGCCAACCAAGCAACCTGGAAAGGCAAATCAGCGCTACAAAGAAGTCTCGCTTCCCATCGGTCAAAAGGGCCAGGCTGAATAAAGTGTCAAAACCAGAAATGCAGGACAGGCCATGGAGAAATGGGAGCCTTGCTACGCTGATGGGCGGGATGTAAATTGCCAACAGCCACTCTGGAGAAGTGTACGGTGTGTCCTGAAACATCTAAAAAACTCAGCTTAGAGAGCATAGGGCACTTCCACTCATGGGCGTGTAAATTGGGAAAACTAAAAATCAGCAAGACACAGGCACCCCAAAGTTTAGGGCTGCTCTGTGGACAAGAACCTCCACTTTGTGACACCTTAAATATCCCAGGAAAGACAAGAATGGACAAAGAAGTTGTGGTCCTTATGTACAATGGAATATCACTCAGCCATGAAATCAACGTCATAAGGCTAGTAGCAGCATGATGAGTGGATTTGGGTACGACGATTCTAAGTGAAATAAGTCACACAGAAAAAGACACTTATCATAGATATCACTTATAGAGGGAATGTAAAAACCGCTACCCTTGAACTGAATTACATAACAGGTCAGAGTCACACGTTTAGAAAACACACTAGGGCTGCTTAACGGGAAAGGTGAGGTGGGGTGATGCATAAAACAAGGGTTTCAAATTAGCTCAGATAGCGTTCCATAAACCCAATATGTAATAGACAAGACCTACTCCTTCCTCAGTGAACTGGACTCAACACGCCCTATTCATCGCCCAAGAATATATCTGACTAGTAAGAATCTTAAAACCTATGTATTGATATCTCTCTGTAAGTGAGTGAAGTGGGTGAAAAGCGGCATAACCACAGCAGTGAAAAGCAGCTAAACCCCATTATACAAATCAATTACTTTTAAAAACCCGTGAAACAAAGACAGTGAAAGAGAGAGAAATTCTGACAAAATTCGTTCAGGGGCTGTGATGCAACCTGGATTGACCATATGTAGACCCACAGATGGATGAGACATAAGGGTGGACACTCTTGGGGCTGAGAGGTTTGGTGAGGTTGGGTGAGCAAACGCAGACCCTTTAAAGTAATACTGTGTGGTACCCATCCCATGGGTCCCAAATCTCCAGGTTCAAGGGCATCTTCCTACATCGAAAACATGCATGAGAAACCCAGAAGATGGTACACCGTGTGATCGGGAAAGGTTTCTAAAACGCACCTCATTTCTCATCTCCTTGTGCTCCGGTTCGCCATTCCAGCCGCTATACTAGCAATCTCCCTGCTTGGAGAATCAGCACCTTTAACCTCCTGTTCCGTACAGGTTGCAATTTGTCCTGAGGATGAACGGGAAGAGGGGGAACCAATGAGAGACTAGCTCTAGGTGTTGGGACAGGCACAGGTCACTCTATTTTCCCATCAGGAAGAAGAATTAACCACAGGCTCAGCCTGCCGCCCGAAGCCAGAATAGGGCCTGAAGCAAACCTGCGCTTTTGCGGCCAGCTCCCAAGAAAGCGAGTTGAAAAATGGAGCTCAGGGGCACTGCAATTCACAAACCTGCAGACTTAGAAATGATAACTCTCGTCCACAAATATATTGAGGGAAGGCAACGAAGAGGATTTGAAAGCAAGGCAGAATTGCAGGAATCAGATTTCAGGAGGTAGATTCGAATCGCCTTTAAAGCACAGGAAAAGCGGCAAAACCTCGACAATGATGCCCTTGGCCAAAAAGGGCGTATGCGTTTTTTCCTGAATATATTCAGGAAAAAACGCATACGCCCTTTTTGGCCAACCAAGCAACCTGGAAAGGCAAATCAGCGCTACAAAGAAGTCTCGCTTCCCATCGGTCAAAAGGGCCAGGCTGAATAAAGTGTCAAAACCAGAAATGCAGGACAGGCCATGGAGAAATGGGAGCCTTGCTACGCTGATGGGCGGGATGTAAATTGCCAACAGCCACTCTGGAGAAGTGTACGGTGTGTCCTGAAACATCTAAAAAACTCAGCTTAGAGAGCATAGGGCACTTCCACTCATGGGCGTGTAAATTGGGAAAACTAAAAATCAGCAAGACACAGGCACCCCAAAGTTTAGGGCTGCTCTGTGGACAAGAACCTCCACTTTGTGACACCTTAAATATCCCAGGAAAGACAAGAATGGACAAAGAAGTTGTGGTCCTTATGTACAATGGAATATCACTCAGCCATGAAATCAACGTCATAAGGCTAGTAGCAGCATGATGAGTGGATTTGGGTACGACGATTCTAAGTGAAATAAGTCACACAGAAAAAGACACTTATCATAGATATCACTTATAGAGGGAATGTAAAAGCCGCTACCCTTGAACTGAATTACATAACAGGTCAGAGTCACACGTTTAGAAAACACACTAGGGCTGCTTAACGGGAAAGGTGAGGTGGGGTGATGCATAAAACAAGGGTTTCAAATTAGCTCAGATAGCGTTCCATAAACCCAATATGTAATAGACAAGACCTACTCCTTCCTCAGTGAACTGGACTCAACACGCCCTATTCATCGCCCAAGAATATATCTGACTAGTAAGAATCTTAAAACCTATGTATTGATATCTCTCTGTAAGTGAGTGAAGTGGGTGAAAAGCGGCATAACCACAGCAGTGAAAAGCAGCTAAACCCCATTATACAAATCAATTACTTTTAAAAACCCGTGAAACAAAGACAGTGAAAGAGAGAGAAATTCTGACAAAATTCGTTCAGGGGCTGTGATGCAACCTGGATTGACCATATGTAGACCCACAGATGGATGAGACATAAGGGTGGACACTCTTGGGGCTGAGAGGTTTGGTGAGGTTGGGTGAGCAAACGCAGACCCTTTAAAGTAATACTGCGTGGAACCCATCCAATGGGTCCCAAATCTCCAGGTTCAAGGGCATCTTCGTACATCGAAAACATACATGAGAAACCCAGAAGATGGTACACCGTGTGATCGGGAAAGGTTTCTAAAACGCACCTCATTTCTCATCTCCTTGTGCTCCGGTTCGCCTTTCCAGCCGCTATACTAGCAATCTCCCTGCCTGGAGAATCAGCACCTTTAACCTCCTGTTCCAAACAGGTTGCAATTTGTCCTGAGGATGAACGGGAAGAGGGGGAACCAATGAGAGACTAGCTCTAGGTGTTGGGACAGGCACAGGTCACTCTATTTTCCCATCAGGAAGAAGAATTAACCACAGGCTCAGCCTGCCGCCCGAAGCCAGAATAGGGCCTGAAGCAAACCTGCGCTTTTGCGGCCAGCTCCCAAGAAAGCGAGTTGAAAAATGGAGCTCAGGGGCACTGCAATTCACAAACCTGCAGACTTAGAAATGATAACTCTCGTCCACAAATATATTGAGGGAAGGCAACGAAGAGGATTTGAAAGCAAGGCAGAATTGCAGGAATCAGATTTCAGGAGGTAGATTCGAATCACCTTTAAAGCACAGGAAAAGCGGCAAAACCTCGACAATGATGCCCTTGGCCAAAAAGGGCGTATGCGTTTTTTCCTGAATATATTCAGGAAAAAACGCATACGCCCTTTTTGGCCAACCAAGCAACCTGGAAAGGCAAATCAGCGCTACAAAGAGGTCTCGCTTCCCATCGGTCAAAAGGGCCAGGCTGAATAAAGTGTCAAAACCAGAAATGCAGGACAGGCCATGGAGAAATGGGAGCCTTGCTACGCTGATGGGCGGGATGTAAATTGCCAACAGCCACTCTGGAGAAGTGTACGGTGTGTCCTGAAACATCTAAAAAACTCAGCTTAGAGAGCATAGGGCACTTCCACTCATGGGCGTGTAAATTGGGAAAACTAAAAATCAGCAAGACACAGGCACCCCAAAGTTTAGGGCTGCTCTGTTGACAAGAACCTCCACTTTGTGACACCTTAAATATCCCAGGAAAGACAAGAATGGACAAAGAAGTTGTGGTCCTTATGTACAATGGAATATCACTCAGCCATGAAATCAACGTCATAAGGCTAGTAGCAGCATGATGAGTGGATTTGGGTATGACGATTCTAAGTGAAATAAGTCACACAGAAAAAGACACTTATCATAGATATCACTTATAGAGGGAATGTAAAAACCGCTACCCTTGAACTGAATTACATAACAGGTCAGAGTCACACGTTTAGAAAACACACTAGGGCTGCTTAACGGGAAAGGTGAGGTGGGGTGATGCATAAAACAAGGGTTTCAAATTAGCTCAGATAGCGTTCCATAAACCCAATATGTAATAGACAAGACCTACTCCTTCCTCAGTGAACTGGACTCAACACGCCCTATTCATCGCCCAAGAATATATCTGACTAGTAAGAATCTTAAAACCTATGTATTGATATCTCTCTGTAAGTGAGTGAAGTGGGTGAAAAGCGGCATAACCACAGCAGTGAAAAGCAGCTAAACCCCATTATACAAATCAATTACTTTTAAAAACCCGTGAAACAAAGACAGTGAAAGAGAGAGAAATTCTGACAAAATTCGTTCAGGGGCTGTGATGCAACCTGGATTGACCATATGTAGACCCACAGATGGATGAGACATAAGGGTGGACACTCTTGGGGCTGAGAGGTTTGGTGAGGTTGGGTGAGCAAACGCAGACCCTTTAAAGTAATACTGTGTGGTACCCATCCCATGGGTCCCAAATCTCCAGGTTCAAGGGCATCTTCCTACATCGAAAACATGCATGAGAAACCCAGAAGATGGTACACCGTGTGATCGGGAAAGGTTTCTAAAACGCACCTCATTTCTCATCTCCTTGTGCTCCGGTTCGCCATTCCAGCCGCTATACTAGCAATCTCCCTGCTTGGAGAATCAGCACCTTTAACCTCCTGTTCCGTACAGGTTGCAATTTGTCCTGAGGATGAACGGGAAGAGGGGGAACCAATGAGAGACTAGCTCTAGGTGTTGGGACAGGCACAGGTCACTCTATTTTCCCATCAGGAAGAAGAATTAACCACAGGCTCAGCCTGCCGCCCGAAGCCCGAATAGGGCCTGAAGCAAACCTGCGCTTTTGCGGCCAACTCCCAAGAAAGCGAGTTGAAAAATGGAGCTCAGGGGCACTGCAATTCACAAACCTGCAGACTTAGAAATGATAACTCTCGTCCACAAATATATTGAGGGAAGGCAACGAAGAGGATTTGAAAGCAAGGCAGAATTGCAGGAATCAGATTTCAGGAGGTAGATTCGAATCGCCTTTAAAGCACAGGAAAAGCGGCAAAACCTCGACAATGATGCCCTTGGCCAAAAAGGGCGTATGCGTTTTTTCCTGAATATATTCAGGAAAAAACGCATACGCCCTTTTTGGCCAACCAAGCAACCTGGAAAGGCAAATCAGCGCTACAAAGAAGTCTCGCTTCCCATCGGTCAAAAGGGCCAGGCTGAATAAAGTGTCAAAACCAGAAATGCATGACAGGCCATGGAGAAATGGGAGCCTTGCTACGCTGATGGGCGGGATGTAAATTGCCAACAGCCACTCTGGAGAAGTGTACGGTGTGTCCTGAAACATCTAAAAAACTCAGCTTAGAGAGCATAGGGCACTTCCACTCATGGGCGTGTAAATTGGGAAAACTAAAAATCAGCAAGACACAGGCACCCCAAAGTTTAGGGCTGCTCTGTGGACAAGAACCTCCACTTTGTGACACCTTAAATATCCCAGGAAAGACAAGAATGGACAAAGAAGTTGTGGTCCTTATGTACAATGGAATATCACTCAGCCATGAAATCAACGTCATAAGGCTAGTAGCAGCATGATGAGTGGATTTGGGTACGACGATTCTAAGTGA
The DNA here is from genome assembly GCF_965194805.1 of Balaenoptera borealis. NCBI lineage: Eukaryota > Metazoa > Chordata > Mammalia > Artiodactyla > Balaenopteridae > Balaenoptera > Balaenoptera borealis. Next base: position 194,498 of record NW_028123383.1, read on the forward strand.
AATAAGTCACACAGAAAAAGACACTTATCATAGATATCACTTATAGAGGGAATGTAAAAACCGCTACCCTTGAACTGAATTACATAACAGGTCAGAGTCACACGTTTAGAAAACACACTAGGGCTGCTTAACGGGAAAGGTGAGGTGGGGTGATGCATAAAACAAGGGTTTCAAATTAGCTCAGATAGCGTTCCATAAACCCAATATGTAATAGACAAGACCTACTCCTTCCTCAGTGAACTGGACTCAACACGCCCTATTCATCGCCCAAGAATATATCTGACTAGTAAGAATCTTAAAACCTATGTATTGATATCTCTCTGTAAGTGAGTGAAGTGGGTGAAAAGCGGCATAACCACAGCAGTGAAAAGCAGCTAAACCCCATTATACAAATCAATTACTTTTAAAAACCCGTGAAACAAAGACAGTGAAAGAGAGAGAAATTCTGACAAAATTCGTTCAGGGGCTGTGATGCAACCTGGATTGACCATATGTAGACCCACAGATGGATGAGACATAAGGGTGGACACTCTTGGGGCTGAGAGGTTTGGTGAGGTTGGGTGAGCAAACGCAGACCCTTTAAAGTAATACTGTGTGGTACCCATCCCATGGGTCCCAAATCTCCAGGTTCAAGGGCATCTTCCTACATCGAAAACATGCATGAGAAACCCAGAAGATGGTACACCGTGTGATCGGGAAAGGTTTCTAAAACGCACCTCATTTCTCATCTCCTTGTGCTCCGGTTCGCCATTCCAGCCGCTATACTAGCAATCTCCCTGCTTGGAGAATCAGCACCTTTAACCTCCTGTTCCAAACAGGTTGCAATTTGTCCTGAGGATGAACGGGAAGAGGGGGAACCAATGAGAGACTAGCTCTAGGTGTTGGGACAGGCACAGGTCACTCTATTTTCCCATCAGGAAGAAGAATTAACCACAGGCTCAGCCTGCCGCCCGAAGCCAGAATAGGGCCTGAAGCAAACCTGCGCTTTTGCGGCCAGCTCCCAAGAAAGCGAGTTGAAAAATGGAGCTCAGGGGCACTGCAATTCACAAACCTGCAGACTTAGAAATGATAACTCTCGTCCACAAATATATTGAGGGAAGGCAACGAAGAGGATTTGAAAGCAAGGCAGAATTGCAGGAATCAGATTTCAGGAGGTAGATTCGAATCGCCTTTAAAGCACAGGAAAAGCGGCAAAACCTCGACAATGATGCCCTTGGCCAAAAAGGGCATATGCGTTTTTTCCTGAATATATTCAGGAAAAAACGCATACGCCCTTTTTGGCCAACCAAGCAACCTGGAAAGGCAAATCAGCGCTACAAAGAAGTCTCGCTTCCCATCGGTCAAAAGGGCCAGGCTGAATAAAGTGTCAAAACCAGAAATGCAGGACAGGCCATGGAGAAATGGGAGCCTTGCTACGCTGATGGGCGGGATGTAAATTGCCAACAGCCACTCTGGAGAAGTGTACGGTGTGTCCTGAAACATCTAAAAAACTCAGCTTAGAGAGCATAGGGCACTTCCACTCATGGGCGTGTAAATTGGGAAAACTAAAAATCAGCAAGACACAGGCACCCCAAAGTTTAGGGCTGCTCTGTGGACAAGAACCTCCACTTTGTCACACCTTAAATATCCCAGGAAAGACAAGAATGGACAAAGAAGTTGTGGTCCTTATGTACAATGGAATATCACTCAGCCATGAAATCAACGTCATAAGGCTAGTAGCAGCATGATGAGTGGATTTGGGTACGACGATTCTAAGTGAAATAAGTCACACAGAAAAAGACACTTATCATAAGATATCACTTATAGAGGGAATGTAAAAACCGCTACCCTTGAACTGAATTACATAACAGGTCAGAGTCACACGTTTAGAAAACACACTAGGGCTGCTTAACGGGAAAGGTGAGGTGGGGTGATGCATAAAACAAGGGTTTCAAATTAGCTCAGATAGCGTTCCATAAACCCAATATGTAATAGACAAGACCTACTCCTTCCTCAGTGAACTGGACTCAACACGCCCTATTCATCGCCCAAGAATATATCTGACTAGTAAGAATCTTAAAACCTATGTATTGATATCTCTCTGTAAGTGAGTGAAGTGGGTGAAAAGCGGCATAACCACAGCAGTGAAAAGCAGCTAAACCCCATTATACAAATCAATTACTTTTAAAAACCCGTGAAACAAAGACAGTGAAAGAGAGAGAAATTCTGACAAAATTCGTTCAGGGGCTGTGATGCAACCTGGATTGACCATATGTAGACCCACAGATGGATGAGACATAAGGGTGGACACTCTTGGGGCTGAGAGGTTTGGTGAGGTTGGGTGAGCAAACGCAGACCCTTTAAAGTAATACTGCGTGGAACCCATCCAATGGGTCCCAAATCTCCAGGTTCAAGGGCATCTTCGTACATCGAAAACATACATGAGAAACCCAGAAGATGGTACACCGTGTGATCGGGAAAGGTTTCTAAAACGCACCTCATTTCTCATCTCCTTGTGTTCCGGTTCGCCATTCCAGCCGCTATACTAGCAATCTCCCTGCTTGGAGAATCAGCACCTTTAACCTCCTGTTCCGTACAGGTTGCAATTTGTCCTGAGGATGAACGGGAAGAGGGGGAACCAATGAGACACTAGCTCTAGGTGTTGGGACAGGCACAGGTCACTCTATTTTCCCATCAGGAAGAAGAATTAACCACAGGCTCAGCCTGCCGCCCGAAGCCAGAATAGGGCCTGAAGCTAACCTGCGCTTTTGCGGCCAGCTCCCAAGAAAGCGAGTTGAAAAATGGAGCTCAGGGGCACTGCAATTCACAAACCTGCAGACTTAGAAATGATAACTCTCGTCCACAAATATATTGAGGGAAGGCAACGAAGAGGATTTGAAAGCAAGGCAGAATTGCAGGAATCAGATTTCAGGAGGTAGATTCGAATCGCCTTTAAAGCACAGGAAAAGCGGCAAAACCTCGACAATGATGCCCTTGGCCAAAAAGGGCGTATGCGTTTTTTCCTGAATATATTCAGGAAAAAACGCATACGCCCTTTTTGGCCAACCAAGCAACCTGGAAAGGCAAATCAGCGCTACAAAGAAGTCTCGCTTCCCATCGGTCAAAAGGGCCAGGCTGAATAAAGTGTCAAAACCAGAAATGCAGGACAGGCCATGGAGAAATGGGAGCCTTGCTACGCTGATGGGCGGGATGTAAATTGCCAACAGCCACTCTGGAGAAGTGTACGGTGTGTCCTGAAACATCTAAAAAACTCAGCTTAGAGAGCATAGGGCACTTCCACTCATGGGCGTGTAAATTGGGAAAACTAAAAATCAGCAAGACACAGGCACCCCAAAGTTTAGGGCTGCTCTGTTGACAAGAACCTCCACTTTGTCACACCTTAAATATCCCAGGAAAGACAAGAATGGACAAAGAAGTTGTGGTCCTTATGTACAATGGAATATCACTCAGCCATGAAATCAACGTCATAAGGCTAGTAGCAGCATGATGAGTGGATTTGGGTACGACGATTCTAAGTGAAATAAGTCACACAGAAAAAGACACTTATCATAGATATCACTTATAGAGGGAATGTAAAAACCGCTACCCTTGAACTGAATTACATAACAGGTCAGAGTCACACGTTTAGAAAACACACTAGGGCTGCTTAACGGGAAAGGTGAGGTGGGGTGATGCATAAAACAAGGGTTTCAAATTAGCTCAGATAGCGTTCCATAAACCCAATATGTAATAGACAAGACCTACTCCTTCCTCAGTGAACTGGACTCAACACGCCCTATTCATCGCCCAAGAATATATCTGACTAGTAAGAATCTTAAAACCTATGTATTGATATCTCTCTGTAAGTGAGTGAAGTGGGTGAAAAGCGGCATAACCACAGCAGTGAAAAGCAGCTAAACCCCATTATACAAATCAATTACTTTTAAAAACCCGTGAAACAAAGACAGTGAAAGAGAGAGAAATTCTGACAAAATTCGTTCAGGGGCTGTGATGCAACCTGGATTGACCATATGTAGACCCACAGATGGATGAGACATAAGGGTGGACACTCTTGGGGCTGAGAGGTTTGGTGAGGTTGGGTGAGCAAACGCAGACCCTTTAAAGTAATACTGCGTGGAACCCATCCAATGGGTCCCAAATCTCCAGGTTCAAGGGCATCTTCGTACATCGAAAACATACATGAGAAACCCAGAAGATGGTACACCGTGTGATCGGGAAAGGTTTCTAAAACGCACCTCATTTCTCATCTCCTTGTGCTCCGGTTCGCCTTTCCAGCCGCTATACTAGCAATCTCCCTGCCTGGAGAATCAGCACCTTTAACCTCCTGTTCCAAACAGGTTGCAATTTGTCCTGAGGATGAACGGGAAGAGGGGGAACCAATGAGAGACTAGCTCTAGGTGTTGGGACAGGCACAGGTCACTCTATTTTCCCATCAGGAAGAAGAATTAACCACAGGCTCAGCCTGCCGCCCGAAGCCAGAATAGGGCCTGAAGCAAACCTGCGCTTTTGCGGCCAGCTCCCAAGAAAGCGAGTTGAAAAATGGAGCTCAGGGGCACTGCAATTCACAAACCTGCAGACTTAGAAATGATAACTCTCGTCCACAAATATATTGAGGGAAGGCAACGAAGAGGATTTGAAAGCAAGGCAGAATTGCAGGAAACAGATTTCAGGAGGTAGATTCGAATCGCCTTTAAAGCACAGGAAAAGCGGCAAAACCTCGACAATGATGCCCTTGGCCAAAAAGGGCGTATGCGTTTTTTCCTGAATATATTCAGGAAAAAACGCATACGCCCTTTTTGGCCAACCAAGCAACCTGGAAAGGCAAATCAGCGCTACAAAGAAGTCTCGCTTCCCATCGGTCAAAAGGGCCAGGCTGAATAAAGTGTCAAAACCAGAAATGCAGGACAGGCCATGGAGAAATGGGAGCCTTGCTACGCTGATGGGCGGGATGTAAATTGCCAACAGCCACTCTGGAGAAGTGTACGGTGTGTCCTGAAACATCTAAAAAACTCAGCTTAGAGAGCATAGGGCACTTCCACTCATGGGCGTGTAAATTGGGAAAACTAAAAATCAGCAAGACACAGGCACCCCAAAGTTTAGGGCTGCTCTGTTGACAAGAACCTCCACTTTGTGACACCTTAAATATCCCAGGAAAGACAAGAATGGACAAAGAAGTTGTGGTCCTTATGTACAATGGAATATCACTCAGCCATGAAATCAACGTCATAAGGCTAGTAGCAGCATGATGAGTGGATTTGGGTACGACGATTCTAAGTGAAATAAGTCACACAGAAAAAGACACTTATCATAGATATCACTTATAGAGGGAATGTAAAAACCGCTACCCTTGAACTGAATTACATAACAGGTCAGAGTCACACGTTTAGAAAACACACTAGGGCTGCTTAACGGGAAAGGTGAGGTGGGGTGATGCATAAAACAAGGGTTTCAAATTAGCTCAGATAGCGTTCCATAAACCCAATATGTAATAGACAAGACCTACTCCTTCCTCAGTGAACTGGACTCAACACGCCCTATTCATCGCCCAAGAATATATCTGACTAGTAAGAATCTTAAAACCTATGTATTGATATCTCTCTGTAAGTGAGTGAAGTGGGTGAAAAGCGGCATAACCACAGCAGTGAAAAGCAGCTAAACCCCATTATACAAATCAATTACTTTTAAAAACCCGTGAAACAAAGACAGTGAAAGAGAGAGAAATTCTGACAAAATTCGTTCAGGGGCTGTGATGCAACCTGGATTGACCATATGTAGACCCACAGATGGATGAGACATAAGGGTGGACACTCTTGGGGCTGAGAGGTTTGGTGAGGTTGGGTGAGCAAACGCAGACCCTTTAAAGTAATACTGCGTGGAACCCATCCAATGGGTCCCAAATCTCCAGGTTCAAGGGCATCTTCGTACATCGAAAACATACATGAGAAACCCAGAAGATGGTACACCGTGTGATCGGGAAAGGTTTCTAAAACGCACCTCATTTCTCATCTCCTTGTGCTCCGGTTCGCCTTTCCAGCCGCTATACTAGCAATCTCCCTGCCTGGAGAATCAGCACCTTTAACCTCCTGTTCCAAACAGGTTGCAATTTGTCCTGAGGATGAACGGGAAGAGGGGGAACCAATGAGAGACTAGCTCTAGGTGTTGGGACAGGCACAGGTCACTCTATTTTCCCATCAGGAAGAAGAATTAACCACAGGCTCAGCCTGCCGCCCGAAGCCAGAATAGGGCCTGAAGCAAACCTGCGCTTTTGCGGCCAGCTCCCAAGAAAGCGAGTTGAAAAATGGAGCTCAGGGGCACTGCAATTCACAAACCTGCAGACTTAGAAATGATAACTCTCGTCCACAAATATATTGAGGGAAGGCAACGAAGAGGATTTGAAAGCAAGGCAGAATTGCAGGAAACAGATTTCAGGAGGTAGATTCGAATCGCCTTTAAAGCACAGGAAAAGCGGCAAAACCTCGACAATGATGCCCTTGGCCAAAAAGGGCGTATGCGTTTTTTCCTGAATATATTCAGGAAAAAACGCATACGCCCTTTTTGGCCAACCAAGCAACCTGGAAAGGCAAATCAGCGCTACAAAGAAGTCTCGCTTCCCATCGGTCAAAAGGGCCAGGCTGAATAAAGTGTCAAAACCAGAAATGCAGGACAGGCCATGGAGAAATGGGAGCCTTGCTACGCTGATGGGCGGGATGTAAATTGCCAACAGCCACTCTGGAGAAGTGTACGGTGTGTCCTGAAACATCTAAAAAACTCAGCTTAGAGAGCATAGGGCACTTCCACTCATGGGCGTGTAAATTGGGAAAACTAAAAATCAGCAAGACACAGGCACCCCAAAGTTTAGGGCTGCTCTGTTGACAAGAACCTCCACTTTGTGACACCTTAAATATCCCAGGAAAGACAAGAATGGACAAAGAAGTTGTGGTCCTTATGTACAATGGAATATCACTCAGCCATGAAATCAACGTCATAAGGCTAGTAGCAGCATGATGAGTGGATTTGGGTACGACGATTCTAAGTGAAATAAGTCACACAGAAAAAGACACTTATCATAGATATCACTTATAGAGGGAATGTAAAAACCGCTACCCTTGAACTGAATTACATAACAGGTCAGAGTCACACGTTTAGAAAACACACTAGGGCTGCTTAACGGGAAAGGTGAGGTGGGGTGATGCATAAAACAAGGGTTTCAAATTAGCTCAGATAGCGTTCCATAAACCCAATATGTAATAGACAAGACCTACTCCTTCCTCAGTGAACTGGACTCAACACGCCCTATTCATCGCCCAAGAATATATCTGACTAGTAAGAATCTTAAAACCTATGTATTGATATCTCTCTGTAAGTGAGTGAAGTGGGTGAAAAGCGGCATAACCACAGCAGTGAAAAGCAGCTAAACCCCATTATACAAATCAATTACTTTTAAAAACCCGTGAAACAAAGACAGTGAAAGAGAGAGAAATTCTGACAAAATTCGTTCAGGGGCTGTGATGCAACCTGGATTGACCATATGTAGACCCACAGATGGATGAGACATAAGGGTGGACACTCTTGGGGCTGAGAGGTTTGGTGAGGTTGGGTGAGCAAACGCAGACCCTTTAAAGTAATACTGCGTGGAACCCATCCAATGGGTCCCAAATCTCCAGGTTCAAGGGCATCTTCGTACATCGAAAACATACATGAGAAACCCAGAAGATGGTACACCGTGTGATCGGGAAAGGTTTCTAAAACGCACCTCATTTCTCATCTCCTTGTGTTCCGGTTCGCCATTCCAGCCGCTATACTAGCAATCTCCCTGCTTGGAGAATCAGCACCTTTAACCTCCTGTTCCGTACAGGTTGCAATTTGTCCTGAGGATGAACGGGAAGAGGGGGAACCAATGAGACACTAGCTCTAGGTGTTGGGACAGGCACAGGTCACTCTATTTTCCCATCAGGAAGAAGAATTAACCACAGGCTCAGCCTGCCGCCCGAAGCCAGAATAGGGCCTGAAGCTAACCTGCGCTTTTGCGGCCAGCTCCCAAGAAAGCGAGTTGAAAAATGGAGCTCAGGGGCACTGCAATTCACAAACCTGCAGACTTAGAAATGATAACTCTCGTCCACAAATATATTGAGGGAAGGCAACGAAGAGGATTTGAAAGCAAGGCAGAATTGCAGGAATCAGATTTCAGGAGGTAGATTCGAATCGCCTTTAAAGCACAGGAAAAGCGGCAAAACCTCGACAATGATGCCCTTGGCCAAAAAGGGCGTATGCGTTTTTTCCTGAATATATTCAGGAAAAAACGCATACGCCCTTTTTGGCCAACCAAGCAACCTGGAAAGGCAAATCAGCGCTACAAAGAAGTCTCGCTTCCCATCGGTCAAAAGGGCCAGGCTGAATAAAGTGTCAAAACCAGAAATGCAGGACAGGCCATGGAGAAATGGGAGCCTTGCTACGCTGATGGGCGGGATGTAAATTGCCAACAGCCACTCTGGAGAAGTGTACGGTGTGTCCTGAAACATCTAAAAAACTCAGCTTAGAGAGCATAGGGCACTTCCACTCATGGGCGTGTAAATTGGGAAAACTAAAAATCAGCAAGACACAGGCACCCCAAAGTTTAGGGCTGCTCTGTTGACAAGAACCTCCACTTTGTCACACCTTAAATATCCCAGGAAAGACAAGAATGGACAAAGAAGTTGTGGTCCTTATGTACAATGGAATATCACTCAGCCATGAAATCAACGTCATAAGGCTAGTAGCAGCATGATGAGTGGATTTGGGTACGACGATTCTAAGTGAAATAAGTCACACAGAAAAAGACACTTATCATAGATATCACTTATAGAGGGAATGTAAAAGCCGCTACCCTTGAACTGAATTACATAACAGGTCAGAGTCACACGTTTAGAAAACACACTAGGGCTGCTTAACGGGAAAGGTGAGGTGGGGTGATGCATAAAACAAGGGTTTCAAATTAGCTCAGATAGCGTTCCATAAACCCAATATGTAATAGACAAGACCTACTCCTTCCTCAGTGAACTGGACTCAACACGCCCTATTCATCGCCCAAGAATATATCTGACTAGTAAGAATCTTAAAACCTATGTATTGATATCTCTCTGTAAGTGAGTGAAGTGGGTGAAAAGCGGCATAACCACAGCAGTGAAAAGCAGCTAAACCCCATTATACAAATCAATTACTTTTAAAAACCCGTGAAACAAAGACAGTGAAAGAGAGAGAAATTCTGACAAAATTCGTTCAGGGGCTGTGATGCAACCTGGATTGACCATATGTAGACCCACAGATGGATGAGACATAAGGGTGGACACTCTTGGGGCTGAGAGGTTTGGTGAGGTTGGGTGAGCAAACGCAGACCCTTTAAAGTAATACTGCGTGGAACCCATCCAATGGGTCCCAAATCTCCAGGTTCAAGGGCATCTTCGTACATCGAAAACATACATGAGAAACCCAGAAGATGGTACACCGTGTGATCGGGAAAGGTTTCTAAAACGCACCTCATTTCTCATCTCCTTGTGCTCCGGTTCGCCTTTCCAGCCGCTATACTAGCAATCTCCCTGCCTGGAGAATCAGCACCTTTAACCTCCTGTTCCAAACAGGTTGCAATTTGTCCTGAGGATGAACGGGAAGAGGGGGAACCAATGAGAGACTAGCTCTAGGTGTTGGGACAGGCACAGGTCACTCTATTTTCCCATCAGGAAGAAGAATTAACCACAGGCTCAGCCTGCCGCCCGAAGCCAGAATAGGGCCTGAAGCAAACCTGCGCTTTTGCGGCCAGCTCCCAAGAAAGCGAGTTGAAAAATGGAGCTCAGGGGCACTGCAATTCACAAACCTGCAGACTTAGAAATGATAACTCTCGTCCACAAATATATTGAGGGAAGGCAACGAAGAGGATTTGAAAGCAAGGCAGAATTGCAGGAAACAGATTTCAGGAGGTAGATTCGAATCGCCTTTAAAGCACAGGAAAAGCGGCAAAACCTCGACAATGATGCCCTTGGCCAAAAAGGGCGTATGCGTTTTTTCCTGAATATATTCAGGAAAAAACGCATACGCCCTTTTTGGCCAACCAAGCAACCTGGAAAGGCAAATCAGCGCTACAAAGAAGTCTCGCTTCCCATCGGTCAAAAGGGCCAGGCTGAATAAAGTGTCAAAACCAGAAATGCAGGACAGGCCATGGAGAAATGGGAGCCTTGCTACGCTGATGGGCGGGATGTAAATTGCCAACAGCCACTCTGGAGAAGTGTACGGTGTGTCCTGAAACATCTAAAAAACTCAGCTTAGAGAGCATAGGGCACTTCCACTCATGGGCGTGTAAATTGGGAAAACTAAAAATCAGCAAGACACAGGCACCCCAAAGTTTAGGGCTGCTCTGTTGACAAGAACCTCCACTTTGTGACACCTTAAATATCCCAGGAAAGACAAGAATGGACAAAGAAGTTGTGGTCCTTATGTACAATGGAATATCACTCAGCCATGAAATCAACGTCATAAGGCTAGTAGCAGCATGATGAGTGGATTTGGGTACGACGATTCTAAGTGAAATAAGTCACACAGAAAAAGACACTTATCATAGATATCACTTATAGAGGGAATGTAAAAACCGCTACCCTTGAACTGAATTACATAACAGGTCAGAGTCACACGTTTAGAAAACACACTAGGGCTGCTTAACGGGAAAGGTGAGGTGGGGTGATGCATAAAACAAGGGTTTCAAATTAGCTCAGATAGCGTTCCATAAACCCAATATGTAATAGACAAGACCTACTCCTTCCTCAGTGAACTGGACTCAACACGCCCTATTCATCGCCCAAGAATATATCTGACTAGTAAGAATCTTAAAACCTATGTATTGATATCTCTCTGTAAGTGAGTGAAGTGGGTGAAAAGCGGCATAACCACAGCAGTGAAAAGCAGCTAAACCCCATTATACAAATCAATTACTTTTAAAAACCCGTGAAACAAAGACAGTGAAAGAGAGAGAAATTCTGACAAAATTCGTTCAGGGGCTGTGATGCAACCTGGATTGACCATATGTAGACCCACAGATGGATGAGACATAAGGGTGGACACTCTTGGGGCTGAGAGGTTTGGTGAGGTTGGGTGAGCAAACGCAGACCCTTTAAAGTAATACTGCGTGGAACCCATCCAATGGGTCCCAAATCTCCAGGTTCAAGGGCATCTTCGTACATCGAAAACATACATGAGAAACCCAGAAGATGGTACACCGTGTGATCGGGAAAGGTTTCTAAAACGCACCTCATTTCTCATCTCCTTGTGTTCCGGTTCGCCATTCCAGCCGCTATACTAGCAATCTCCCTGCTTGGAGAATCAGCACCTTTAACCTCCTGTTCCGTACAGGTTGCAATTTGTCCTGAGGATGAACGGGAAGAGGGGGAACCAATGAGACACTAGCTCTAGGTGTTGGGACAGGCACAGGTCACTCTATTTTCCCATCAGGAAGAAGAATTAACCACAGGCTCAGCCTGCCGCCCGAAGCCAGAATAGGGCCTGAAGCTAACCTGCGCTTTTGCGGCCAGCTCCCAAGAAAGCGAGTTGAAAAATGGAGCTCAGGGGCACTGCAATTCACAAACCTGCAGACTTAGAAATGATAACTCTCGTCCACAAATATATTGAGGGAAGGCAACGAAGAGGATTTGAAAGCAAGGCAGAATTGCAGGAATCAGATTTCAGGAGGTAGATTCGAATCGCCTTTAAAGCACAGGAAAAGCGGCAAAACCTCGACAATGATGCCCTTGGCCAAAAAGGGCGTATGCGTTTTTTCCTGAATATATTCAGGAAAAAACGCATACGCCCTTTTTGGCCAACCAAGCAACCTGGAAAGGCAAATCAGCGCTACAAAGAAGTCTCGCTTCCCATCGGTCAAAAGGGCCAGGCTGAATAAAGTGTCAAAACCAGAAATGCAGGACAGGCCATGGAGAAATGGGAGCCTTGCTACGCTGATGGGCGGGATGTAAATTGCCAACAGCCACTCTGGAGAAGTGTACGGTGTGTCCTGAAACATCTAAAAAACTCAGCTTAGAGAGCATAGGGCACTTCCACTCATGGGCGTGTAAATTGGGAAAACTAAAAATCAGCAAGACACAGGCACCCCAAAGTTTAGGGCTGCTCTGTTGACAAGAACCTCCACTTTGTCACACCTTAAATATCCCAGGAAAGACAAGAATGGACAAAGAAGTTGTGGTCCTTATGTACAATGGAATATCACTCAGCCATGAAATCAACGTCATAAGGCTAGTAGCAGCATGATGAGTGGATTTGGGTACGACGATTCTAAGTGAAATAAGTCACACAGAAAAAGACACTTATCATAGATATCACTTATAGAGGGAATGTAAAAGCCGCTACCCTTGAACTGAATTACATAACAGGTCAGAGTCACACGTTTAGAAAACACACTAGGGCTGCTTAACGGGAAAGGTGAGGTGGGGTGATGCATAAAACAAGGGTTTCAAATTAGCTCAGATAGCGTTCCATAAACCCAATATGTAATAGACAAGACCTACTCCTTCCTCAGTGAACTGGACTCAACACGCCCTATTCATCGCCCAAGAATATATCTGACTAGTAAGAATCTTAAAACCTATGTATTGATATCTCTCTGTAAGTGAGTGAAGTGGGTGAAAAGCGGCATAACCACAGCAGTGAAAAGCAGCTAAACCCCATTATACAAATCAATTACTTTTAAAAACCCGTGAAACAAAGACAGTGAAAGAGAGAGAAATTCTGACAAAATTCGTTCAGGGGCTGTGATGCAACCTGGATTGACCATATGTAGACCCACAGATGGATGAGACATAAGGGTGGACACTCTTGGGGCTGAGAGGTTTGGTGAGGTTGGGTGAGCAAACGCAGACCCTTTAAAGTAATACTGCGTGGAACCCATCCAATGGGTCCCAAATCTCCAGGTTCAAGGGCATCTTCGTACATCGAAAACATACATGAGAAACCCAGAAGATGGTACACCGTGTGATCGGGAAAGGTTTCTAAAACGCACCTCATTTCTCATCTCCTTGTGCTCCGGTTCGCCTTTCCAGCCGCTATACTAGCAATCTCCCTGCCTGGAGAATCAGCACCTTTAACCTCCTGTTCCAAACAGGTTGCAATTTGTCCTGAGGATGAACGGGAAGAGGGGGAACCAATGAGAGACTAGCTCTAGGTGTTGGGACAGGCACAGGTCACTCTATTTTCCCATCAGGAAGAAGAATTAACCACAGGCTCAGCCTGCCGCCCGAAGCCAGAATAGGGCCTGAAGCAAACCTGTGCTTTTGCGGCCAGCTCCCAAGAAAGCGAGTTGAAAAATGGAGCTCAGGGGCACTGCAATTCACAAACCTGCAGACTTAGAAATGATAACTCTCGTCCACAAATATATTGAGGGAAGGCAACGAAGAGGATTTGAAAGCAAGGCAGAATTGCAGGAAACAGATTTCAGGAGGTAGATTCGAATCGCCTTTAAAGCACAGGAAAAGCGGCAAAACCTCGACAATGATGCCCTTGGCCAAAAAGGGCGTATGCGTTTTTTCCTGAATATATTCAGGAAAAAACGCATACGCCCTTTTTGGCCAACCAAGCAACCTGGAAAGGCAAATCAGCGCTACAAAGAAGTCTCGCTTCCCATCGGTCAAAAGGGCCTGGCTGAATAAAGTGTCAAAACCAGAAATGCAGGACAGGCCATGGAGAAATGGGAGCCTTGCTACGCTGATGGGCGGGATGTAAATTGCCAACACCCACTCTGGAGAAGTGTACGGTGTGTCCTGAAACATCTAAAAAACTCAGCTTAGAGAGCATAGGGCACTTCCACTCATGGGCGTGTAAATTGGGAAAACTAAAAATCAGCAAGACACAGGCACCCCAAAGTTTAGGGCTGCTCTGTTGACAAGAACCTCCACTTTGTCACACCTTAAATATCCCAGGAAAGACAAGAATGGACAAAGAAGTTGTGGTCCTTATGTACAATGGAATATCACTCAGCCATGAAATCAACGTCATAAGGCTAGTAGCAGCATGATGAGTGGATTTGGGTACGACGATTCTAAGTGAAATAAGTCACACAGAAAAAGACACTTATCATAGATATCACTTATAGAGGGAATGTAAAAGCCGCTACCCTTGAACTGAATTACATAACAGGTCAGAGTCACACGTTTAGAAAACACACTAGGGCTGCTTAACGGGAAAGGTGAGGTGGGGTGATGCATAAAACAAGGGTTTCAAATTAGCTCAGATAGCGTTCCATAAACCCAATATGTAATAGACAAGACCTACTCCTTCCTCAGTGAACTGGACTCAACACGCCCTATTCATCGCCCAAGAATATATCTGACTAGTAAGAATCTTAAAACCTATGTATTGATATCTCTCTGTAAGTGAGTGAAGTGGGTGAAAAGCGGCATAACCACAGCAGTGAAAAGCAGCTAAACCCCATTATACAAATCAATTACTTTTAAAAACCCGTGAAACAAAGACAGTGAAAGAGAGAGAAATTCTGACAAAATTCGTTCAGGGGCTGTGATGCAACCTGGATTGACCATATGTAGACCCACAGATGGATGAGACATAAGGGTGGACACTCTTGGGGCTGAGAGGTTTGGTGAGGTTGGGTGAGCAAACGCAGACCCTTTAAAGTAATACTGCGTGGAACCCATCCAATGGGTCCCAAATCTCCAGGTTCAAGGGCATCTTCGTACATCGAAAACATACATGAGAAACCCAGAAGATGGTACACCGTGTGATCGGGAAAGGTTTCTAAAACGCACCTCATTTCTCATCTCCTTGTGCTCCGGTTCGCCTTTCCAGCCGCTATACTAGCAATCTCCCTGCCTGGAGAATCAGCACCTTTAACCTCCTGTTCCAAACAGGTTGCAATTTGTCCTGAGGATGAACGGGAAGAGGGGGAACCAATGAGAGACTAGCTCTAGGTGTTGGGACAGGCACAGGTCACTCTATTTTCCCATCAGGAAGAAGAATTAACCACAGGCTCAGCCTGCCGCCCGAAGCCAGAATAGGGCCTGAAGCAAACCTGTGCTTTTGCGGCCAGCTCCCAAGAAAGCGAGTTGAAAAATGGAGCTCAGGGGCACTGCAATTCACAAACCTGCAGACTTAGAAATGATAACTCTCGTCCACAAATATATTGAGGGAAGGCAACGAAGAGGATTTGAAAGCAAGGCAGAATTGCAGGAAACAGATTTCAGGAGGTAGATTCGAATCGCCTTTAAAGCACAGGAAAAGCGGCAAAACCTCGACAATGATGCCCTTGGCCAAAAAGGGCGTATGCGTTTTTTCCTGAATATATTCAGGAAAAAACGCATACGCCCTTTTTGGCCAACCAAGCAACCTGGAAAGGCAAATCAGCGCTACAAAGAAGTCTCGCTTCCCATCGGTCAAAAGGGCCAGGCTGAATAAAGTGTCAAAACCAGAAATGCAGGACAGGCCATGGAGAAATGGGAGCCTTGCTACGCTGATGGGCGGGATGTAAATTGCCAACAGCCACTCTGGAGAAGTGTACGGTGTGTCCTGAAACATCTAAAAAACTCAGCTTAGAGAGCATAGGGCACTTCCACTCATGGGCGTGTAAATTGGGAAAACTAAAAATCAGCAAGACACAGGCACCCCAAAGTTTAGGGCTGCTCTGTTGACAAGAACCTCCACTTTGTCACACCTTAAATATCCCAGGAAAGACAAGAATGGACAAAGAAGTTGTGGTCCTTATGTACAATGGAATATCACTCAGCCATGAAATCAACGTCATAAGGCTAGTAGCAGCATGATGAGTGGATTTGGGTACGACGATTCTAAGTGAAATAAGTCACACAGAAAAAGACACTTATCATAGATATCACTTATAGAGGGAATGTAAAAACCGCTACCCTTGAACTGAATTACATAACAGGTCAGAGTCACACGTTTAGAAAACACACTAGGGCTGCTTAACGGGAAAGGTGAGGTGGGGTGATGCATAAAACAAGGGTTTCAAATTAGCTCAGATAGCGTTCCATAAACCCAATATGTAATAGACAAGACCTACTCCTTCCTCAGTGAACTGGACTCAACACGCCCTATTCATCGCCCAAGAATATATCTGACTAGTAAGAATCTTAAAACCTATGTATTGATATCTCTCTGTAAGTGAGTGAAGTGGGTGAAAAGCGGCATAACCACAGCAGTGAAAAGCAGCTAAACCCCATTATACAAATCAATTACTTTTAAAAACCCGTGAAACAAAGACAGTGAAAGAGAGAGAAATTCTGACAAAATTCGTTCAGGGGCTGTGATGCAACCTGGATTGACCATATGTAGACCCACAGATGGATGAGACATAAGGGTGGACACTCTTGGGGCTGAGAGGTTTGGTGAGGTTGGGTGAGCAAACGCAGACCCTTTAAAGTAATACTGCGTGGAACCCATCCAATGGGTCCCAAATCTCCAGGTTCAAGGGCATCTTCGTACATCGAAAACATACATGAGAAACCCAGAAGATGGTACACCGTGTGATCGGGAAAGGTTTCTAAAACGCACCTCATTTCTCATCTCCTTGTGCTCCGGTTCGCCTTTCCAGCCGCTATACTAGCAATCTCCCTGCCTGGAGAATCAGCACCTTTAACCTCCTGTTCCAAACAGGTTGCAATTTGTCCTGAGGATGAACGGGAAGAGGGGGAACCAATGAGAGACTAGCTCTAGGTGTTGGGACAGGCACAGGTCACTCTATTTTCCCATCAGGAAGAAGAATTAACCACAGGCTCAGCCTGCCGCCCGAAGCCAGAATAGGGCCTGAAGCAAACCTGCGCTTTTGCGGCCAGCTCCCAAGAAAGCGAGTTGAAAAATGGAGCTCAGGGGCACTGCAATTCACAAACCTGCAGACTTAGAAATGATAACTCTCGTCCACAAATATATTGAGGGAAGGCAACGAAGAGGATTTGAAAGCAAGGCAGAATTGCAGGAAACAGATTTCAGGAGGTAGATTCGAATCGCCTTTAAAGCACAGGAAAAGCGGCAAAACCTCGACAATGATGCCCTTGGCCAAAAAGGGCGTATGCGTTTTTTCCTGAATATATTCAGGAAAAAACGCATACGCCCTTTTTGGCCAACCAAGCAACCTGGAAAGGCAAATCAGCGCTACAAAGAAGTCTCGCTTCCCATCGGTCAAAAGGGCCAGGCTGAATAAAGTGTCAAAACCAGAAATGCAGGACAGGCCATGGAGAAATGGGAGCCTTGCTACGCTGATGGGCGGGATGTAAATTGCCAACAGCCACTCTGGAGAAGTGTACGGTGTGTCCTGAAACATCTAAAAAACTCAGCTTAGAGAGCATAGGGCACTTCCACTCATGGGCGTGTAAATTGGGAAAACTAAAAATCAGCAAGACACAGGCACCCCAAAGTTTAGGGCTGCTCTGTTGACAAGAACCTCCACTTTGTGACACCTTAAATATCCCAGGAAAGACAAGAATGGACAAAGAAGTTGTGGTCCTTATGTACAATGGAATATCACTCAGCCATGAAATCAACGTCATAAGGCTAGTAGCAGCATGATGAGTGGATTTGGGTACGACGATTCTAAGTGAAATAAGTCACACAGAAAAAGACACTTATCATAGATATCACTTATAGAGGGAATGTAAAAACCGCTACCCTTGAACTGAATTACATAACAGGTCAGAGTCACACGTTTAGAAAACACACTAGGGCTGCTTAACGGGAAAGGTGAGGTGGGGTGATGCATAAAACAAGGGTTTCAAATTAGCTCAGATAGCGTTCCATAAACCCAATATGTAATAGACAAGACCTACTCCTTCCTCAGTGAACTGGACTCAACACGCCCTATTCATCGCCCAAGAATATATCTGACTAGTAAGAATCTTAAAACCTATGTATTGATATCTCTCTGTAAGTGAGTGAAGTGGGTGAAAAGCGGCATAACCACAGCAGTGAAAAGCAGCTAAACCCCATTATACAAATCAATTACTTTTAAAAACCCGTGAAACAAAGACAGTGAAAGAGAGAGAAATTCTGACAAAATTCGTTCAGGGGCTGTGATGCAACCTGGATTGACCATATGTAGACCCACAGATGGATGAGACATAAGGGTGGACACTCTTGGGGCTGAGAGGTTTGGTGAGGTTGGGTGAGCAAACGCAGACCCTTTAAAGTAATACTGCGTGGAACCCATCCAATGGGTCCCAAATCTCCAGGTTCAAGGGCATCTTCGTACATCGAAAACATACATGAGAAACCCAGAAGATGGTACACCGTGTGATCGGGAAAGGTTTCTAAAACGCACCTCATTTCTCATCTCCTTGTGCTCCGGTTCGCCTTTCCAGCCGCTATACTAGCAATCTCCCTGCCTGGAGAATCAGCACCTTTAACCTCCTGTTCCAAACAGGTTGCAATTTGTCCTGAGGATGAACGGGAAGAGGGGGAACCAATGAGAGACTAGCTCTAGGTGTTGGGACAGGCACAGGTCACTCTATTTTCCCATCAGGAAGAAGAATTAACCACAGGCTCAGCCTGCCGCCCGAAGCCAGAATAGGGCCTGAAGCAAACCTGCGCTTTTGCGGCCAGCTCCCAAGAAAGCGAGTTGAAAAATGGAGCTCAGGGGCACTGCAATTCACAAACCTGCAGACTTAGAAATGATAACTCTCGTCCACAAATATATTGAGGGAAGGCAACGAAGAGGATTTGAAAGCAAGGCAGAATTGCAGGAAACAGATTTCAGGAGGTAGATTCGAATCGCCTTTAAAGCACAGGAAAAGCGGCAAAACCTCGACAATGATGCCCTTGGCCAAAAAGGGCGTATGCGTTTTTTCCTGAATATATTCAGGAAAAAACGCATACGCCCTTTTTGGCCAACCAAGCAACCTGGAAAGGCAAATCAGCGCTACAAAGAAGTCTCGCTTCCCATCGGTCAAAAGGGCCAGGCTGAATAAAGTGTCAAAACCAGAAATGCAGGACAGGCCATGGAGAAATGGGAGCCTTGCTACGCTGATGGGCGGGATGTAAATTGCCAACAGCCACTCTGGAGAAGTGTACGGTGTGTCCTGAAACATCTAAAAAACTCAGCTTAGAGAGCATAGGGCACTTCCACTCATGGGCGTGTAAATTGGGAAAACTAAAAATCAGCAAGACACAGGCACCCCAAAGTTTAGGGCTGCTCTGTTGACAAGAACCTCCACTTTGTGACACCTTAAATATCCCAGGAAAGACAAGAATGGACAAAGAAGTTGTGGTCCTTATGTACAATGGAATATCACTCAGCCATGAAATCAACGTCATAAGGCTAGTAGCAGCATGATGAGTGGATTTGGGTACGACGATTCTAAGTGAAATAAGTCACACAGAAAAAGACACTTATCATAGATATCACTTATAGAGGGAATGTAAAAACCGCTACCCTTGAACTGAATTACATAACAGGTCAGAGTCACACGTTTAGAAAACACACTAGGGCTGCTTAACGGGAAAGGTGAGGTGGGGTGATGCATAAAACAAGGGTTTCAAATTAGCTCAGATAGCGTTCCATAAACCCAATATGTAATAGACAAGACCTACTCCTTCCTCAGTGAACTGGACTCAACACGCCCTATTCATCGCCCAAGAATATATCTGACTAGTAAGAATCTTAAAACCTATGTATTGATATCTCTCTGTAAGTGAGTGAAGTGGGTGAAAAGCGGCATAACCACAGCAGTGAAAAGCAGCTAAACCCCATTATACAAATCAATTACTTTTAAAAACCCGTGAAACAAAGACAGTGAAAGAGAGAGAAATTCTGACAAAATTCGTTCAGGGGCTGTGATGCAACCTGGATTGACCATATGTAGACCCACAGATGGATGAGACATAAGGGTGGACACTCTTGGGGCTGAGAGGTTTGGTGAGGTTGGGTGAGCAAACGCAGACCCTTTAAAGTAATACTGCGTGGAACCCATCCAATGGGTCCCAAATCTCCAGGTTCAAGGGCATCTTCGTACATCGAAAACATACATGAGAAACCCAGAAGATGGTACACCGTGTGATCGGGAAAGGTTTCTAAAACGCACCTCATTTCTCATCTCCTTGTGCTCCGGTTCACCTTTCCAGCCGCTATACTAGCAATCTCTGTGCCTGGAGAATCAGCACCTTTAACCTCCTGTTCCAAACAGGTTGCAATTTGTCCTGAGGATGAACGGGAAGAGGGGGAACCAATGAGAGACTAGCTCTAGGTGTTGGGACAGGCACAGGTCACTCTATTTTCCCATCAGGAAGAAGAATTAACCACAGGCTCAGCCTGCCGCCCGAAGCCAGAATAGGGCCTGAAGCAAACCTGCGCTTTTGCGGCCAGCTCCCAAGAAAGCGAGTTGAAAAATGGAGCTCAGGGGCACTGCAATTCACAAACCTGCAGACTTAGAAATGATAACTCTCGTCCACAAATATATTGAGGGAAGGCAACGAAGAGGATTTGAAAGCAAGGCAGAATTGCAGGAATCAGATTTCAGGAGGTAGATTCGAATCGCCTTTAAAGCACAGGAAAAGCGGCAAAACCTCGACAATGATGCCCTTGGCCAAAAAGGGCATATGCGTTTTTTCCTGAATATATTCAGGAAAAAACGCATACGCCCTTTTTGGCCAACCAAGCAACCTGGAAAGGCAAATCAGCGCTACAAAGAAGTCTCGCTTCCCATCGGTCAAAAGGGCCAGGCTGAATAAAGTGTCAAAACCAGAAATGCAGGACAGGCCATGGAGAAATGGGAGCCTTGCTACGCTGATGGGCGGGATGTAAATTGCCAACAGCCACTCTGGAGAAGTGTACGGTGTGTCCTGAAACATCTAAAAAACTCAGCTTAGAGAGCATAGGGCACTTCCACTCATGGGCGTGTAAATTGGGAAAACTAAAAATCAGCAAGACACAGGCACCCCAAAGTTTAGGGCTGCTCTGTTGACAAGAACCTCCACTTTGTGACACCTTAAATATCCCAGGAAAGACAAGAATGGATAAAGAAGTTGTGGTCCTTATGTACAATGGAATATCACTCAGCCATGAAATCAACGTCATAAGGCTAGTAGCAGCATGATGAGTGGATTTGGGTACGACGATTCTAAGTGAAATAAGTCACACAGAAAAAGACACTTATCATAGATATCACTTATAGAGGGAATGTAAAAACCGCTACCCTTGAACTGAATTACATAACAGGTCAGAGTCACACGTTTAGAAAACACACTAGGGCTGCTTAACGGGAAAGGTGAGGTGGGGTGATGCATAAAACAAGGGTTTCAAATTAGCTCAGATAGCGTTCCATAAACCCAATATGTAATAGACAAGACCTACTCCTTCCTCAGTGAACTGGACTCAACACGCCCTATTCATCGCCCAAGAATATATCTGACTAGTAAGAATCTTAAAACCTATGTATTGATATCTCTCTGTAAGTGAGTGAAGTGGGTGAAAAGCGGCATAACCACAGCAGTGAAAAGCAGCTAAACCCCATTATACAAATCAATTACTTTTAAAAACCCGTGAAACAAAGACAGTGAAAGAGAGAGAAATTCTGAGAAAATTCGTTCAGGGGCTGTGATGCAACCTGGATTGACCATATGTAGACCCACAGATGGATGAGACATAAGGGTGGACACTCTTGGGGCTGAGAGGTTTGGTGAGGTTGGGTGAGCAAACGCAGACCCTTTAAAGTAATACTGCGTGGAACCCATCCAATGGGTCCCAAATCTCCAGGTTCAAGGGCATCTTCGTACATCGAAAACATACATGAGAAACCCAGAAGATGGTACACCGTGTGATCGGGAAAGGTTTCTAAAACGCACCTCATTTCTCATCTCCTTGTGTTCCGGTTCGCCATTCCAGCCGCTATACTAGCAATCTCCCTGCTTGGAGAATCAGCACCTTTAACCTCCTGTTCCGTACAGGTTGCAATTTGTCCTGAGGATGAACGGGAAGAGGGGGAACCAATGAGACACTAGCTCTAGGTGTTGGGACAGGCACAGGTCACTCTATTTTCCCATCAGGAAGAAGAATTAACCACAGGCTCAGCCTGCCGCCCGAAGCCAGAATAGGGCCTGAAGCAAACCTGCGCTTTTGCGGCCAGCTCCCAAGAAAGCGAGTTGAAAAATGGAGCTCAGGGGCACTGCAATTCACAAACCTGCAGACTTAGAAATGATAACTCTCGTCCACAAATATATTGAGGGAAGGCAACGAAGAGGATTTGAAAGCAAGGCAGAATTGCAGGAATCAGATTTCAGGAGGTAGATTCGAATCGCCTTTAAAGCACAGGAAAAGCGGCAAAACCTCGACAATGATGCCCTTGGCCAAAAAGGGCATATGCGTTTTTTCCTGAATATATTCAGGAAAAAACGCATACGCCCTTTTTGGCCAACCAAGCAACCTGGAAAGGCAAATCAGCGCTACAAAGAAGTCTCGCTTCCCATCGGTCAAAAGGGCCAGGCTGAATAAAGTGTCAAAACCAGAAATGCAGGACAGGCCATGGAGAAATGGGAGCCTTGCTACGCTGATGGGCGGGATGTAAATTGCCAACAGCCACTCTGGAGAAGTGTACGGTGTGTCCTGAAACATCTAAAAAACTCAGCTTAGAGAGCATAGGGCACTTCCACTCATGGGCGTGTAAATTGGGAAAACTAAAAATCAGCAAGACACAGGCACCCCAAAGTTTAGGGCTGCTCTGTTGACAAGAACCTCCACTTTGTGACACCTTAAATATCCCAGGAAAGACAAGAATGGACAAAGAAGTTGTGGTCCTTATGTACAATGGAATATCACTCAGCCATGAAATCAACGTCATAAGGCTAGTAGCAGCATGATGAGTGGATTTGGGTACGACGATTCTAAGTGAAATAAGTCACACAGAAAAAGACACTTATCATAGATATCACTTATAGAGGGAATGTAAAAACCGCTACCCTTGAACTGAATTACATAACAGGTCAGAGTCACACGTTTAGAAAACACACTAGGGCTGCTTAACGGGAAAGGTGAGGTGGGGTGATGCATAAAACAAGGGTTTCAAATTAGCTCAGATAGCGTTCCATAAACCCAATATATAATAGACAAGACCTACTCCTTCCTCAGTGAACTGGACTCAACACGCCCTATTCATCGCCCAAGAATATATCTGACTAGTAAGAATCTTAAAACCTATGTATTGATATCTCTCTGTAAGTGAGTGAAGTGGGTGAAAAGCGGCATAACCACAGCAGTGAAAAGCAGCTAAACCCCATTATACAAATCAATTACTTTTAAAAACCCGTGAAACAAAGACAGTGAAAGAGAGAGAAATTCTGACAAAATTCGTTCAGGGGCTGTGATGCAACCTGGATTGACCATATGTAGACCCACAGATGGATGAGACATAAGGGTGGACACTCTTGGGGCTGAGAGGTTTGGTGAGGTTGGGTGAGCAAACTCAGACCCTTTAAAGTAATACTGCGTGGAACCCATCCAATGGGTCCCAAATCTCCAGGTTCAAGGGCATCTTCGTACATCGAAAACATACATGAGAAACCCAGAAGATGGTACACCGTGTGATCGGGAAAGGTTTCTAAAACGCACCTCATTTCTCATCTCCTTGTGCTCCGGTTCGCCTTTCCAGCCGCTATACTAGCAATCTCCCTGCCTGGAGAATCAGCACCTTTAACCTCCTGTTCCAAACAGGTTGCAATTTGTCCTGAGGATGAACGGGAAGAGGGGGAACCAATGAGAGACTAGCTCTAGGTGTTGGGACAGGCACAGGTCACTCTATTTTCCCATCAGGAAGAAGAATTAACCACAGGCTCAGCCTGCCGCCCGAAGCCAGAATAGGGCCTGAAGCAAACCTGCGCTTTTGCGGCCAGCTCCCAAGAAAGCGAGTTGAAAAATGGAGCTCAGGGGCACTGCAATTCACAAACCTGCAGACTTAGATATGATAACTCTCGTCCACAAATATATTGAGGGAAGGCAACGAAGAGGATTTGAAAGCAAGGCAGAATTGCAGGAAACAGATTTCAGGAGGTAGATTCGAATCGCCTTTAAAGCACAGGAAAAGCGGCAAAACCTCGACAATGATGCCCTTGGCCAAAAAGGGCGTATGCGTTTTTTCCTGAATATATTCAGGAAAAAACGCATACGCCCTTTTTGGCCAACCAAGCAACCTGGAAAGGCAAATCAGCGCTACAAAGAAGTCTCGCTTCCCATCGGTCAAAAGGGCCAGGCTGAATAAAGTGTCAAAACCAGAAATGCAGGACAGGCCATGGAGAAATGGGAGCCTTGCTACGCTGATGGGCGGGATGTAAATTGCCAACAGCCACTCTGGAGAAGTGTACGGTGTGTCCTGAAACATCTAAAAAACTCAGCTTAGAGAGCATAGGGCACTTCCACTCATGGGCGTGTAAATTGGGAAAACTAAAAATCAGCAAGACACAGGCACCCCAAAGTTTAGGGCTGCTCTGTTGACAAGAACCTCCACTTTGTGACACCTTAAATATCCCAGGAAAGACAAGAATGGACAAAGAAGTTGTGGTCCTTATGTACAATGGAATATCACTCAGCCATGAAATCAACGTCATAAGGCTAGTAGCAGCATGATGAGTGGATTTGGGTACGACGATTCTAAGTGAAATAAGTCACACAGAAAAAGACACTTATCATAGATATCACTTATAGAGGGAATGTAAAAACCGCTACCCTTGAACTGAATTACATAACAGGTCAGAGTCACACGTTTAGAAAACACACTAGGGCTGCTTAACGGGAAAGGTGAGGTGGGGTGATGCATAAAACAAGGGTTTCAAATTAGCTCAGATAGCGTTCCATAAACCCAATATGTAATAGACAAGACCTACTCCTTCCTCAGTGAACTGGACTCAACACGCCCTATTCATCGCCCAAGAATATATCTGACTAGTAAGAATCTTAAAACCTATGTATTGATATCTCTCTGTAAGTGAGTGAAGTGGGTGAAAAGCGGCATAACCACAGCAGTGAAAAGCAGCTAAACCCCATTATACAAATCAATTACTTTTAAAAACCCGTGAAACAAAGACAGTGAAAGAGAGAGAAATTCTGACAAAATTCGTTCAGGGGCTGTGATGCAACCTGGATTGACCATATGTAGACCCACAGATGGATGAGACATAAGGGTGGACACTCTTGGGGCTGAGAGGTTTGGTGAGGTTGGGTGAGCAAACGCAGACCCTTTAAAGTAATACTGCGTGGAACCCATCCAATGGGTCCCAAATCTCCAGGTTCAAGGGCATCTTCGTACATCGAAAACATACATGAGAAACCCAGAAGATGGTACACCGTGTGATCGGGAAAGGTTTCTAAAACGCACCTCATTTCTCATCTCCTTGTGTTCCGGTTCGCCATTCCAGCCGCTATACTAGCAATCTCCCTGCTTGGAGAATCAGCACCTTTAACCTCCTGTTCCGTACAGGTTGCAATTTGTCCTGAGGATGAACGGGAAGAGGGGGAACCAATGAGAGACTAGCTCTAGGTGTTGGGACAGGCACAGGTCACTCTATTTTCCCATCAGGAAGAAGAATTAACCACAGGCTCAGCCTGCCGCCCGAAGCCAGAATAGGGCCTGAAGCAAACCTGCGCTTTTGCGGCCAGCTCCCAAGAAAGCGAGTTGAAAAATGGAGCTCAGGGGCACTGCAATTCACAAACCTGCAGACTTAGATATGATAACTCTCGTCCACAAATATATTGAGGGAAGGCAACGAAGAGGATTTGAAAGCAAGGCAGAATTGCAGGAAACAGATTTCAGGAGGTAGATTCGAATCGCCTTTAAAGCACAGGAAAAGCGGCAAAACCTCGACAATGATGCCCTTGGCCAAAAAGGGCGTATGCGTTTTTTCCTGAATATATTCAGGAAAAAACGCATACGCCCTTTTTGGCCAACCAAGCAACCTGGAAAGGCAAATCAGCGCTACAAAGAAGTCTCGCTTCCCATCGGTCAAAAGGGCCAGGCTGAATAAAGTGTCAAAACCAGAAATGCAGGACAGGCCATGGAGAAATGGGAGCCTTGCTACGCTGATGGGCGGGATGTAAATTGCCAACAGCCACTCTGGAGAAGTGTACGGTGTGTCCTGAAACATCTAAAAAACTCAGCTTAGAGAGCATAGGGCACTTCCACTCATGGGCGTGTAAATTGGGAAAACTAAAAATCAGCAAGACACAGGCACCCCAAAGTTTAGGGCTGCTCTGTTGACAAGAACCTCCACTTTGTGACACCTTAAATATCCCAGGAAAGACAAGAATGGACAAAGAAGTTGTGGTCCTTATGTACAATGGAATATCACTCAGCCATGAAATCAACGTCATAAGGCTAGTAGCAGCATGATGAGTGGATTTGGGTACGACGATTCTAAGTGAAATAAGTCACACAGAAAAAGACACTTATCATAGATATCACTTATAGAGGGAATGTAAAAACCGCTACCCTTGAACTGAATTACATAACAGGTCAGAGTCACACGTTTAGAAAACACACTAGGGCTGCTTAACGGGAAAGGTGAGGTGGGGTGATGCATAAAACAAGGGTTTCAAATTAGCTCAGATAGCGTTCCATAAACCCAATATGTAATAGACAAGACCTACTCCTTCCTCAGTGAACTGGACTCAACACGCCCTATTCATCGCCCAAGAATATATCTGACTAGTAAGAATCTTAAAACCTATGTATTGATATCTCTCTGTAAGTGAGTGAAGTGGGTGAAAAGCGGCATAACCACAGCAGTGAAAAGCAGCTAAACCCCATTATACAAATCAATTACTTTTAAAAACCCGTGAAACAAAGACAGTGAAAGAGAGAGAAATTCTGACAAAATTCGTTCAGGGGCTGTGATGCAACCTGGATTGACCATATGTAGACCCACAGATGGATGAGACATAAGGGTGGACACTCTTGGGGCTGAGAGGTTTGGTGAGGTTGGGTGAGCAAACGCAGACCCTTTAAAGTAATACTGCGTGGAACCCATCCAATGGGTCCCAAATCTCCAGGTTCAAGGGCATCTTCGTACATCGAAAACATACATGAGAAACCCAGAAGATGGTACACCGTGTGATCGGGAAAGGTTTCTAAAACGCACCTCATTTCTCATCTCCTTGTGCTCCGGTTCGCCTTTCCGGCCGCTATACTAGCAATCTCCCTGCCTGGAGAATCAGCACCTTTAACCTCCTGTTCCAAACAGGTTGCAATTTGTCCTGAGGATGAACGGGAAGAGGGGGAACCAATGAGAGACTAGCTCTAGGTGTTGGGACAGGCACAGGTCACTCTATTTTCCCATCAGGAAGAAGAATTAACCACAGGCTCAGCCTGCCGCCCGAAGCCAGAATAGGGCCTGAAGCAAACCTGCGCTTTTGCGGCCAGCTCCCAAGAAAGCGAGTTGAAAAATGGAGCTCAGGGGCACTGCAATTCACAAACCTGCAGACTTAGATATGATAACTCTCGTCCACAAATATATTGAGGGAAGGCAACGAAGAGGATTTGAAAGCAAGGCAGAATTGCAGGAAACAGATTTCAGGAGGTAGATTCGAATCGCCTTTAAAGCACAGGAAAAGCGGCAAAACCTCGACAATGATGCCCTTGGCCAAAAAGGGCGTATGCGTTTTTTCCTGAATATATTCAGGAAAAAACGCATACGCCCTTTTTGGCCAACCAAGCAACCTGGAAAGGCAAATCAGCGCTACAAAGAAGTCTCGCTTCCCATCGGTCAAAAGGGCCAGGCTGAATAAAGTGTCAAAACCAGAAATGCAGGACAGGCCATGGAGAAATGGGAGCCTTGCTACGCTGATGGGCGGGATGTAAATTGCCAACAGCCACTCTGGAGAAGTGTACGGTGTGTCCTGAAACATCTAAAAAACTCAGCTTAGAGAGCATAGGGCACTTCCACTCATGGGCGTGTAAATTGGGAAAACTAAAAATCAGCAAGACACAGGCACCCCAAAGTTTAGGGCTGCTCTGTTGACAAGAACCTCCACTTTGTGACACCTTAAATATCCCAGGAAAGACAAGAATGGACAAAGAAGTTGTGGTCCTTATGTACAATGGAATATCACTCAGCCATGAAATCAACGTCATAAGGCTAGTAGCAGCATGATGAGTGGATTTGGGTACGACGATTCTAAGTGAAATAAGTCACACAGAAAAAGACACTTATCATAGATATCACTTATAGAGGGAATGTAAAAACCGCTACCCTTGAACTGAATTACATAACAGGTCAGAGTCACACGTTTAGAAAACACACTAGGGCTGCTTAACGGGAAAGGTGAGGTGGGGTGATGCATAAAACAAGGGTTTCAAATTAGCTCAGATAGCGTTCCATAAACCCAATATGTAATAGACAAGACCTACTCCTTCCTCAGTGAACTGGACTCAACACGCCCTATTCATCGCCCAAGAATATATCTGACTAGTAAGAATCTTAAAACCTATGTATTGATATCTCTCTGTAAGTGAGTGAAGTGGGTGAAAAGCGGCATAACCACAGCAGTGAAAAGCAGCTAAACCCCATTATACAAATCAATTACTTTTAAAAACCCGTGAAACAAAGACAGTGAAAGAGAGAGAAATTCTGACAAAATTCGTTCAGGGGCTGTGATGCAACCTGGATTGACCATATGTAGACCCACAGATGGATGAGACATAAGGGTGGACACTCTTGGGGCTGAGAGGTTTGGTGAGGTTGGGTGAGCAAACGCAGACCCTTTAAAGTAATACTGCGTGGAACCCATCCAATGGGTCCCAAATCTCCAGGTTCAAGGGCATCTTCGTACATCGAAAACATACATGAGAAACCCAGAAGATGGTACACCGTGTGATCGGGAAAGGTTTCTAAAACGCACCTCATTTCTCATCTCCTTGTGCTCCGGTTCGCCTTTCCGGCCGCTATACTAGCAATCTCCCTGCCTGGAGAATCAGCACCTTTAACCTCCTGTTCCAAACAGGTTGCAATTTGTCCTGAGGATGAACGGGAAGAGGGGGAACCAATGAGACACTAGCTCTAGGTGTTGGGACAGGCACAGGTCACTCTATTTTCCCATCAGGAAGAAGAATTAACCACAGGCTCAGCCTGCCGCCCGAAGCCAGAATAGGGCCTGAAGCAAACCTGCGCTTTTGCGGCCAGCTCCCAAGAAAGCGAGTTGAAAAATGGAGCTCAGGGGCACTGCAATTCACAAACCTGCAGACTTAGAAATGATAACTCTCGTCCACAAATATATTGAGGGAAGGCAACGAAGAGGATTTGAAAGCAAGGCAGAATTGCAGGAAACAGATTTCAGGAGGTAGATTCGAATCGCCTTTAAAGCACAGGAAAAGCGGCAAAACCTCGACAATGATGCCCTTGGCCAAAAAGGGCGTATGCGTTTTTTCCTGAATATATTCAGGAAAAAACGCATACGCCCTTTTTGGCCAACCAAGCAACCTGGAAAGGCAAATCAGCGCTACAAAGAAGTCTCGCTTCCCATCGGTCAAAAGGGCCAGGCTGAATAAAGTGTCAAAACCAGAAATGCAGGACAGGCCATGGAGAAATGGGAGCCTTGCTACGCTGATGGGCGGGATGTAAATTGCCAACAGCCACTCTGGAGAAGTGTACGGTGTGTCCTGAAACATCTAAAAAACTCAGCTTAGAGAGCATAGGGCACTTCCACTCATGGGCGTGTAAATTGGGAAAACTAAAAATCAGCAAGACACAGGCACCCCAAAGTTTAGGGCTGCTCTGTTGACAAGAACCTCCACTTTGTGACACCTTAAATATCCCAGGAAAGACAAGAATGGACAAAGAAGTTGTGGTCCTTATGTACAATGGAATATCACTCAGCCATGAAATCAACGTCATAAGGCTAGTAGCAGCATGATGAGTGGATTTGGGTACGACGATTCTAAGTGAAATAAGTCACACAGAAAAAGACACTTATCATAGATATCACTTATAGAGGGAATGTAAAAACCGCTACCCTTGAACTGAATTACATAACAGGTCAGAGTCACACGTTTAGAAAACACACTAGGGCTGCTTAACGGGAAAGGTGAGGTGGGGTGATGCATAAAACAAGGGTTTCAAATTAGCTCAGATAGCGTTCCATAAACCCAATATGTAATAGACAAGACCTACTCCTTCCTCAGTGAACTGGACTCAACACGCCCTATTCATCGCCCAAGAATATATCTGACTAGTAAGAATCTTAAAACCTATGTATTGATATCTCTCTGTAAGTGAGTGAAGTGGGTGAAAAGCGGCATAACCACAGCAGTGAAAAGCAGCTAAACCCCATTATACAAATCAATTACTTTTAAAAACCCGTGAAACAAAGACAGTGAAAGAGAGAGAAATTCTGACAAAATTCGTTCAGGGGCTGTGATGCAACCTGGATTGACCATATGTAGACCCACAGATGGATGAGACATAAGGGTGGACACTCTTGGGGCTGAGAGGTTTGGTGAGGTTGGGTGAGCAAACGCAGACCCTTTAAAGTAATACTGCGTGGAACCCATCCAATGGGTCCCAAATCTCCAGGTTCAAGGGCATCTTCGTACATCGAAAACATACATGAGAAACCCAGAAGATGGTACACCGTGTGATCGGGAAAGGTTTCTAAAACGCACCTCATTTCTCATCTCCTTGTGCTCCGGTTCGCCTTTCCGGCCGCTATACTAGCAATCTCCCTGCCTGGAGAATCAGCACCTTTAACCTCCTGTTCCAAACAGGTTGCAATTTGTCCTGAGGATGAACGGGAAGAGGGGGAACCAATGAGAGACTAGCTCTAGGTGTTGGGACAGGCACAGGTCACTCTATTTTCCCATCAGGAAGAAGAATTAACCACAGGCTCAGCCTGCCGCCCGAAGCCAGAATAGGGCCTGAAGCAAACCTGCGCTTTTGCGGCCAGCTCCCAAGAAAGCGAGTTGAAAAATGGAGCTCAGGGGCACTGCAATTCACAAACCTGCAGACTTAGAAATGATAACTCTCGTCCACAAATATATTGAGGGAAGGCAACGAAGAGGATTTGAAAGCAAGGCAGAATTGCAGGAAACAGATTTCAGGAGGTAGATTCGAATCGCCTTTAAAGCACAGGAAAAGCGGCAAAACCTCGACAATGATGCCCTTGGCCAAAAAGGGCGTATGCGTTTTTTCCTGAATATATTCAGGAAAAAACGCATACGCCCTTTTTGGCCAACCAAGCAACCTGGAAAGGCAAATCAGCGCTACAAAGAAGTCTCGCTTCCCATCGGTCAAAAGGGCCAGGCTGAATAAAGTGTCAAAACCAGAAATGCAGGACAGGCCATGGAGAAATGGGAGCCTTGCTACGCTGATGGGCGGGATGTAAATTGCCAACAGCCACTCTGGAGAAGTGTACGGTGTGTCCTGAAACATCTAAAAAACTCAGCTTAGAGAGC
Organism: Balaenoptera borealis; assembly: GCF_965194805.1. Lineage (NCBI taxonomy): Eukaryota > Metazoa > Chordata > Mammalia > Artiodactyla > Balaenopteridae > Balaenoptera > Balaenoptera borealis. The sequence goes on from NW_028123383.1 coordinate 225,907, forward strand.
ATAGGGCACTTCCACTCATGGGCGTGTAAATTGGGAAAACTAAAAATCAGCAAGACACAGGCACCCCAAAGTTTAGGGCTGCTCTGTTGACAAGAACTTCCACTTTGTCACACCTTAAATATCCCAGGAAAGACAAGAATGGACAAAGAAGTTGTGGTCCTTATGTACAATGGAATATCACTCAGCCATGAAATCAACGTCATAAGGCTAGTAGCAGCATGATGAGTGGATTTGGGTACGACGATTCTAAGTGAAATAAGTCACACAGAAAAAGACACTTATCATAGATATCACTTATAGAGGGAATGTAAAAACCGCTACCCTTGAACTGAATTACATAACAGGTCAGAGTCACACGTTTAGAAAACACACTAGGGCTGCTTAACGGGAAAGGTGAGGTGGGGTGATGCATAAAACAAGGGTTTCAAATTAGCTCAGATAGCGTTCCATAAACCCAATATGTAATAGACAAGACCTACTCCTTCCTCAGTGAACTGGACTCAACACGCCCTATTCATCGCCCAAGAATATATCTGACTAGTAAGAATCTTAAAACCTATGTATTGATATCTCTCTGTAAGTGAGTGAAGTGGGTGAAAAGCGGCATAACCACAGCAGTGAAAAGCAGCTAAACCCCATTATACAAATCAATTACTTTTAAAAACCCGTGAAACAAAGACAGTGAAAGAGAGAGAAATTCTGACAAAATTCGTTCAGGGGCTGTGATGCAACCTGGATTGACCATATGTAGACCCACAGATGGATGAGACATAAGGGTGGACACTCTTGGGGCTGAGAGGTTTGGTGAGGTTGGGTGAGCAAACGCAGACCCTTTAAAGTAATACTGCGTGGAACCCATCCAATGGGTCCCAAATCTCCAGGTTCAAGGGCATCTTCGTACATCGAAAACATACATGAGAAACCCAGAAGATGGTACACCGTGTGATCGGGAAAGGTTTCTAAAACGCACCTCATTTCTCATCTCCTTGTGCTCCGGTTCGCCTTTCCGGCCGCTATACTAGCAATCTCCCTGCCTGGAGAATCAGCACCTTTAACCTCCTGTTCCAAACAGGTTGCAATTTGTCCTGAGGATGAACGGGAAGAGGGGGAACCAATGAGAGACTAGCTCTAGGTGTTGGGACAGGCACAGGTCACTCTATTTTCCCATCAGGAAGAAGAATTAACCACAGGCTCAGCCTGCCGCCCGAAGCCAGAATAGGGCCTGAAGCAAACCTGCGCTTTTGCGGCCAGCTCCCAAGAAAGCGAGTTGAAAAATGGAGCTCAGGGGCACTGCAATTCACAAACCTGCAGACTTAGAAATGATAACTCTCGTCCACAAATATATTGAGGGAAGGCAACGAAGAGGATTTGAAAGCAAGGCAGAATTGCAGGAAACAGATTTCAGGAGGTAGATTCGAATCGCCTTTAAAGCACAGGAAAAGCGGCAAAACCTCGACAATGATGCCCTTGGCCAAAAAGGGCGTATGCGTTTTTTCCTGAATATATTCAGGAAAAAACGCATACGCCCTTTTTGGCCAACCAAGCAACCTGGAAAGGCAAATCAGCGCTACAAAGAAGTCTCGCTTCCCATCGGTCAAAAGGGCCAGGCTGAATAAAGTGTCAAAACCAGAAATGCAGGACAGGCCATGGAGAAATGGGAGCCTTGCTACGCTGATGGGCGGGATGTAAATTGCCAACAGCCACTCTGGAGAAGTGTACGGTGTGTCCTGAAACATCTAAAAAACTCAGCTTAGAGAGCATAGGGCACTTCCACTCATGGGCGTGTAAATTGGGAAAACTAAAAATCAGCAAGACACAGGCACCCCAAAGTTTAGGGCTGCTCTGTTGACAAGAACCTCCACTTTGTCACACCTTAAATATCCCAGGAAAGACAAGAATGGACAAAGAAGTTGTGGTCCTTATGTACAATGGAATATCACTCAGCCATGAAATCAACGTCATAAGGCTAGTAGCAGCATGATGAGTGGATTTGGGTACGACGATTCTAAGTGAAATAAGTCACACAGAAAAAGACACTTATCATAGATATCACTTATAGAGGGAATGTAAAAACCGCTACCCTTGAACTGAATTACATAACAGGTCAGAGTCACACGTTTAGAAAACACACTAGGGCTGCTTAACGGGAAAGGTGAGGTGGGGTGATGCATAAAACAAGGGTTTCAAATTAGCTCAGATAGCGTTCCATAAACCCAATATGTAATAGACAAGACCTACTCCTTCCTCAGTGAACTGGACTCAACACGCCCTATTCATCGCCCAAGAATATATCTGACTAGTAAGAATCTTAAAACCTATGTATTGATATCTCTCTGTAAGTCAGTGAAGTGGGTGAAAAGCGGCATAACCACAGCAGTGAAAAGCAGCTAAACCCCATTATACAAATCAATTACTTTTAAAAACCCGTGAAACAAAGACAGTGAAAGAGAGAGAAATTCTGACAAAATTCGTTCAGGGGCTGTGATGCAACCTGGATTGACCATATGTAGACCCACAGATGGATGAGACATAAGGGTGGACACTCTTGGGGCTGAGAGGTTTGTGAGGTTGGGTGAGCAAACGCAGACCCTTTAAAGTAATACTGCGTGGAACCCATCCAATGGGTCCCAAATCTCCAGGTTCAAGGGCATCTTCGTACATCGAAAACATACATGAGAAACCCAGAAGATGGTACACCGTGTGATCGGGAAAGGTTTCTAAAACGCACCTCATTTCTCATCTCCTTGTGCTCCGGTTCGCCTTTCAGGCCGCTATACTAGCAATCTCCCTGCCTGGAGAATCAGCACCTTTAACCTCCTGTTCCAAACAGGTTGCAATTTGTCCTGAGGATGAACGGGAAGAGGGGGAACCAATGAGAGACTAGCTCTAGGTGTTGGGACAGGCACAGGTCACTCTATTTTCCCATCAGGAAGAAGAATTAACCACAGGCTCAGCCTGCCGCCCGAAGCCAGAATAGGGCCTGAAGCAAACCTGCGCTTTTGCGGCCAGCTCCCAAGAAAGCGAGTTGAAAAATGGAGCTCAGGGGCACTGCAATTCACAAACCTGCAGACTTAGAAATGATAACTCTCGTCCACAAATATATTGAGGGAAGGCAACGAAGAGGATTTGAAAGCAAGGCAGAATTGCAGGAAACAGATTTCAGGAGGTAGATTCGAATCGCCTTTAAAGCACAGGAAAAGCGGCAAAACCTCGACAATGATGCCCTTGGCCAAAAAGGGCGTATGCGTTTTTTCCTGAATATATTCAGGAAAAAACGCATACGCCCTTTTTGGCCAACCAAGCAACCTGGAAAGGCAAATCAGCGCTACAAAGAAGTCTCGCTTCCCATCGGTCAAAAGGGCCAGGCTGAATAAAGTGTCAAAACCAGAAATGCAGGACAGGCCATGGAGAAATGGGAGCCTTGCTACGCTGATGGGCGGGATGTAAATTGCCAACAGCCACTCTGGAGAAGTGTACGGTGTGTCCTGAAACATCTAAAAAACTCAGCTTAGAGAGCATAGGGCACTTCCACTCATGGGCGTGTAAATTGGGAAAACTAAAAATCAGCAAGACACAGGCACCCCAAAGTTTAGGGCTGCTCTGTTGACAAGAACCTCCACTTTGTGACACCTTAAATATCCCAGGAAAGACAAGAATGGACAAAGAAGTTGTGGTCCTTATGTACAATGGAATATCACTCAGCCATGAAATCAACGTCATAAGGCTAGTAGCAGCATGATGAGTGGATTTGGGTACGACGATTCTAAGTGAAATAAGTCACACAGAAAAAGACACTTATCATAAGATATCACTTATAGAGGGAATGTAAAAACCGCTACCCTTGAACTGAATTACATAACAGGTCAGAGTCACACGTTTAGAAAACACACTAGGGCTGCTTAACGGGAAAGGTGAGGTGGGGTGATGCATAAAACAAGGGTTTCAAATTAGCTCAGATAGCGTTCCATAAACCCAATATGTAATAGACAAGACCTACTCCTTCCTCAGTGAACTGGACTCAACACGCCCTATTCATCGCCCAAGAATATATCTGACTAGTAAGAATCTTAAAACCTATGTATTGATATCTCTCTGTAAGTGAGTGAAGTGGGTGAAAAGCGGCATAACCACAGCAGTGAAAAGCAGCTAAACCCCATTATACAAATCAATTACTTTTAAAAACCCGTGAAACAAAGACAGTGAAAGAGAGAGAAATTCTGACAAAATTCGTTCAGGGGCTGTGATGCAACCTGGATTGACCATATGTAGACCCACAGATGGATGAGACATAAGGGTGGACACTCTTGGGGCTGAGAGGTTTGTGAGGTTGGGTGAGCAAACGCAGACCCTTTAAAGTAATACTGCGTGGAACCCATCCAATGGGTCCCAAATCTCCAGGTTCAAGGGCATCTTCGTACATCGAAAACATACATGAGAAACCCAGAAGATGGTACACCGTGTGATCGGGAAAGGTTTCTAAAACGCACCTCATTTCTCATCTCCTTGTGCTCCGGTTCGCCTTTCAGGCCGCTATACTAGCAATCTCCCTGCCTGGAGAATCAGCACCTTTAACCTCCTGTTCCAAACAGGTTGCAATTTGTCCTGAGGATGAACGGGAAGAGGGGGAACCAATGAGAGACTAGCTCTAGGTGTTGGGACAGGCACAGGTCACTCTATTTTCCCATCAGGAAGAAGAATTAACCACAGGCTCAGCCTGCCGCCCGAAGCCAGAATAGGGCCTGAAGCAAACCTGCGCTTTTGCGGCCAGCTCCCAAGAAAGCGAGTTGAAAAATGGAGCTCAGGGGCACTGCAATTCACAAACCTGCAGACTTAGAAATGATAACTCTCGTCCACAAATATATTGAGGGAAGGCAACGAAGAGGATTTGAAAGCAAGGCAGAATTGCAAGAAACAGATTTCGGGAGGTAGATTCGAATCGCCTTTAAAGCACAGGAAAAGCGGCAAAACCTCGACAATGATGCCCTTGGCCAAAAAGGGCGTATGCGTTTTTTCCTGAATATATTCAGGAAAAAACGCATACGCCCTTTTTGGCCAACCAAGCAACCTGGAAAGGCAAATCAGCGCTACAAAGAAGTCTCGCTTCCCATCGGTCAAAAGGGCCAGGCTGAATAAAGTGTCAAAACCAGAAATGCAGGACAGGCCATGGAGAAATGGGAGCCTTGCTACGCTGATGGGCGGGATGTAAATTGCCAACAGCCACTCTGGAGAAGTGTACGGTGTGTCCTGAAACATCTAAAAAACTCAGCTTAGAGAGCATAGGGCACTTCCACTCATGGGCGTGTAAATTGGGAAAACTAAAAATCAGCAAGACACAGGCACCCCAAAGTTTAGGGCTGCTCTGTTGACAAGAACCTCCACTTTGTCACACCTTAAATATCCCAGGAAAGACAAGAATGGACAAAGAAGTTGTGGTCCTTATGTACAATGGAATATCACTCAGCCATGAAATCAACGTCATAAGGCTAGTAGCAGCATGATGAGTGGATTTGGGTACGACGATTCTAAGTGAAATAAGTCACACAGAAAAAGACACTTATCATAAGATATCACTTATAGAGGGAATGTAAAAACCGCTACCCTTGAACTGAATTACATAACAGGTCAGAGTCACACGTTTAGAAAACACACTAGGGCTGCTTAACGGGAAAGGTGAGGTGGGGTGATGCATAAAACAAGGGTTTCAAATTAGCTCAGATAGCGTTCCATAAACCCAATATGTAATAGACAAGACCTACTCCTTCCTCAGTGAACTGGACTCAACACGCCCTATTCATCGCCCAAGAATATATCTGACTAGTAAGAATCTTAAAACCTATGTATTGATATCTCTCTGTAAGTGAGTGAAGTGGGTGAAAAGCGGCATAACCACAGCAGTGAAAAGCAGCTAAACCCCATTATACAAATCAATTACTTTTAAAAACCCGTGAAACAAAGACAGTGAAAGAGAGAGAAATTCTGACAAAATTCGTTCAGGGGCTGTGATGCAACCTGGATTGACCATATGTAGACCCACAGATGGATGAGACATAAGGGTGGACACTCTTGGGGCTGAGAGGTTTGGTGAGGTTGGGTGAGCAAACGCAGACCCTTTAAAGTAATACTGCGTGGAACCCATCCAATGGGTCCCAAATCTCCAGGTTCAAGGGCATCTTCGTACATCGAAAACATACATGAGAAACCCAGAAGATGGTACACCGTGTGATCGGGAAAGGTTTCTAAAACGCACCTCATTTCTCATCTCCTTGTGCTCCGGTTCGCCTTTCAGGCCGCTATACTAGCAATCTCCCTGCCTGGAGAATCAGCACCTTTAACCTCCTGTTCCAAACAGGTTGCAATTTGTCCTGAGGATGAACGGGAAGAGGGGGAACCAATGAGAGACTAGCTCTAGGTGTTGGGACAGGCACAGGTCACTCTATTTTCCCATCAGGAAGAAGAATTAACCACAGGCTCAGCCTGCCGCCCGAAGCCAGAATAGGGCCTGAAGCAAACCTGCGCTTTTGCGGCCAGCTCCCAAGAAAGCGAGTTGAAAAATGGAGCTCAGGGGCACTGCAATTCACAAACCTGCAGACTTAGATATGATAACTCTCGTCCACAAATATATTGAGGGAAGGCAACGAAGAGGATTTGAAAGCAAGGCAGAATTGCAGGAAACAGATTTCAGGAGGTAGATTCGAATCGCCTTTAAAGCACAGGAAAAGCGGCAAAACCTCGACAATGATGCCCTTGGCCAAAAAGGGCGTATGCGTTTTTTCCTGAATATATTCAGGAAAAAACGCATACGCCCTTTTTGGCCAACCAAGCAACCTGGAAAGGCAAATCAGCGCTACAAAGAAGTCTCGCTTCCCATCGGTCAAAAGGGCCAGGCTGAATAAAGTGTCAAAACCAGAAATGCAGGACAGGCCATGGAGAAATGGGAGCCTTGCTACGCTGATGGGCGGGATGTAAATTGCCAACAGCCACTCTGGAGAAGTGTACGGTGTGTCCTGAAACATCTAAAAAACTCAGCTTAGAGAGCATAGGGCACTTCCACTCATGGGCGTGTAAATTGGGAAAACTAAAAATCAGCAAGACACAGGCACCCCAAAGTTTAGGGCTGCTCTGTTGACAAGAACCTCCACTTTGTGACACCTTAAATATCCCAGGAAAGACAAGAATGGACAAAGAAGTTGTGGTCCTTATGTACAATGGAATATCACTCAGCCATGAAATCAACGTCATAAGGCTAGTAGCAGCATGATGAGTGGATTTGGGTACGACGATTCTAAGTGAAATAAGTCACACAGAAAAAGACACTTATCATAGATATCACTTATAGAGGGAATGTAAAAACCGCTACCCTTGAACTGAATTACATAACAGGTCAGAGTCACACGTTTAGAAAACACACTAGGGCTGCTTAACGGGAAAGGTGAGGTGGGGTGATGCATAAAACAAGGGTTTCAAATTAGCTCAGATAGCGTTCCATAAACCCAATATGTAATAGACAAGACCTACTCCTTCCTCAGTGAACTGGACTCAACACGCCCTATTCATCGCCCAAGAATATATCTGACTAGTAAGAATCTTAAAACCTATGTATTGATATCTCTCTGTAAGTGAGTGAAGTGGGTGAAAAGCGGCATAACCACAGCAGTGAAAAGCAGCTAAACCCCATTATACAAATCAATTACTTTTAAAAACCCGTGAAACAAAGACAGTGAAAGAGAGAGAAATTCTGACAAAATTCGTTCAGGGGCTGTGATGCAACCTGGATTGACCATATGTAGACCCACAGATGGATGAGACATAAGGGTGGACACTCTTGGGGCTGAGAGGTTTGGTGAGGTTGGGTGAGCAAACGCAGACCCTTTAAAGTAATACTGCGTGGAACCCATCCAATGGGTCCCAAATCTCCAGGTTCAAGGGCATCTTCGTACATCGAAAACATACATGAGAAACCCAGAAGATGGTACACCGTGTGATCGGGAAAGGTTTCTAAAACGCACCTCATTTCTCATCTCCTTGTGCTCCGGTTCGCCTTTCCGGCCGCTATACTAGCAATCTCCCTGCCTGGAGAATCAGCACCTTTAACCTCCTGTTCCAAACAGGTTGCAATTTGTCCTGAGGATGAACGGGAAGAGGGGGAACCAATGAGAGACTAGCTCTAGGTGTTGGGACAGGCACAGGTCACTCTATTTTCCCATCAGGAAGAAGAATTAACCACAGGCTCAGCCTGCCGCCCGAAGCCAGAATAGGGCCTGAAGCAAACCTGCGCTTTTGCGGCCAGCTCCCAAGAAAGCGAGTTGAAAAATGGAGCTCAGGGGCACTGCAATTCACAAACCTGCAGACTTAGATATGATAACTCTCGTCCACAAATATATTGAGGGAAGGCAACGAAGAGGATTTGAAAGCAAGGCAGAATTGCAGGAAACAGATTTCAGGAGGTAGATTCGAATCGCCTTTAAAGCACAGGAAAAGCGGCAAAACCTCGACAATGATGCCCTTGGCCAAAAAGGGCGTATGCGTTTTTTCCTGAATATATTCAGGAAAAAACGCATACGCCCTTTTTGGCCAACCAAGCAACCTGGAAAGGCAAATCAGCGCTACAAAGAAGTCTCGCTTCCCATCGGTCAAAAGGGCCAGGCTGAATAAAGTGTCAAAACCAGAAATGCAGGACAGGCCATGGAGAAATGGGAGCCTTGCTACGCTGATGGGCGGGATGTAAATTGCCAACAGCCACTCTGGAGAAGTGTACGGTGTGTCCTGAAACATCTAAAAAACTCAGCTTAGAGAGCATAGGGCACTTCCACTCATGGGCGTGTAAATTGGGAAAACTAAAAATCAGCAAGACACAGGCACCCCAAAGTTTAGGGCTGCTCTGTTGACAAGAACCTCCACTTTGTGACACCTTAAATATCCCAGGAAAGACAAGAATGGACAAAGAAGTTGTGGTCCTTATGTACAATGGAATATCACTCAGCCATGAAATCAACGTCATAAGGCTAGTAGCAGCATGATGAGTGGATTTGGGTACGACGATTCTAAGTGAAATAAGTCACACAGAAAAAGACACTTATCATAGATATCACTTATAGAGGGAATGTAAAAACCGCTACCCTTGAACTGAATTACATAACAGGTCAGAGTCACACGTTTAGAAAACACACTAGGGCTGCTTAACGGGAAAGGTGAGGTGGGGTGATGCATAAAACAAGGGTTTCAAATTAGCTCAGATAGCGTTCCATAAACCCAATATGTAATAGACAAGACCTACTCCTTCCTCAGTGAACTGGACTCAACACGCCCTATTCATCGCCCAAGAATATATCTGACTAGTAAGAATCTTAAAACCTATGTATTGATATCTCTCTGTAAGTGAGTGAAGTGGGTGAAAAGCGGCATAACCACAGCAGTGAAAAGCAGCTAAACCCCATTATACAAATCAATTACTTTTAAAAACCCGTGAAACAAAGACAGTGAAAGAGAGAGAAATTCTGACAAAATTCGTTCAGGGGCTGTGATGCAACCTGGATTGACCATATGTAGACCCACAGATGGATGAGACATAAGGGTGGACACTCTTGGGGCTGAGAGGTTTGGTGAGGTTGGGTGAGCAAACGCAGACCCTTTAAAGTAATACTGCGTGGAACCCATCCAATGGGTCCCAAATCTCCAGGTTCAAGGGCATCTTCGTACATCGAAAACATACATGAGAAACCCAGAAGATGGTACACCGTGTGATCGGGAAAGGTTTCTAAAACGCACCTCATTTCTCATCTCCTTGTGCTCCGGTTCGCCTTTCCGGCCGCTATACTAGCAATCTCCCTGCCTGGAGAATCAGCACCTTTAACCTCCTGTTCCAAACAGGTTGCAATTTGTCCTGAGGATGAACGGGAAGAGGGGGAACCAATGAGACACTAGCTCTAGGTGTTGGGACAGGCACAGGTCACTCTATTTTCCCATCAGGAAGAAGAATTAACCACAGGCTCAGCCTGCCGCCCGAAGCCAGAATAGGGCCTGAAGCAAACCTGCGCTTTTGCGGCCAGCTCCCAAGAAAGCGAGTTGAAAAATGGAGCTCAGGGGCACTGCAATTCACAAACCTGCAGACTTAGAAATGATAACTCTCGTCCACAAATATATTGAGGGAAGGCAACGAAGAGGATTTGAAAGCAAGGCAGAATTGCAGGAAACAGATTTCAGGAGGTAGATTCGAATCGCCTTTAAAGCACAGGAAAAGCGGCAAAACCTCGACAATGATGCCCTTGGCCAAAAAGGGCGTATGCGTTTTTTCCTGAATATATTCAGGAAAAAACGCATACGCCCTTTTTGGCCAACCAAGCAACCTGGAAAGGCAAATCAGCGCTACAAAGAAGTCTCGCTTCCCATCGGTCAAAAGGGCCAGGCTGAATAAAGTGTCAAAACCAGAAATGCAGGACAGGCCATGGAGAAATGGGAGCCTTGCTACGCTGATGGGCGGGATGTAAATTGCCAACAGCCACTCTGGAGAAGTGTACGGTGTGTCCTGAAACATCTAAAAAACTCAGCTTAGAGAGCATAGGGCACTTCCACTCATGGGCGTGTAAATTGGGAAAACTAAAAATCAGCAAGACACAGGCACCCCAAAGTTTAGGGCTGCTCTGTTGACAAGAACCTCCACTTTGTGACACCTTAAATATCCCAGGAAAGACAAGAATGGACAAAGAAGTTGTGGTCCTTATGTACAATGGAATATCACTCAGCCATGAAATCAACGTCATAAGGCTAGTAGCAGCATGATGAGTGGATTTGGGTACGACGATTCTAAGTGAAATAAGTCACACAGAAAAAGACACTTATCATAGATATCACTTATAGAGGGAATGTAAAAACCGCTACCCTTGAACTGAATTACATAACAGGTCAGAGTCACACGTTTAGAAAACACACTAGGGCTGCTTAACGGGAAAGGTGAGGTGGGGTGATGCATAAAACAAGGGTTTCAAATTAGCTCAGATAGCGTTCCATAAACCCAATATGTAATAGACAAGACCTACTCCTTCCTCAGTGAACTGGACTCAACACGCCCTATTCATCGCCCAAGAATATATCTGACTAGTAAGAATCTTAAAACCTATGTATTGATATCTCTCTGTAAGTGAGTGAAGTGGGTGAAAAGCGGCATAACCACAGCAGTGAAAAGCAGCTAAACCCCATTATACAAATCAATTACTTTTAAAAACCCGTGAAACAAAGACAGTGAAAGAGAGAGAAATTCTGACAAAATTCGTTCAGGGGCTGTGATGCAACCTGGATTGACCATATGTAGACCCACAGATGGATGAGACATAAGGGTGGACACTCTTGGGGCTGAGAGGTTTGGTGAGGTTGGGTGAGCAAACGCAGACCCTTTAAAGTAATACTGCGTGGAACCCATCCAATGGGTCCCAAATCTCCAGGTTCAAGGGCATCTTCGTACATCGAAAACATACATGAGAAACCCAGAAGATGGTACACCGTGTGATCGGGAAAGGTTTCTAAAACGCACCTCATTTCTCATCTCCTTGTGCTCCGGTTCGCCTTTCAGGCCGCTATACTAGCAATCTCCCTGCCTGGAGAATCAGCACCTTTAACCTCCTGTTCCAAACAGGTTGCAATTTGTCCTGAGGATGAACGGGAAGAGGGGGAACCAATGAGAGACTAGCTCTAGGTGTTGGGACAGGCACAGGTCACTCTATTTTCCCATCAGGAAGAAGAATTAACCACAGGCTCAGCCTGCCGCCCGAAGCCAGAATAGGGCCTGAAGCAAACCTGCGCTTTTGCGGCCAGCTCCCAAGAAAGCGAGTTGAAAAATGGAGCTCAGGGGCACTGCAATTCACAAACCTGCAGACTTAGAAATGATAACTCTCGTCCACAAATATATTGAGGGAAGGCAACGAAGAGGATTTGAAAGCAAGGCAGAATTGCAGGAAACAGATTTCAGGAGGTAGATTCGAATCGCCTTTAAAGCACAGGAAAAGCGGCAAAACCTCGACAATGATGCCCTTGGCCAAAAAGGGCGTATGCGTTTTTTCCTGAATATATTCAGGAAAAAACGCATACGCCCTTTTTGGCCAACCAAGCAACCTGGAAAGGCAAATCAGCGCTACAAAGAAGTCTCGCTTCCCATCGGTCAAAAGGGCCAGGCTGAATAAAGTGTCAAAACCAGAAATGCAGGACAGGCCATGGAGAAATGGGAGCCTTGCTACGCTGATGGGCGGGATGTAAATTGCCAACAGCCACTCTGGAGAAGTGTACGGTGTGTCCTGAAACATCTAAAAAACTCAGCTTAGAGAGCATAGGGCACTTCCACTCATGGGCGTGTAAATTGGGAAAACTAAAAATCAGCAAGACACAGGCACCCCAAAGTTTAGGGCTGCTCTGTTGACAAGAACCTCCACTTTGTGACACCTTAAATATCCCAGGAAAGACAAGAATGGACAAAGAAGTTGTGGTCCTTATGTACAATGGAATATCACTCAGCCATGAAATCAACGTCATAAGGCTAGTAGCAGCATGATGAGTGGATTTGGGTACGACGATTCTAAGTGAAATAAGTCACACAGAAAAAGACACTTATCATAGATATCACTTATAGAGGGAATGTAAAAACCGCTACCCTTGAACTGAATTACATAACAGGTCAGAGTCACACGTTTAGAAAACACACTAGGGCTGCTTAACGGGAAAGGTGAGGTGGGGTGATGCATAAAACAAGGGTTTCAAATTAGCTCAGATAGCGTTCCATAAACCCAATATGTAATAGACAAGACCTACTCCTTCCTCAGTGAACTGGACTCAACACGCCCTATTCATCGCCCAAGAATATATCTGACTAGTAAGAATCTTAAAACCTATGTATTGATATCTCTCTGTAAGTGAGTGAAGTGGGTGAAAAGCGGCATAACCACAGCAGTGAAAAGCAGCTAAACCCCATTATACAAATCAATTACTTTTAAAAACCCGTGAAACAAAGACAGTGAAAGAGAGAGAAATTCTGACAAAATTCGTTCAGGGGCTGTGATGCAACCTGGATTGACCATATGTAGACCCACAGATGGATGAGACATAAGGGTGGACACTCTTGGGGCTGAGAGGTTTGGTGAGGTTGGGTGAGCAAACGCAGACCCTTTAAAGTAATACTGCGTGGAACCCATCCAATGGGTCCCAAATCTCCAGGTTCAAGGGCATCTTCGTACATCGAAAACATACATGAGAAACCCAGAAGATGGTACACCGTGTGATCGGGAAAGGTTTCTAAAACGCACCTCATTTCTCATCTCCTTGTGCTCCGGTTCGCCTTTCCGGCCGCTATACTAGCAATCTCCCTGCCTGGAGAATCAGCACCTTTAACCTCCTGTTCCAAACAGGTTGCAATTTGTCCTGAGGATGAACGGGAAGAGGGGGAACCAATGAGAGACTAGCTCTAGGTGTTGGGACAGGCACAGGTCACTCTATTTTCCCATCAGGAAGAAGAATTAACCACAGGCTCAGCCTGCCGCCCGAAGCCAGAATAGGGCCTGAAGCAAACCTGCGCTTTTGCGGCCAGCTCCCAAGAAAGCGAGTTGAAAAATGGAGCTCAGGGGCACTGCAATTCACAAACCTGCAGACTTAGAAATGATAACTCTCGTCCACAAATATATTGAGGGAAGGCAACGAAGAGGATTTGAAAGCAAGGCAGAATTGCAGGAAACAGATTTCAGGAGGTAGATTCGAATCGCCTTTAAAGCACAGGAAAAGCGGCAAAACCTCGACAATGATGCCCTTGGCCAAAAAGGGCGTATGCGTTTTTTCCTGAATATATTCAGGAAAAAACGCATACGCCCTTTTTGGCCAACCAAGCAACCTGGAAAGGCAAATCAGCGCTACAAAGAAGTCTCGCTTCCCATCGGTCAAAAGGGCCAGGCTGAATAAAGTGTCAAAACCAGAAATGCAGGACAGGCCATGGAGAAATGGGAGCCTTGCTACGCTGATGGGCGGGATGTAAATTGCCAACAGCCACTCTGGAGAAGTGTACGGTGTGTCCTGAAACATCTAAAAAACTCAGCTTAGAGAGCATAGGGCACTTCCACTCATGGGCGTGTAAATTGGGAAAACTAAAAATCAGCAAGACACAGGCACCCCAAAGTTTAGGGCTGCTCTGTTGACAAGAACCTCCACTTTGTGACACCTTAAATATCCCAGGAAAGACAAGAATGGACAAAGAAGTTGTGGTCCTTATGTACAATGGAATATCACTCAGCCATGAAATCAACGTCATAAGGCTAGTAGCAGCATGATGAGTGGATTTGGGTACGACGATTCTAAGTGAAATAAGTCACACAGAAAAAGACACTTATCATAGATATCACTTATAGAGGGAATGTAAAAACCGCTACCCTTGAACTGAATTACATAACAGGTCAGAGTCACACGTTTAGAAAACACACTAGGGCTGCTTAACGGGAAAGGTGAGGTGGGGTGATGCATAAAACAAGGGTTTCAAATTAGCTCAGATAGCGTTCCATAAACCCAATATGTAATAGACAAGACCTACTCCTTCCTCAGTGAACTGGACTCAACACGCCCTATTCATCGCCCAAGAATATATCTGACTAGTAAGAATCTTAAAACCTATGTATTGATATCTCTCTGTAAGTGAGTGAAGTGGGTGAAAAGCGGCATAACCACAGCAGTGAAAAGCAGCTAAACCCCATTATACAAATCAATTACTTTTAAAAACCCGTGAAACAAAGACAGTGAAAGAGAGAGAAATTCTGACAAAATTCGTTCAGGGGCTGTGATGCAACCTGGATTGACCATATGTAGACCCACAGATGGATGAGACATAAGGGTGGACACTCTTGGGGCTGAGAGGTTTGTGAGGTTGGGTGAGCAAACGCAGACCCTTTAAAGTAATACTGCGTGGAACCCATCCAATGGGTCCCAAATCTCCAGGTTCAAGGGCATCTTCGTACATCGAAAACATACATGAGAAACCCAGAAGATGGTACACCGTGTGATCGGGAAAGGTTTCTAAAACGCACCTCATTTCTCATCTCCTTGTGCTCCGGTTCGCCTTTCAGGCCGCTATACTAGCAATCTCCCTGCCTGGAGAATCAGCACCTTTAACCTCCTGTTCCAAACAGGTTGCAATTTGTCCTGAGGATGAACGGGAAGAGGGGGAACCAATGAGAGACTAGCTCTAGGTGTTGGGACAGGCACAGGTCACTCTATTTTCCCATCAGGAAGAAGAATTAACCACAGGCTCAGCCTGCCGCCCGAAGCCAGAATAGGGCCTGAAGCAAACCTGCGCTTTTGCGGCCAGCTCCCAAGAAAGCGAGTTGAAAAATGGAGCTCAGGGGCACTGCAATTCACAAACCTGCAGACTTAGAAATGATAACTCTCGTCCACAAATATATTGAGGGAAGGCAACGAAGAGGATTTGAAAGCAAGGCAGAATTGCAGGAATCAGATTTCAGGAGGTAGATTCGAATCGCCTTTAAAGCACAGGAAAAGCGGCAAAACCTCGACAATGATGCCCTTGGCCAAAAAGGGCGTATGCGTTTTTTCCTGAATATATTCAGGAAAAAACGCATACGCCCTTTTTGGCCAACCAAGCAACCTGGAAAGGCAAATCAGCGCTACAAAGAAGTCTCGCTTCCCATCGGTCAAAAGGGCCAGGCTGAATAAAGTGTCAAAACCAGAAATGCAGGACAGGCCATGGAGAAATGGGAGCCTTGCTACGCTGATGGGCGGGATGTAAATTGCCAACAGCCACTCTGGAGAAGTGTACGGTGTGTCCTGAAACATCTAAAAAACTCAGCTTAGAGAGCATAGGGCACTTCCACTCATGGGCGTGTAAATTGGGAAAACTAAAAATCAGCAAGACACAGGCACCCCAAAGTTTAGGGCTGCTCTGTTGACAAGAACCTCCACTTTGTCACACCTTAAATATCCCAGGAAAGACAAGAATGGACAAAGAAGTTGTGGTCCTTATGTACAATGGAATATCACTCAGCCATGAAATCAACGTCATAAGGCTAGTAGCAGCATGATGAGTGGATTTGGGTACGACGATTCTAAGTGAAATAAGTCACACAGAAAAAGACACTTATCATAAGATATCACTTATAGAGGGAATGTAAAAACCGCTACCCTTGAACTGAATTACATAACAGGTCAGAGTCACACGTTTAGAAAACACACTAGGGCTGCTTAACGGGAAAGGTGAGGTGGGGTGATGCATAAAACAAGGGTTTCAAATTAGCTCAGATAGCGTTCCATAAACCCAATATGTAATAGACAAGACCTACTCCTTCCTCAGTGAACTGGACTCAACACGCCCTATTCATCGCCCAAGAATATATCTGACTAGTAAGAATCTTAAAACCTATGTATTGATATCTCTCTGTAAGTGAGTGAAGTGGGTGAAAAGCGGCATAACCACAGCAGTGAAAAGCAGCTAAACCCCATTATACAAATCAATTACTTTTAAAAACCCGTGAAACAAAGACAGTGAAAGAGAGAGAAATTCTGACAAAATTCGTTCAGGGGCTGTGATGCAACCTGGATTGACCATATGTAGACCCACAGATGGATGAGACATAAGGGTGGACACTCTTGGGGCTGAGAGGTTTGGTGAGGTTGGGTGAGCAAACGCAGACCCTTTAAAGTAATACTGCGTGGAACCCATCCAATGGGTCCCAAATCTCCAGGTTCAAGGGCATCTTCGTACATCGAAAACATACATGAGAAACCCAGAAGATGGTACACCGTGTGATCGGGAAAGGTTTCTAAAACGCACCTCATTTCTCATCTCCTTGTGCTCCGGTTCGCCTTTCAGGCCGCTATACTAGCAATCTCCCTGCCTGCAGAATCAGCACCTTTAACCTCCTGTTCCGTACAGGTTGCAATTTGTCCTGAGGATGAACGGGAAGAGGGGGAACCAATGAGAGACTAGCTCTAGGTGTTGGGACAGGCACAGGTCACTCTATTTTCCCATCAGGAAGAAGAATTAACCACAGGCTCAGCCTGCCGCCCGAAGCCAGAATAGGGCCTGAAGCAAACCTGCGCTTTTGCGGCCAGCTCCCAAGAAAGCGAGTTGAAAAATGGAGCTCAGGGGCACTGCAATTCACAAACCTGCAGACTTAGAAATGATAACTCTCGTCCACAAATATATTGAGGGAAGGCAACGAAGAGGATTTGAAAGCAAGGCAGAATTGCAAGAAACAGATTTCAGGAGGTAGATTCGAATCGCCTTTAAAGCACAGGAAAAGCGGCAAAACCTCGACAATGATGCCCTTGGCCAAAAAGGGCGTATGCGTTTTTTCCTGAATATATTCAGGAAAAAACGCATACGCCCTTTTTGGCCAACCAAGCAACCTGGAAAGGCAAATCAGCGCTACAAAGAAGTCTCGCTTCCCATCGGTCAAAAGGGCCAGGCTGAATAAAGTGTCAAAACCAGAAATGCAGGACAGGCCATGGAGAAATGGGAGCCTTGCTACGCTGATGGGCGGGATGTAAATTGCCAACAGCCACTCTGGAGAAGTGTACGGTGTGTCCTGAAACATCTAAAAAACTCAGCTTAGAGAGCATAGGGCACTTCCACTCATGGGCGTGTAAATTGGGAAAACTAAAAATCAGCAAGACACAGGCACCCCAAAGTTTAGGGCTGCTCTGTTGACAAGAACCTCCACTTTGTCACACCTTAAATATCCCAGGAAAGACAAGAATGGATAAAGAAGTTGTGGTCCTTATGTACAATGGAATATCACTCAGCCATGAAATCAACGTCATAAGGCTAGTAGCAGCATGATGAGTGGATTTGGGTATGACGATTCTAAGTGAAATAAGTCACACAGAAAAAGACACTTATCATAAGATATCACTTATAGAGGGAATGTAAAAACCGCTACCCTTGAACTGAATTACATAACAGGTCAGAGTCACACGTTTAGAAAACACACTAGGGCTGCTTAACGGGAAAGGTGAGGTGGGGTGATGCATAAAACAAGGGTTTCAAATTAGCTCAGATAGCGTTCCATAAACCCAATATGTAATAGACAAGACCTACTCCTTCCTCAGTGAACTGGACTCAACACGCCCTATTCATCGCCCAAGAATATATCTGACTAGTAAGAATCTTAAAACCTATGTATTGATATCTCTCTGTAAGTGAGTGAAGTGGGTGAAAAGCGGCATAACCACAGCAGTGAAAAGCAGCTAAACCCCATTATACAAATCAATTACTTTTAAAAACCCGTGAAACAAAGACAGTGAAAGAGAGAGAAATTCTGACAAAATTCGTTCAGGGGCTGTGATGCAACCTGGATTGACCATATGTAGACCCACAGATGGATGAGACATAAGGGTGGACACTCTTGGGGCTGAGAGGTTTGGTGAGGTTGGGTGAGCAAACGCAGACCCTTTAAAGTAATACTGTGTGGTACCCATCCCATGGGTCCCAAATCTCCAGGTTCAAGGGCATCTTCCTACATCGAAAACATGCATGAGAAACCCAGAAGATGGTACACCGTGTGATCGGGAAAGGTTTCTAAAACGCACCTCATTTCTCTTCTCCTTGTGCTCCGGTTCGCCATTCCAGCCGCTATACTAGCAATCTCCCTGCTTGGAGAATCAGCACCTTTAACCTCCTGTTCCGTACAGGTTGCAATTGGTCCTGAGGATGAACGGGAAGAGGGGGAACCAATGAGAGACTAGCTCTAGGTGTTGGGACAGGCACAGGTCACTCTATTTTCCCATCAGGAAGAAGAATTAACCACAGGCTCAGCCTGCCGCCCGAAGCCAGAATAGGGCCTGAAGCAAACCTGCGCTTTTGCGGCCAGCTCCCAAGAAAGCGAGTTGAAAAATGGAGCTCAGGGGCACTGCAATTCACAAACCTGCAGACTTAGAAATGATAACTCTCGTCCACAAATATATTGAGGGAAGGCAACGAAGAGGATTTGAAAGCAAGGCAGAATTGCAGGAATCAGATTTCAGGAGGTAGATTCGAATCGCCTTTAAAGCACAGGAAAAGCGGCAAAACCTCGACAATGATGCCCTTGGCCAAAAAGGGCGTATGCGTTTTTTCCTGAATATATTCAGGAAAAAACGCATACGCCCTTTTTGGCCAACCAAGCAACCTGGAAAGGCAAATCAGCGCTACAAAGAAGTCTCGCTTCCCATCGGTCAAAAGGGCCAGGCTGAATAAAGTGTCAAAACCAGAAATGCAGGACAGGCCATGGAGAAATGGGAGCCTTGCTACGCTGATGGGCGGGATGTAAATTGCCAACAGCCACTCTGGAGAAGTGTACGGTGTGTCCTGAAACATCTAAAAAACTCAGCTTAGAGAGCATAGGGCACTTCCACTCATGGGCGTGTAAATTGGGAAAACTAAAAATCAGCAAGACACAGGCACCCCAAAGTTTAGGGCTGCTCTGTTGACAAGAACCTCCACTTTGTCACACCTTAAATATCCCAGGAAAGACAAGAATGGATAAAGAAGTTGTGGTCCTTTTGTACAATGGAATATCACTCAGCCATGAAATCAACGTCATAAGGCTAGTAGCAGCATGATGAGTGGATTTGGGTACGACGATTCTAAGTGAAATAAGTCACACAGAAAAAGACACTTATCATAGATATCACTTATAGAGGGAATGTAAAAACCGCTACCCTTGAACTGAATTACATAACAGGTCAGAGTCACACGTTTAGAAAACACACTAGGGCTGCTTAACGGGAAAGGTGAGGTGGGGTGATGCATAAAACAAGGGTTTCAAATTAGCTCAGATAGCGTTCCATAAACCCAATATGTAATAGACAAGACCTACTCCTTCCTCAGTGAACTGGACTCAACACGCCCTATTCATCGCCCAAGAATATATCTGACTAGTAAGAATCTTAAAACCTATGTATTGATATCTCTCTGTAAGTGAGTGAAGTGGGTGAAAAGCGGCATAACCACAGCAGTGAAAAGCAGCTAAACCCCATTATACAAATCAATTACTTTTAAAAACCCGTGAAACAAAGACAGTGAAAGAGAGAGAAATTCTGACAAAATTCGTTCAGGGGCTGTGATGCAACCTGGATTGACCATATGTAGACCCACAGATGGATGAGACATAAGGGTGGACACTCTTGGGGCTGAGAGGTTTGGTGAGGTTGGGTGAGCAAACGCAGACCCTTTAAAGTAATACTGCGTGGAACCCATCCAATGGGTCCCAAATCTCCAGGTTCAAGGGCATCTTCGTACATCGAAAACATACATGAGAAACCCAGAAGATGGTACACCGTGTGATCGGGAAAGGTTTCTAAAACGCACCTCATTTCTCATCTCCTTGTGCTCCGGTTCACCTTTCCAGCCGCTATACTAGCAATCTCCGTGCCTGGAGAATCAGCACCTTTAACCTCCTGTTCCAAACAGGTTGCAATTTGTCCTGAGGATGAACGGGAAGAGGGGGAACCAATGAGAGACTAGCTCTAGGTGTTGGGACAGGCACAGGTCACTCTATTTTCCCATCAGAAAGAAGAATTAACCACAGGCTCAGCCTGCCGCCCGAAGCCAGAATAGGGCCTGAAGCAAACCTGCGCTTTTGCGGCCAGCTCCCAAAAAAGCGAGTTGAAAAATGGAGCTCAGGGGCACTGCAATTCACAAACCTGCAGACTTAGAAATGATAACTCTCGTCCACAAATATATTGAGGGAAGGCAACGAAGAGGATTTGAAAGCAAGGCAGAATTGCAGGAATCAGATTTCAGGAGGTAGATTCGAATCGCCTTTAAAGCACAGGAAAAGCGGCAAAACCTCGACAATGATGCCCTTGGCCAAAAAGGGCATATGCGTTTTTTCCTGAATATATTCAGGAAAAAACGCATACGCCCTTTTTGGCCAACCAAGCAACCTGGAAAGGCAAATCAGCGCTACAAAGAAGTCTCGCTTCCCATCGGTCAAAAGGGCCAGGCTGAATAAAGTGTCAAAACCAGAAATGCAGGACAGGCCATGGAGAAATGGGAGCCTTGCTACGCTGATGGGCGGGATGTAAATTGCCAACAGCCACTCTGGAGAAGTGTACGGTGTGTCCTGAAACATCTAAAAAACTCAGCTTAGAGAGCATAGGGCACTTCCACTCATGGGCGTGTAAATTGGGAAAACTAAAAATCAGCAAGACACAGGCACCCCAAAGTTTAGGGCTGCTCTGTTGACAAGAACCTCCACTTTGTGACACCTTAAATATCCCAGGAAAGACAAGAATGGACAAAGAAGTTGTGGTCCTTATGTACAATGGAATATCACTCAGCCATGAAATCAACGTCATAAGGCTAGTAGCAGCATGATGAGTGGATTTGGGTGCGACGATTCTAAGTGAAATAAGTCACACAGAAAAAGACACTTATCATAGATATCACTTATAGAGGGAATGTAAAAACCGCTACCCTTGAACTGAATTACATAACAGGTCAGAGTCACACGTTTAGAAAACACACTAGGGCTGCTTAACGGGAAAGGTGAGGTGGGGTGATGCATAAAACAAGGGTTTCAAATTAGCTCAGATAGCGTTCCATAAACCCAATATGTAATAGACAAGACCTACTCCTTCCTCAGTGAACTGGACTCAACACGCCCTATTCATCGCCCAAGAATATATCTGACTAGTAAGAATCTTAAAACCTATGTATTGATATCTCTCTGTAAGTGAGTGAAGTGGGTGAAAAGCGGCATAACCACAGCAGTGAAAAGCAGCTAAACCCCATTATACAAATCAATTACTTTTAAAAACCCGTGAAACAAAGACAGTGAAAGAGAGAGAAATTCTGACAAAATTCGTTCAGGGGCTGTGATGCAACCTGGATTGACCATATGTAGACCCACAGATGGATGAGACATAAGGGTGGACACTCTTGGGGCTGAGAGGTTTGGTGAGGTTGGGTGAGCAAACGCAGACCCTTTAAAGTAATACTGCGTGGAACCCATCCAATGGGTCCCAAATCTCCAGGTTCAAGGGTATCTTCGTACATCGAAAACATACATGAGAAACCCAGAAGATGGTACACCGTGTGATCGGGAAAGGTTTCTAAAACGCACCTCATTTCTCATCTCCTTGTGCTCCGGTTCGCCTTTCAGGCCGCTATACTAGCAATCTCCCTGCCTGGAGAATCAGCACCTTTAACCTCCTGTTCCAAACAGGTTGCAATTTGTCCTGAGGATGAACGGGAAGAGGGGGAACCAATGAGAGACTAGCTCTAGGTGTTGGGACAGGCACAGGTCACTCTATTTTCCCATCAGGAAGAAGAATTAACCACAGGCTCAGCCTGCCACCCGAAGCCAGAATAGGGCCTGAAGCAAACCTGCGCTTTTGCGGCCAGCTCCCAAGAAAGCGAGTTGAAAAATGGAGCTCAGGGGCACTGCAATTCACAAACCTGCAGACTTAGAAATGATAACTCTCGTCCACAAATATATTGAGGGAAGGCAACGAAGAGGATTTGAAAGCAAGGCAGAATTGCAGGAATCAGATTTCAGGAGGTAGATTCGAATCGCCTTTAAAGCACAGGAAAAGCGGCAAAACCTCGACAATGATGCCCTTGGCCAAAAAGGGCGTATGCGTTTTTTCCTGAATATATTCAGGAAAAAACGCATACGCCCTTTTTGGCCAACCAAGCAACCTGGAAAGGCAAATCAGCGCTACAAAGAAGTCTCGCTTCCCATCGGTCAAAAGGGCCAGGCTGAATAAAGTGTCAAAACCAGAAATGCAGGACAGGCCATGGAGAAATGGGAGCCTTGCTACGCTGATGGGCGGGATGTAAATTGCCAACAGCCACTCTGGAGAAGTGTACGGTGTGTCCTGAAACATCTAAAAAACTCAGCTTAGAGAGCATAGGGCACTTCCACTCATGGGCGTGTAAATTGGGAAAACTAAAAATCAGCAAGACACAGGCACCCCAAAGTTTAGGGCTGCTCTGTTGACAAGAACCTCCACTTTGTCACACCTTAAATATCCCAGGAAAGACAAGAATGGACAAAGAAGTTGTGGTCCTTATGTACAATGGAATATCACTCAGCCATGAAATCAACGTCATAAGGCTAGTAGCAGCATGATGAGTGGATTTGGGTACGACGATTCTAAGTGAAATAAGTCACACAGAAAAAGACACTTATCATAAGATATCACTTATAGAGGGAATGTAAAAACCGCTACCCTTGAACTGAATTACATAACAGGTCAGAGTCACACGTTTAGAAAACACACTAGGGCTGCTTAACGGGAAAGGTGAGGTGGGGTGATGCATAAAACAAGGGTTTCAAATTAGCTCAGATAGCGTTCCATAAACCCAATATGTAATAGACAAGACCTACTCCTTCCTCAGTGAACTGGACTCAACACGCCCTATTCATCGCCCAAGAATATATCTGACTAGTAAGAATCTTAAAACCTATGTATTGATATCTCTCTGTAAGTGAGTGAAGTGGGTGAAAAGCGGCATAACCACAGCAGTGAAAAGCAGCTAAACCCCATTATACAAATCAATTACTTTTAAAAACCCGTGAAACAAAGACAGTGAAAGAGAGAGAAATTCTGACAAAATTCGTTCAGGGGCTGTGATGCAACCTGGATTGACCATATGTAGACCCACAGATGGATGAGACATAAGGGTGGACACTCTTGGGGCTGAGAGGTTTGGTGAGGTTGGGTGAGCAAACGCAGACCCTTTAAAGTAATACTGCGTGGAACCCATCCAATGGGTCCCAAATCTCCAGGTTCAAGGGCATCTTCGTACATCGAAAACATACATGAGAAACCCAGAAGATGGTACACCGTGTGATCGGGAAAGGTTTCTAAAACGCACCTCATTTCTCATCTCCTTGTGCTCCGGTTCGCCTTTCAGGCCGCTATACTAGCAATCTCCCTGCCTGCAGAATCAGCACCTTTAACCTCCTGTTCCGTACAGGTTGCAATTTGTCCTGAGGATGAACGGGAAGAGGGGGAACCAATGAGAGACTAGCTCTAGGTGTTGGGACAGGCACAGGTCACTCTATTTTCCCATCAGGAAGAAGAATTAACCACAGGCTCAGCCTGCCGCCCGAAGCCAGAATAGGGCCTGAAGCAAACCTGCGCTTTTGCGGCCAGCTCCCAAGAAAGCGAGTTGAAAAATGGAGCTCAGGGGCACTGCAATTCACAAACCTGCAGACTTAGAAATGATAACTCTCGTCCACAAATATATTGAGGGAAGGCAACGAAGAGGATTTGAAAGCAAGGCAGAATTGCAAGAAACAGATTTCAGGAGGTAGATTCGAATCGCCTTTAAAGCACAGGAAAAGCGGCAAAACCTCGACAATGATGCCCTTGGCCAAAAAGGGCGTATGCGTTTTTTCCTGAATATATTCAGGAAAAAACGCATACGCCCTTTTTGGCCAACCAAGCAACCTGGAAAGGCAAATCAGCGCTACAAAGAAGTCTCGCTTCCCATCGGTCAAAAGGGCCAGGCTGAATAAAGTGTCAAAACCAGAAATGCAGGACAGGCCATGGAGAAATGGGAGCCTTGCTACGCTGATGGGCGGGATGTAAATTGCCAACAGCCACTCTGGAGAAGTGTACGGTGTGTCCTGAAACATCTAAAAAACTCAGCTTAGAGAGCATAGGGCACTTCCACTCATGGGCGTGTAAATTGGGAAAACTAAAAATCAGCAAGACACAGGCACCCCAAAGTTTAGGGCTGCTCTGTTGACAAGAACCTCCACTTTGTCACACCTTAAATATCCCAGGAAAGACAAGAATGGATAAAGAAGTTGTGGTCCTTATGTACAATGGAATATCACTCAGCCATGAAATCAACGTCATAAGGCTAGTAGCAGCATGATGAGTGGATTTGGGTATGACGATTCTAAGTGAAATAAGTCACACAGAAAAAGACACTTATCATAAGATATCACTTATAGAGGGAATGTAAAAACCGCTACCCTTGAACTGAATTACATAACAGGTCAGAGTCACACGTTTAGAAAACACACTAGGGCTGCTTAACGGGAAAGGTGAGGTGGGGTGATGCATAAAACAAGGGTTTCAAATTAGCTCAGATAGCGTTCCATAAACCCAATATGTAATAGACAAGACCTACTCCTTCCTCAGTGAACTGGACTCAACACGCCCTATTCATCGCCCAAGAATATATCTGACTAGTAAGAATCTTAAAACCTATGTATTGATATCTCTCTGTAAGTGAGTGAAGTGGGTGAAAAGCGGCATAACCACAGCAGTGAAAAGCAGCTAAACCCCATTATACAAATCAATTACTTTTAAAAACCCGTGAAACAAAGACAGTGAAAGAGAGAGAAATTCTGACAAAATTCGTTCAGGGGCTGTGATGCAACCTGGATTGACCATATGTAGACCCACAGATGGATGAGACATAAGGGTGGACACTCTTGGGGCTGAGAGGTTTGGTGAGGTTGGGTGAGCAAACGCAGACCCTTTAAAGTAATACTGTGTGGTACCCATCCCATGGGTCCCAAATCTCCAGGTTCAAGGGCATCTTCCTACATCGAAAACATGCATGAGAAACCCAGAAGATGGTACACCGTGTGATCGGGAAAGGTTTCTAAAACGCACCTCATTTCTCTTCTCCTTGTGCTCCGGTTCGCCATTCCAGCCGCTATACTAGCAATCTCCCTGCTTGGAGAATCAGCACCTTTAACCTCCTGTTCCGTACAGGTTGCAATTGGTCCTGAGGATGAACGGGAAGAGGGGGAACCAATGAGAGACTAGCTCTAGGTGTTGGGACAGGCACAGGTCACTCTATTTTCCCATCAGGAAGAAGAATTAACCACAGGCTCAGCCTGCCGCCCGAAGCCAGAATAGGGCCTGAAGCAAACCTGCGCTTTTGCGGCCAGCTCCCAAGAAAGCGAGTTGAAAAATGGAGCTCAGGGGCACTGCAATTCACAAACCTGCAGACTTAGAAATGATAACTCTCGTCCACAAATATATTGAGGGAAGGCAACGAAGAGGATTTGAAAGCAAGGCAGAATTGCAGGAATCAGATTTCAGGAGGTAGATTCGAATCGCCTTTAAAGCACAGGAAAAGCGGCAAAACCTCGACAATGATGCCCTTGGCCAAAAAGGGCGTATGCGTTTTTTCCTGAATATATTCAGGAAAAAACGCATACGCCCTTTTTGGCCAACCAAGCAACCTGGAAAGGCAAATCAGCGCTACAAAGAAGTCTCGCTTCCCATCGGTCAAAAGGGCCAGGCTGAATAAAGTGTCAAAACCAGAAATGCAGGACAGGCCATGGAGAAATGGGAGCCTTGCTA
Source organism: Balaenoptera borealis (assembly GCF_965194805.1). Taxonomy (NCBI): domain Eukaryota; kingdom Metazoa; phylum Chordata; class Mammalia; order Artiodactyla; family Balaenopteridae; genus Balaenoptera; species Balaenoptera borealis. The sequence goes on from NW_028123383.1 coordinate 252,205, forward strand.
CGCTGATGGGCGGGATGTAAATTGCCAACAGCCACTCTGGAGAAGTGTACGGTGTGTCCTGAAACATCTAAAAAACTCAGCTTAGAGAGCATAGGGCACTTCCACTCATGGGCGTGTAAATTGGGAAAACTAAAAATCAGCAAGACACAGGCACCCCAAAGTTTAGGGCTGCTCTGTTGACAAGAACCTCCACTTTGTCACACCTTAAATATCCCAGGAAAGACAAGAATGGATAAAGAAGTTGTGGTCCTTTTGTACAATGGAATATCACTCAGCCATGAAATCAACGTCATAAGGCTAGTAGCAGCATGATGAGTGGATTTGGGTACGACGATTCTAAGTGAAATAAGTCACACAGAAAAAGACACTTATCATAGATATCACTTATAGAGGGAATGTAAAAACCGCTACCCTTGAACTGAATTACATAACAGGTCAGAGTCACACGTTTAGAAAACACACTAGGGCTGCTTAACGGGAAAGGTGAGGTGGGGTGATGCATAAAACAAGGGTTTCAAATTAGCTCAGATAGCGTTCCATAAACCCAATATGTAATAGACAAGACCTACTCCTTCCTCAGTGAACTGGACTCAACACGCCCTATTCATCGCCCAAGAATATATCTGACTAGTAAGAATCTTAAAACCTATGTATTGATATCTCTCTGTAAGTGAGTGAAGTGGGTGAAAAGCGGCATAACCACAGCAGTGAAAAGCAGCTAAACCCCATTATACAAATCAATTACTTTTAAAAACCCGTGAAACAAAGACAGTGAAAGAGAGAGAAATTCTGACAAAATTCGTTCAGGGGCTGTGATGCAACCTGGATTGACCATATGTAGACCCACAGATGGATGAGACATAAGGGTGGACACTCTTGGGGCTGAGAGGTTTGGTGAGGTTGGGTGAGCAAACGCAGACCCTTTAAAGTAATACTGCGTGGAACCCATCCAATGGGTCCCAAATCTCCAGGTTCAAGGGCATCTTCGTACATCGAAAACATACATGAGAAACCCAGAAGATGGTACACCGTGTGATCGGGAAAGGTTTCTAAAACGCACCTCATTTCTCATCTCCTTGTGCTCCGGTTCACCTTTCCAGCCGCTATACTAGCAATCTCCGTGCCTGGAGAATCAGCACCTTTAACCTCCTGTTCCAAACAGGTTGCAATTTGTCCTGAGGATGAACGGGAAGAGGGGGAACCAATGAGAGACTAGCTCTAGGTGTTGGGACAGGCACAGGTCACTCTATTTTCCCATCAGAAAGAAGAATTAACCACAGGCTCAGCCTGCCGCCCGAAGCCAGAATAGGGCCTGAAGCAAACCTGCGCTTTTGCGGCCAGCTCCCAAAAAAGCGAGTTGAAAAATGGAGCTCAGGGGCACTGCAATTCACAAACCTGCAGACTTAGAAATGATAACTCTCGTCCACAAATATATTGAGGGAAGGCAACGAAGAGGATTTGAAAGCAAGGCAGAATTGCAGGAATCAGATTTCAGGAGGTAGATTCGAATCGCCTTTAAAGCACAGGAAAAGCGGCAAAACCTCGACAATGATGCCCTTGGCCAAAAAGGGCATATGCGTTTTTTCCTGAATATATTCAGGAAAAAACGCATACGCCCTTTTTGGCCAACCAAGCAACCTGGAAAGGCAAATCAGCGCTACAAAGAAGTCTCGCTTCCCATCGGTCAAAAGGGCCAGGCTGAATAAAGTGTCAAAACCAGAAATGCAGGACAGGCCATGGAGAAATGGGAGCCTTGCTACGCTGATGGGCGGGATGTAAATTGCCAACAGCCACTCTGGAGAAGTGTACGGTGTGTCCTGAAACATCTAAAAAACTCAGCTTAGAGAGCATAGGGCACTTCCACTCATGGGCGTGTAAATTGGGAAAACTAAAAATCAGCAAGACACAGGCACCCCAAAGTTTAGGGCTGCTCTGTTGACAAGAACCTCCACTTTGTGACACCTTAAATATCCCAGGAAAGACAAGAATGGACAAAGAAGTTGTGGTCCTTATGTACAATGGAATATCACTCAGCCATGAAATCAACGTCATAAGGCTAGTAGCAGCATGATGAGTGGATTTGGGTGCGACGATTCTAAGTGAAATAAGTCACACAGAAAAAGACACTTATCATAGATATCACTTATAGAGGGAATGTAAAAACCGCTACCCTTGAACTGAATTACATAACAGGTCAGAGTCACACGTTTAGAAAACACACTAGGGCTGCTTAACGGGAAAGGTGAGGTGGGGTGATGCATAAAACAAGGGTTTCAAATTAGCTCAGATAGCGTTCCATAAACCCAATATGTAATAGACAAGACCTACTCCTTCCTCAGTGAACTGGACTCAACACGCCCTATTCATCGCCCAAGAATATATCTGACTAGTAAGAATCTTAAAACCTATGTATTGATATCTCTCTGTAAGTGAGTGAAGTGGGTGAAAAGCGGCATAACCACAGCAGTGAAAAGCAGCTAAACCCCATTATACAAATCAATTACTTTTAAAAACCCGTGAAACAAAGACAGTGAAAGAGAGAGAAATTCTGACAAAATTCGTTCAGGGGCTGTGATGCAACCTGGATTGACCATATGTAGACCCACAGATGGATGAGACATAAGGGTGGACACTCTTGGGGCTGAGAGGTTTGGTGAGGTTGGGTGAGCAAACGCAGACCCTTTAAAGTAATACTGCGTGGAACCCATCCAATGGGTCCCAAATCTCCAGGTTCAAGGGTATCTTCGTACATCGAAAACATACATGAGAAACCCAGAAGATGGTACACCGTGTGATCGGGAAAGGTTTCTAAAACGCACCTCATTTCTCATCTCCTTGTGCTCCGGTTCGCCTTTCAGGCCGCTATACTAGCAATCTCCCTGCCTGGAGAATCAGCACCTTTAACCTCCTGTTCCAAACAGGTTGCAATTTGTCCTGAGGATGAACGGGAAGAGGGGGAACCAATGAGAGACTAGCTCTAGGTGTTGGGACAGGCACAGGTCACTCTATTTTCCCATCAGGAAGAAGAATTAACCACAGGCTCAGCCTGCCACCCGAAGCCAGAATAGGGCCTGAAGCAAACCTGCGCTTTTGCGGCCAGCTCCCAAGAAAGCGAGTTGAAAAATGGAGCTCAGGGGCACTGCAATTCACAAACCTGCAGACTTAGAAATGATAACTCTCGTCCACAAATATATTGAGGGAAGGCAACGAAGAGGATTTGAAAGCAAGGCAGAATTGCAGGAATCAGATTTCAGGAGGTAGATTCGAATCGCCTTTAAAGCACAGGAAAAGCGGCAAAACCTCGACAATGATGCCCTTGGCCAAAAAGGGCGTATGCGTTTTTTCCTGAATATATTCAGGAAAAAACGCATACGCCCTTTTTGGCCAACCAAGCAACCTGGAAAGGCAAATCAGCGCTACAAAGAAGTCTCGCTTCCCATCGGTCAAAAGGGCCAGGCTGAATAAAGTGTCAAAACCAGAAATGCAGGACAGGCCATGGAGAAATGGGAGCCTTGCTACGCTGATGGGCGGGATGTAAATTGCCAACAGCCACTCTGGAGAAGTGTACGGTGTGTCCTGAAACATCTAAAAAACTCAGCTTAGAGAGCATAGGGCACTTCCACTCATGGGCGTGTAAATTGGGAAAACTAAAAATCAGCAAGACACAGGCACCCCAAAGTTTAGGGCTGCTCTGTTGACAAGAACCTCCACTTTGTGACACCTTAAATATCCCAGGAAAGACAAGAATGGACAAAGAAGTTGTGGTCCTTATGTACAATGGAATATCACTCAGCCATGAAATCAACGTCATAAGGCTAGTAGCAGCATGATGAGTGGATTTGGGTACGACGATTCTAAGTGAAATAAGTCACACAGAAAAAGACACTTATCATAGATATCACTTATAGAGGGAATGTAAAAACCGCTACCCTTGAACTGAATTACATAACAGGTCAGAGTCACACGTTTAGAAAACACACTAGGGCTGCTTAACGGGAAAGGTGAGGTGGGGTGATGCATAAAACAAGGGTTTCAAATTAGCTCAGATAGCATTCCATAAACCCAATATGTAATAGACAAGACCTACTCCTTCCTCAGTGAACTGGACTCAACACGCCCCATTCATCGCCCAAGAATATATCTGACTAGTAAGAATCTTAAAACCTATGTATTGATATCTCTCTGTAAGTGAGTGAAGTGGGTGAAAAGCGGCATAACCACAGCAGTGAAAAGCAGCTAAACCCCATTATACAAATCAATTACTTTTAAAAACCCGTGAAACAAAGACAGTGAAAGAGAGAGAAATTCTGACAAAATTCGTTCAGGGGCTGTGATGCAACCTGGATTGACCATATGTAGACCCACAGATGGATGAGACATAAGGGTGGACACTCTTGGGGCTGAGAGGTTTGGTGAGCTTGGGTGAGCAAACGCAGACCCTTTAAAGTAATACTGCGTGGAACCCATCCAATGGGTCCCAAATCTCCAGGTTCAAGGGCATGTTCGTACATCGAAAACATACATGAGAAACCCAGAAGATGGTACACCGTGTGATCGGGAAAGGTTTCTAAAACGCACCTCATTTCTCATCTCCTTGTGCTCCGGTTCGCCTTTCAGGCCGCTATACTAGCAATCTCCCTGCCTGGAGAATCAGCACCTTTAACCTCCTGTTCCAAACAGGTTGCAATTTGTCCTGAGGATGAACGGGAAGAGGGGGAACCAATGAGAGACTAGCTCTAGGTGTTGGGACAGGCACAGGTCACTCTATTTTCCCATCAGGAAGAAGAATTAACCACAGGCTCAGCCTGCCGCCCGAAGCCAGAATAGGGCCTGAAGCAAACCTGCGCTTTTGCGGCCAGCTCCCAAGAAAGCGAGTTGAAAAATGGAGCTCAGGGGCACTGCAATTCACAAACCTGCAGACTTAGAAATGATAACTCTCGTCCACAAATATATTGAGGGAAGGCAACGAAGAGGATTTGAAAGCAAGGCAGAATTGCAGGAAACAGATTTCAGGAGGTAGATTCGAATCGCCTTTAAAGCACAGGAAAAGCGGCAAAACCTCGACAATGATGCCCTTGGCCTAAAAGGGCGTATGCGTTTTTTCCTGAATATATTCAGGAAAAAACGCATACGCCCTTTTTGGCCAACCAAGCAACCTGGAAAGGCAAATCAGCGCTACAAAGAAGTCTCGCTTCCCATCGGTCAAAAGGGCCAGGCTGAATAAAGTGTCAAAACCAGAAATGCAGGACAGGCCATGGAGAAATGGGAGCCTTGCTACGCTGATGGGCGGGATGTAAATTGCCAACAGCCACTCTGGAGAAGTGTACGGTGTGTCCTGAAACATCTAAAAAACTCAGCTTAGAGAGCATAGGGCACTTCCACTCATGGGCGTGTAAATTGGGAAAACTAAAAATCAGCAAGACACAGGCACCCCAAAGTTTAGGGCTGCTCTGTTGACAAGAACCTCCACTTTGTGACACCTTAAATATCCCAGGAAAGACAAGAATGGACAAAGAAGTTGTGGTCCTTATGTACAATGGAATATCACTCAGCCATGAAATCAACGTCATAAGGCTAGTAGCAGCATGATGAGTGGATTTGGGTACGACGATTCTAAGTGAAATAAGTCACACAGAAAAAGACACTTATCATAGATATCACTTATAGAGGGAATGTAAAAACCGCTACCCTTGAACTGAATTACATAACAGGTCAGAGTCACACGTTTAGAAAACACACTAGGGCTGCTTAACGGGAAAGGTGAGGTGGGGTGATGCATAAAACAAGGGTTTCAAATTAGCTCAGATAGCGTTCCATAAACCCAATATATAATAGACAAGACCTACTCCTTCCTCAGTGAACTGGACTCAACACTCTCTATTCATCGCCCAAGAATATATCTGACTAGTAAGAATCTTAAAACCTATGTATTGATATCTCTCTGTAAGTGAGTGAAGTGGGTGAAAAGCGGCATAACCACAGCAGTGAAAAGCAGCTAAACCCCATTATACAAATCAATTACTTTTAAAAACCCGTGAAACAAAGACAGTGAAAGAGAGAGAAATTCTGACAAAATTCGTTCAGGGGCTGTGATGCAACCTGGATTGACCATATGTAGACCCACAGATGGATGAGACATAAGGGTGGACACTCTTGGGGCTGAGAGGTTTGGTGAGGTTGGGTGAGCAAACGCAGACCCTTTAAAGTAATACTGCGTGGAACCCATCCAATGGGTCCCAAATCTCCAGGTTCAAGGGCATCTTCGTACATCGAAAACATACATGAGAAACCCAGAAGATGGTACACCGTGTGATCGGGAAAGGTTTCTAAAACGCACCTCATTTCTCATCTCCTTGTGTTCCGGTTCGCCATTCCAGCCGCTATACTAGCAATCTCCCTGCTTGGAGAATCAGCACCTTTAACCTCCTGTTCCAAACAGGTTGCAATTTGTCCTGAGGATGAACGGGAAGAGGGGGAACCAATGAGACACTAGCTCTAGGTGTTGGGACAGGCACAGGTCACTCTATTTTCCCATCAGGAAGAAGAATTAACCACAGGCTCAGCCTGCCGCCCGAAGCCAGAATAGGGCCTGAAGCAAACCTGCGCTTTTGCAGCCAGCTCCCAAGAAAGCGAGTTGAAAAATGGAGCTCAGGGGCACTGCAATTCACAAACCTGCAGACTTAGAAATGATAACTCTCGTCCACAAATATATTGAGGGAAGGCAACGAAGAGGATTTGAAAGCAAGGCAGAATTGCAGGAATCAGATTTCAGGAGGTAGATTCGAATCGCCTTTAAAGCACAGGAAAAGCGGCAAAACCTCGACAATGATGCCCTTGGCCAAAAAGGGCGTATGCGTTTTTTCCTGAATATATTCAGGAAAAAACGCATACGCCCTTTTTGGCCAACCAAGCAACCTGGAAAGGCAAATCAGCGCTACAAAGAAGTCTCGCTTCCCATCGGTCAAAAGGGCCAGGCTGAATAAAGTGTCAAAACCAGAAATGCAGGACAGGCCATGGAGAAATGGGAGCCTTGCTACGCTGATGGGCGGGATGTAAATTGCCAACAGCCACTCTGGAGAAGTGTACGGTGTGTCCTGAAACATCTAAAAAACTCAGCTTAGAGAGCATAGGGCACTTCCACTCATGGGCGTGTAAATTGGGAAAACTAAAAATCAGCAAGACACAGGCACCCCAAAGTTTAGGGCTGCTCTGTTGACAAGAACCTCCACTTTGTCACACCTTAAATATCCCAGGAAAGACAAGAATGGACAAAGAAGTTGTGGTCCTTATGTACAATGGAATATCACTCAGCCATGAAATCAACGTCATAAGGCTAGTAGCAGCATGATGAGTGGATTTGGGTACGACGATTCTAAGTGAAATAAGTCACACAGAAAAAGACACTTATCATAGATATCACTTATAGAGGGAATGTAAAAACCGCTACCCTTGAACTGAATTACATAACAGGTCAGAGTCACACGTTTAGAAAACACACTAGGGCTGCTTAACGGGAAAGGTGAGGTGGGGTGATGCATAAAACAAGGGTTTCAAATTAGCTCAGATAGCGTTCCATAAACCCAATATGTAATAGACAAGACCTACTCCTTCCTCAGTGAACTGGACTCAACACGCCCTATTCATCGCCCAAGAATATATCTGACTAGTAAGAATCTTAAAACCTATGTATTGATATCTCTCTGTAAGTGAGTGAAGTGGGTGAAAAGCGGCATAACCACAGCAGTGAAAAGCAGCTAAACTCCATTATACAAATCAATTACTTTTAAAAACCCGTGAAACAAAGACAGTGAAAGAGAGAGAAATTCTGACAAAATTCGTTCAGGGGCTGTGATGCAACCTGGATTGACCATATGTAGACCCACAGATGGATGAGACATAAGGGTGGACACTCTTGGGGCTGAGAGGTTTGGTGAGGTTGGGTGAGCAAACGCAGACCCTTTAAAGTAATACTGCGTGGAACCCATCCAATGGGTCCCAAATCTCCAGGTTCAAGGGCATCTTCGTACATCGAAAACATACATGAGAAACCCAGAAGATGGTACACCGTGTGATCGGGAAAGGTTTCTAAAACGCACCTCATTTCTCATCTCCTTGTGCTCCGGTTCGCCTTTCAGGCCGCTATACTAGCAATCTCCCTGCCTGGAGAATCAGCACCTTTAACCTCCTGTTCCAAACAGGTTGCAATTTGTCCTGAGGATGAACGGGAAGAGGGGGAACCAATGAGAGACTAGCTCTAGGTGTTGGGACAGGCACAGGTCACTCTATTTTCCCATCAGGAAGAAGAATTAACCACAGGCTCAGCCTGCCGCCCGAAGCCAGAATAGGGCCTGAAGCAAACCTGCGCTTTTGCGGCCAGCTCCCAAGAAAGCGAGTTGAAAAATGGAGCTCAGGGGCACTGCAATTCACAAACCTGCAGACTTAGAAATGATAACTCTCGTTCACAAATATATTGAGGGACGGCAACGAAGAGGATTTGAAAGCAAGGCAGAATTGCAGGAAACAGATTTCAGGAGGTAGATTCGAATCGCCTTTAAAGCACAGGAAAAGCGGCAAAACCTCGACAATGATGCCCTTGGCCAAAAAGGGCGTATGCGTTTTTTCCTGAATATATTCAGGAAAAAACGCATACGCCCTTTTTGGCCAACCAAGCAACCTGGAAAGGCAAATCAGCGCTACAAAGAAGTCTCGCTTCCCATCGGTCAAAAGGGCCAGGCTGAATAAAGTGTCAAAACCAGAAATGCAGGACAGGCCATGGAGAAATGGGAGCCTTGCTACGCTGATGGGCGGGATGTAAATTGCCAACAGCCACTCTGGAGAAGTGTACGGTGTGTCCTGAAACATCTAAAAAACTCAGCTTAGAGAGCATAGGGCACTTCCACTCATGGGCGTGTAAATTGGGAAAACTAAAAATCAGCAAGACACAGGCACCCCAAAGTTTAGGGCTGCTCTGTTGACAAGAACCTCCACTTTGTCACACCTTAAATATCCCAGGAAAGACAAGAATGGATAAAGAAGTTGTGGTCCTTTTGTACAATGGAATATCACTCAGCCATGAAATCAACGTCATAAGGCTAGTAGCAGCATGATGAGTGGATTTGGGTACGACGATTCTAAGTGAAATAAGTCACACAGAAAAAGACACTTATCATAGATATCACTTATAGAGGGAATGTAAAAACCGCTACCCTTGAACTGAATTACATAACAGGTCAGAGTCACACGTTTAGAAAACACACTAGGGCTGCTTAACGGGAAAGGTGAGGTGGGGTGATGCATAAAACAAGGGTTTCAAATTAGCTCAGATAGCGTTCCATAAACCCAATATGTAATAGACAAGACCTACTCCTTCCTCAGTGAACTGGACTCAACACGCCCTATTCATCGCCCAAGAATATATCTGACTAGTAAGAATCTTAAAACCTATGTATTGATATCTCTCTGTAAGTGAGTGAAGTGGGTGAAAAGCGGCATAACCACAGCAGTGAAAAGCAGCTAAACTCCATTATACAAATCAATTACTTTTAAAAACCCGTGAAACAAAGACAGTGAAAGAGAGAGAAATTCTGACAAAATTCGTTCAGGGGCTGTGATGCAACCTGGATTGACCATATGTAGACCCACAGATGGATGAGACATAAGGGTGGACACTCTTGGGGCTGAGAGGTTTGGTGAGGTTGGGTGAGCAAACGCAGACCCTTTAAAGTAATACTGCGTGGAACCCATCCAATGGGTCCCAAATCTCCAGGTTCAAGGGCATCTTCGTACATCGAAAACATACATGAGAAACCCAGAAGATGGTACACCGTGTGATCGGGAAAGGTTTCTAAAACGCACCTCATTTCTCATCTCCTTGTGCTCCGGTTCGCCTTTCAGGCCGCTATACTAGCAATCTCCCTGCCTGGAGAATCAGCACCTTTAACCTCCTGTTCCAAACAGGTTGCAATTTGTCCTGAGGATGAACGGGAAGAGGGGGAACCAATGAGAGACTAGCTCTAGGTGTTGGGACAGGCACAGGTCACTCTATTTTCCCATCAGGAAGAAGAATTAACCACAGGCTCAGCCTGCCGCCCGAAGCCAGAATAGGGCCTGAAGCAAACCTGCGCTTTTGCGGCCAGCTCCCAAGAAAGCGAGTTGAAAAATGGAGCTCAGGGGCACTGCAATTCACAAACCTGCAGACTTAGAAATGATAACTCTCGTCCACAAATATATTGAGGGAAGGCAACGAAGAGGATTTGAAAGCAAGGCAGAATTGCAGGAAACAGATTTCAGGAGGTAGATTCGAATCGCCTTTAAAGCACAGGAAAAGCGGCAAAACCTCGACAATGATGCCCTTGGCCAAAAAGGGCGTATGCGTTTTTTCCTGAATATATTCAGGAAAAAACGCATACGCCCTTTTTGGCCAACCAAGCAACCTGGAAAGGCAAATCAGCGCTACAAAGAAGTCTCGCTTCCCATCGGTCAAAAGGGCCAGGCTGAATAAAGTGTCAAAACCAGAAATGCAGGACAGGCCATGGAGAAATGGGAGCCTTGCTACGCTGATGGGCGGGATGTAAATTGCCAACAGCCACTCTGGAGAAGTGTACGGTGTGTCCTGAAACATCTAAAAAACTCAGCTTAGAGAGCATAGGGCACTTCCACTCATGGGCGTGTAAATTGGGAAAACTAAAAATCAGCAAGACACAGGCACCCCAAAGTTTAGGGCTGCTCTGTTGACAAGAACCTCCACTTTGTCACACCTTAAATATCCCAGGAAAGACAAGAATGGATAAAGAAGTTGTGGTCCTTTTGTACAATGGAATATCACTCAGCCATGAAATCAACGTCATAAGGCTAGTAGCAGCATGATGAGTGGATTTGGGTACGACGATTCTAAGTGAAATAAGTCACACAGAAAAAGACACTTATCATAGATATCACTTATAGAGGGAATGTAAAAACCGCTACCCTTGAACTGAATTACATAACAGGTCAGAGTCACACGTTTAGAAAACACACTAGGGCTGCTTAACGGGAAAGGTGAGGTGGGGTGATGCATAAAACAAGGGTTTCAAATTAGCTCAGATAGCGTTCCATAAACCCAATATGTAATAGACAAGACCTACTCCTTCCTCAGTGAACTGGACTCAACACGCCCTATTCATCGCCCAAGAATATATCTGACTAGTAAGAATCTTAAAACCTATGTATTGATATCTCTCTGTAAGTGAGTGAAGTGGGTGAAAAGCGGCATAACCACAGCAGTGAAAAGCAGCTAAACCCCATTATACAAATCAATTACTTTTAAAAACCCGTGAAACAAAGACAGTGAAAGAGAGAGAAATTCTGACAAAATTCGTTCAGGGGCTGTGATGCAACCTGGATTGACCATATGTAGACCCACAGATGGATGAGACATAAGGGTGGACACTCTTGGGGCTGAGAGGTTTGGTGAGGTTGGGTGAGCAAACGCAGACCCTTTAAAGTAATACTGCGTGGAACCCATCCAATGGGTCCCAAATCTCCAGGTTCAAGGGCATCTTCGTACATCGAAAACATACATGAGAAACCCAGAAGATGGTACACCGTGTGATCGGGAAAGGTTTCTAAAACGCACCTCATTTCTCATCTCCTTGTGCTCCGGTTCACCTTTCCAGCCGCTATACTAGCAATCTCCGTGCCTGGAGAATCAGCACCTTTAACCTCCTGTTCCAAACAGGTTGCAATTTGTCCTGAGGATGAACGGGAAGAGGGGGAACCAATGAGAGACTAGCTCTAGGTGTTGGGACAGGCACAGGTCACTCTATTTTCCCATCAGAAAGAAGAATTAACCACAGGCTCAGCCTGCCGCCCGAAGCCAGAATAGGGCCTGAAGCAAACCTGCGCTTTTGCGGCCAGCTCCCAAGAAAGCGAGTTGAAAAATGGAGCTCAGGGGCACTGCAATTCACAAACCTGCAGACTTAGAAATGATAACTCTCGTCCACAAATATATTGAGGGAAGGCAACGAAGAGGATTTGAAAGCAAGGCAGAATTGCAGGAATCAGATTTCAGGAGGTAGATTCGAATCGCCTTTAAAGCACAGGAAAAGCGGCAAAACGTCGACAATGATGCCCTTGGCCAAAAAGGGCATATGCGTTTTTTCCTGAATATATTCAGGAAAAAACGCATACGCCCTTTTTGGCCAACCAAGCAACCTGGAAAGGCAAATCAGCGCTACAAAGAAGTCTCGCTTCCCATCGGTCAAAAGGGCCAGGCTGAATAAAGTGTCAAAACCAGAAATGCAGGACAGGCCATGGAGAAATGGGAGCCTTGCTACGCTGATGGGCGGGATGTAAATTGCCAACAGCCACTCTGGAGAAGTGTACGGTGTGTCCTGAAACATCTAAAAAACTCAGCTTAGAGAGCATAGGGCACTTCCACTCATGGGCGTGTAAATTGGGAAAACTAAAAATCAGCAAGACACAGGCACCCCAAAGTTTAGGGCTGCTCTGTTGACAAGAACCTCCACTTTGTGACACCTTAAATATCCCAGGAAAGACAAGAATGGACAAAGAAGTTGTGGTCCTTATGTACAATGGAATATCACTCAGCCATGAAATCAACGTCATAAGGCTAGTAGCAGCATGATGAGTGGATTTGGGTACGACGATTCTAAGTGAAATAAGTCACACAGAAAAAGACACTTATCATAGATATCACTTATAGAGGGAATGTAAAAACCGCTACCCTTGAACTGAATTACATAACAGGTCAGAGTCACACGTTTAGAAAACACACTAGGGCTGCTTAACGGGAAAGGTGAGGTGGGGTGATGCATAAAACAAGGGTTTCAAATTAGCTCAGATAGCGTTCCATAAACCCAATATGTAATAGACAAGACCTACTCCTTCCTCAGTGAACTGGACTCAACACGCCCTATTCATCGCCCAAGAATATATCTGACTAGTAAGAATCTTAAAACCTATGTATTGATATCTCTCTGTAAGTGAGTGAAGTGGGTGAAAAGCGGCATAACCACAGCAGTGAAAAGCAGCTAAACCCCATTATACAAATCAATTACTTTTAAAAACCCGTGAAACAAAGACAGTGAAAGAGAGAGAAATTCTGACAAAATTCGTTCAGGGGCTGTGATGCAACCTGGATTGACCATATGTAGACCCACAGATGGATGAGACATAAGGGTGGACACTCTTGGGGCTGAGAGGTTTGGTGAGGTTGGGTGAGCAAACGCAGACCCTTTAAAGTAATACTGCGTGGAACCCATCCAATGGGTCCCAAATCTCCAGGTTCAAGGGCATCTTCGTACATCGAAAACATACATGAGAAACCCAGAAGATGGTACACCGTGTGATCGGGAAAGGTTTCTAAAACGCACCTCATTTCTCATCTCCTTGTGCTCCGGTTCGCCTTTCAGGCCGCTATACTAGCAATCTCCCTGCCTGGAGAATCAGCACCTTTAACCTCCTGTTCCAAACAGGTTGCAATTTGTCCTGAGGATGAACGGGAAGAGGGGGAACCAATGAGAGACTAGCTCTAGGTGTTGGGACAGGCACAGGTCACTCTATTTTCCCATCAGGAAGAAGAATTAACCACAGGCTCAGCCTGCCGCCCGAAGCCAGAATAGGGCCTGAAGCTAACCTGCGCTTTTGCGGCCAGCTCCCAAGAAAGCGAGTTGAAAAATGGAGCTCAGGGGCACTGCAATTCACAAACCTGCAGACTTAGAAATGATAACTCTCGTCCACAAATATATTGAGGGAAGGCAACGAAGAGGATTTGAAAGCAAGGCAGAATTGCAGGAATCAGATTTCAGGAGGTAGATTCGAATCGCCTTTAAAGCACAGGAAAAGCGGCAAAACCTCGACAATGATGCCCTTGGCCAAAAAGGGCGTATGCGTTTTTTCCTGAATATATTCAGGAAAAAACGCATACGCCCTTTTTGGCCAACCAAGCAACCTGGAAAGGCAAATCAGCGCTACAAAGAAGTCTCGCTTCCCATCGGTCAAAAGGGCCAGGCTGAATAAAGTGTCAAAACCAGAAATGCAGGACAGGCCATGGAGAAATGGGAGCCTTGCTACGCTGATGGGCGGGATGTAAATTGCCAACAGCCACTCTGGAGAAGTGTACGGTGTGTCCTGAAACATCTAAAAAACTCAGCTTAGAGAGCATAGGGCACTTCCACTCATGGGCGTGTAAATTGGGAAAACTAAAAATCAGCAAGACACAGGCACCCCAAAGTTTAGGGCTGCTCTGTTGACAAGAACCTCCACTTTGTCACACCTTAAATATCCCAGGAAAGACAAGAATGGACAAAGAAGTTGTGGTCCTTATGTACAATGGAATATCACTCAGCCATGAAATCAACGTCATAAGGCTAGTAGCAGCATGATGAGTGGATTTGGGTACGACGATTCTAAGTGAAATAAGTCACACAGAAAAAGACACTTATCATAGATATCACTTATAGAGGGAATGTAAAAACCGCTACCCTTGAACTGAATTACATAACAGGTCAGAGTCACACGTTTAGAAAACACACTAGGGCTGCTTAACGGGAAAGGTGAGGTGGGGTGATGCATAAAACAAGGGTTTCAAATTAGCTCAGATAGCGTTCCATAAACCCAATATGTAATAGACAAGACCTACTCCTTCCTCAGTGAACTGGACTCAACACGCCCTATTCATCGCCCAAGAATATATCTGACTAGTAAGAATCTTAAAACCTATGTATTGATATCTCTCTGTAAGTGAGTGAAGTGGGTGAAAAGCGGCATAACCACAGCAGTGAAAAGCAGCTAAACTCCATTATACAAATCAATTACTTTTAAAAACCCGTGAAACAAAGACAGTGAAAGAGAGAGAAATTCTGACAAAATTCGTTCAGGGGCTGTGATGCAACCTGGATTGACCATATGTAGACCCACAGATGGATGAGACATAAGGGTGGACACTCTTGGGGCTGAGAGGTTTGGTGAGGTTGGGTGAGCAAACGCAGACCCTTTAAAGTAATACTGCGTGGAACCCATCCAATGGGTCCCAAATCTCCAGGTTCAAGGGCATCTTCGTACATCGAAAACATACATGAGAAACCCAGAAGATGGTACACCGTGTGATCGGGAAAGGTTTCTAAAACGCACCTCATTTCTCATCTCCTTGTGCTCCGGTTCGCCTTTCAGGCCGCTATACTAGCAATCTCCCTGCCTGGAGAATCAGCACCTTTAACCTCCTGTTCCAAACAGGTTGCAATTTGTCCTGAGGATGAACGGGAAGAGGGGGAACCAATGAGAGACTAGCTCTAGGTGTTGGGACAGGCACAGGTCACTCTATTTTCCCATCAGGAAGAAGAATTAACCACAGGCTCAGCCTGCCGCCCGAAGCCAGAATAGGGCCTGAAGCAAACCTGCGCTTTTGCGGCCAGCTCCCAAGAAAGCGAGTTGAAAAATGGAGCTCAGGGGCACTGCAATTCACAAACCTGCAGACTTAGAAATGATAACTCTCGTCCACAAATATATTGAGGGACGGCAACGAAGAGGATTTGAAAGCAAGGCAGAATTGCAGGAAACAGATTTCAGGAGGTAGATTCGAATCGCCTTTAAAGCACAGGAAAAGCGGCAAAACCTCGACAATGATGCCCTTGGCCAAAAAGGGCGTATGCGTTTTTTCCTGAATATATTCAGGAAAAAACGCATACGCCCTTTTTGGCCAACCAAGCAACCTGGAAAGGCAAATCAGCGCTACAAAGAAGTCTCGCTTCCCATCGGTCAAAAGGGCCAGGCTGAATAAAGTGTCAAAACCAGAAATGCAGGACAGGCCATGGAGAAATGGGAGCCTTGCTACGCTGATGGGCGGGATGTAAATTGCCAACAGCCACTCTGGAGAAGTGTACGGTGTGTCCTGAAACATCTAAAAAACTCAGCTTAGAGAGCATAGGGCACTTCCACTCATGGGCGTGTAAATTGGGAAAACTAAAAATCAGCAAGACACAGGCACCCCAAAGTTTAGGGCTGCTCTGTTGACAAGAACCTCCACTTTGTCACACCTTAAATATCCCAGGAAAGACAAGAATGGATAAAGAAGTTGTGGTCCTTTTGTACAATGGAATATCACTCAGCCATGAAATCAACGTCATAAGGCTAGTAGCAGCATGATGAGTGGATTTGGGTACGACGATTCTAAGTGAAATAAGTCACACAGAAAAAGACACTTATCATAGATATCACTTATAGAGGGAATGTAAAAACCGCTACCCTTGAACTGAATTACATAACAGGTCAGAGTCACACGTTTAGAAAACACACTAGGGCTGCTTAACGGGAAAGGTGAGGTGGGGTGATGCATAAAACAAGGGTTTCAAATTAGCTCAGATAGCGTTCCATAAACCCAATATGTAATAGACAAGACCTACTCCTTCCTCAGTGAACTGGACTCAACACGCCCTATTCATCGCCCAAGAATATATCTGACTAGTAAGAATCTTAAAACCTATGTATTGATATCTCTCTGTAAGTGAGTGAAGTGGGTGAAAAGCGGCATAACCACAGCAGTGAAAAGCAGCTAAACTCCATTATACAAATCAATTACTTTTAAAAACCCGTGAAACAAAGACAGTGAAAGAGAGAGAAATTCTGACAAAATTCGTTCAGGGGCTGTGATGCAACCTGGATTGACCATATGTAGACCCACAGATGGATGAGACATAAGGGTGGACACTCTTGGGGCTGAGAGGTTTGGTGAGGTTGGGTGAGCAAACGCAGACCCTTTAAAGTAATACTGCGTGGAACCCATCCAATGGGTCCCAAATCTCCAGGTTCAAGGGCATCTTCGTACATCGAAAACATACATGAGAAACCCAGAAGATGGTACACCGTGTGATCGGGAAAGGTTTCTAAAACGCACCTCATTTCTCATCTCCTTGTGCTCCGGTTCGCCTTTCAGGCCGCTATACTAGCAATCTCCCTGCCTGGAGAATCAGCACCTTTAACCTCCTGTTCCAAACAGGTTGCAATTTGTCCTGAGGATGAACGGGAAGAGGGGGAACCAATGAGAGACTAGCTCTAGGTGTTGGGACAGGCACAGGTCACTCTATTTTCCCATCAGGAAGAAGAATTAACCACAGGCTCAGCCTGCCGCCCGAAGCCAGAATAGGGCCTGAAGCAAACCTGCGCTTTTGCGGCCAGCTCCCAAGAAAGCGAGTTGAAAAATGGAGCTCAGGGGCACTGCAATTCACAAACCTGCAGACTTAGAAATGATAACTCTCGTCCACAAATATATTGAGGGAAGGCAACGAAGAGGATTTGAAAGCAAGGCAGAATTGCAGGAAACAGATTTCAGGAGGTAGATTCGAATCGCCTTTAAAGCACAGGAAAAGCGGCAAAACCTCGACAATGATGCCCTTGGCCAAAAAGGGCGTATGCGTTTTTTCCTGAATATATTCAGGAAAAAACGCATACGCCCTTTTTGGCCAACCAAGCAACCTGGAAAGGCAAATCAGCGCTACAAAGAAGTCTCGCTTCCCATCGGTCAAAAGGGCCAGGCTGAATAAAGTGTCAAAACCAGAAATGCAGGACAGGCCATGGAGAAATGGGAGCCTTGCTACGCTGATGGGCGGGATGTAAATTGCCAACAGCCACTCTGGAGAAGTGTACGGTGTGTCCTGAAACATCTAAAAAACTCAGCTTAGAGAGCATAGGGCACTTCCACTCATGGGCGTGTAAATTGGGAAAACTAAAAATCAGCAAGACACAGGCACCCCAAAGTTTAGGGCTGCTCTGTTGACAAGAACCTCCACTTTGTCACACCTTAAATATCCCAGGAAAGACAAGAATGGATAAAGAAGTTGTGGTCCTTTTGTACAATGGAATATCACTCAGCCATGAAATCAACGTCATAAGGCTAGTAGCAGCATGATGAGTGGATTTGGGTACGACGATTCTAAGTGAAATAAGTCACACAGAAAAAGACACTTATCATAGATATCACTTATAGAGGGAATGTAAAAACCGCTACCCTTGAACTGAATTACATAACAGGTCAGAGTCACACGTTTAGAAAACACACTAGGGCTGCTTAACGGGAAAGGTGAGGTGGGGTGATGCATAAAACAAGGGTTTCAAATTAGCTCAGATAGCGTTCCATAAACCCAATATGTAATAGACAAGACCTACTCCTTCCTCAGTGAACTGGACTCAACACGCCCTATTCATCGCCCAAGAATATATCTGACTAGTAAGAATCTTAAAACCTATGTATTGATATCTCTCTGTAAGTGAGTGAAGTGGGTGAAAAGCGGCATAACCACAGCAGTGAAAAGCAGCTAAACCCCATTATACAAATCAATTACTTTTAAAAACCCGTGAAACAAAGACAGTGAAAGAGAGAGAAATTCTGACAAAATTCGTTCAGGGGCTGTGATGCAACCTGGATTGACCATATGTAGACCCACAGATGGATGAGACATAAGGGTGGACACTCTTGGGGCTGAGAGGTTTGGTGAGGTTGGGTGAGCAAACGCAGACCCTTTAAAGTAATACTGCGTGGAACCCATCCAATGGGTCCCAAATCTCCAGGTTCAAGGGCATCTTCGTACATCGAAAACATACATGAGAAACCCAGAAGATGGTACACCGTGTGATCGGGAAAGGTTTCTAAAACGCACCTCATTTCTCATCTCCTTGTGCTCCGGTTCACCTTTCCAGCCGCTATACTAGCAATCTCCGTGCCTGGAGAATCAGCACCTTTAACCTCCTGTTCCAAACAGGTTGCAATTTGTCCTGAGGATGAACGGGAAGAGGGGGAACCAATGAGAGACTAGCTCTAGGTGTTGGGACAGGCACAGGTCACTCTATTTTCCCATCAGAAAGAAGAATTAACCACAGGCTCAGCCTGCCGCCCGAAGCCAGAATAGGGCCTGAAGCAAACCTGCGCTTTTGCGGCCAGCTCCCAAGAAAGCGAGTTGAAAAATGGAGCTCAGGGGCACTGCAATTCACAAACCTGCAGACTTAGAAATGATAACTCTCGTCCACAAATATATTGAGGGAAGGCAACGAAGAGGATTTGAAAGCAAGGCAGAATTGCAGGAATCAGATTTCAGGAGGTAGATTCGAATCGCCTTTAAAGCACAGGAAAAGCGGCAAAACCTCGACAATGATGCCCTTGGCCAAAAAGGGCATATGCGTTTTTTCCTGAATATATTCAGGAAAAAACGCATACGCCCTTTTTGGCCAACCAAGCAACCTGGAAAGGCAAATCAGCGCTACAAAGAAGTCTCGCTTCCCATCGGTCAAAAGGGCCAGGCTGAATAAAGTGTCAAAACCAGAAATGCAGGACAGGCCATGGAGAAATGGGAGCCTTGCTACGCTGATGGGCGGGATGTAAATTGCCAACAGCCACTCTGGAGAAGTGTACGGTGTGTCCTGAAACATCTAAAAAACTCAGCTTAGAGAGCATAGGGCACTTCCACTCATGGGCGTGTAAATTGGGAAAACTAAAAATCAGCAAGACACAGGCACCCCAAAGTTTAGGGCTGCTCTGTTGACAAGAACCTCCACTTTGTGACACCTTAAATATCCCAGGAAAGACAAGAATGGACAAAGAAGTTGTGGTCCTTATGTACAATGGAATATCACTCAGCCATGAAATCAACGTCATAAGGCTAGTAGCAGCATGATGAGTGGATTTGGGTACGACGATTCTAAGTGAAATAAGTCACACAGAAAAAGACACTTATCATAGATATCACTTATAGAGGGAATGTAAAAACCGCTACCCTTGAACTGAATTACATAACAGGTCAGAGTCACACGTTTAGAAAACACACTAGGGCTGCTTAACGGGAAAGGTGAGGTGGGGTGATGCATAAAACAAGGGTTTCAAATTAGCTCAGATAGCGTTCCATAAACCCAATATGTAATAGACAAGACCTACTCCTTCCTCAGTGAACTGGACTCAACACGCCCTATTCATCGCCCAAGAATATATCTGACTAGTAAGAATCTTAAAACCTATGTATTGATATCTCTCTGTAAGTGAGTGAAGTGGGTGAAAAGCGGCATAACCACAGCAGTGAAAAGCAGCTAAACCCCATTATACAAATCAATTACTTTTAAAAACCCGTGAAACAAAGACAGTGAAAGAGAGAGAAATTCTGACAAAATTCGTTCAGGGGCTGTGATGCAACCTGGATTGACCATATGTAGACCCACAGATGGATGAGACATAAGGGTGGACACTCTTGGGGCTGAGAGGTTTGGTGAGGTTGGGTGAGCAAACGCAGACCCTTTAAAGTAATACTGCGTGGAACCCATCCAATGGGTCCCAAATCTCCAGGTTCAAGGGCATCTTCGTACATCGAAAACATACATGAGAAACCCAGAAGATGGTACACCGTGTGATCGGGAAAGGTTTCTAAAACGCACCTCATTTCTCATCTCCTTGTGTTCCGGTTCGCCATTCCAGCCGCTATACTAGCAATCTCCCTGCTTGGAGAATCAGCACCTTTAACCTCCTGTTCCAAACAGGTTGCAATTTGTCCTGAGGATGAACGGGAAGAGGGGGAACCAATGAGACACTAGCTCTAGGTGTTGGGACAGGCACAGGTCACTCTATTTTCCCATCAGGAAGAAGAATTAACCACAGGCTCAGCCTGCCGCCCGAAGCCAGAATAGGGCCTGAAGCAAACCTGCGCTTTTGCGGCCAGCTCCCAAGAAAGCGAGTTGAAAAATGGAGCTCAGGGGCACTGCAATTCACAAACCTGCAGACTTAGAAATGATAACTCTCGTCCACAAATATATTGAGGGAAGGCAACGAAGAGGATTTGAAAGCAAGGCAGAATTGCAGGAATCAGATTTCAGGAGGTAGATTCGAATCGCCTTTAAAGCACAGGAAAAGCGGCAAAACCTCGACAATGATGCCCTTGGCCAAAAAGGGCGTATGCGTTTTTTCCTGAATATATTCAGGAAAAAACGCATACGCCCTTTTTGGCCAACCAAGCAACCTGGAAAGGCAAATCAGCGCTACAAAGAAGTCTCGCTTCCCATCGGTCAAAAGGGCCAGGCTGAATAAAGTGTCAAAACCAGAAATGCAGGACAGGCCATGGAGAAATGGGAGCCTTGCTACGCTGATGGGCGGGATGTAAATTGCCAACAGCCACTCTGGAGAAGTGTACGGTGTGTCCTGAAACATCTAAAAAACTCAGCTTAGAGAGCATAGGGCACTTCCACTCATGGGCGTGTAAATTGGGAAAACTAAAAATCAGCAAGACACAGGCACCCCAAAGTTTAGGGCTGCTCTGTTGACAAGAACCTCCACTTTGTCACACCTTAAATATCCCAGGAAAGACAAGAATGGACAAAGAAGTTGTGGTCCTTATGTACAATGGAATATCACTCAGCCATGAAATCAACGTCATAAGGCTAGTAGCAGCATGATGAGTGGATTTGGGTACGACGATTCTAAGTGAAATAAGTCACACAGAAAAAGACACTTATCATAGATATCACTTATAGAGGGAATGTAAAAACCGCTACCCTTGAACTGAATTACATAACAGGTCAGAGTCACACGTTTAGAAAACACACTAGGGCTGCTTAACGGGAAAGGTGAGGTGGGGTGATGCATAAAACAAGGGTTTCAAATTAGCTCAGATAGCGTTCCATAAACCCAATATGTAATAGACAAGACCTACTCCTTCCTCAGTGAACTGGACTCAACACGCCCTATTCATCGCCCAAGAATATATCTGACTAGTAAGAATCTTAAAACCTATGTATTGATATCTCTCTGTAAGTGAGTGAAGTGGGTGAAAAGCGGCATAACCACAGCAGTGAAAAGCAGCTAAACTCCATTATACAAATCAATTACTTTTAAAAACCCGTGAAACAAAGACAGTGAAAGAGAGAGAAATTCTGACAAAATTCGTTCAGGGGCTGTGATGCAACCTGGATTGACCATATGTAGACCCACAGATGGATGAGACATAAGGGTGGACACTCTTGGGGCTGAGAGGTTTGGTGAGGTTGGGTGAGCAAACGCAGACCCTTTAAAGTAATACTGCGTGGAACCCATCCAATGGGTCCCAAATCTCCAGGTTCAAGGGCATCTTCGTACATCGAAAACATACATGAGAAACCCAGAAGATGGTACACCGTGTGATCGGGAAAGGTTTCTAAAACGCACCTCATTTCTCATCTCCTTGTGCTCCGGTTCGCCTTTCCGGCCGCTATACTAGCAATCTCCCTGCCTGGAGAATCAGCACCTTTAACCTCCTGTTCCAAACAGGTTGCAATTTGTCCTGAGGATGAACGGGAAGAGGGGGAACCAATGAGAGACTAGCTCTAGGTGTTGGGACAGGCACAGGTCACTCTATTTTCCCATCAGGAAGAAGAATTAACCACAGGCTCAGCCTGCCGCCCGAAGCCAGAATAGGGCCTGAAGCAAACCTGCGCTTTTGCGGCCAGCTCCCAAGAAAGCGAGTTGAAAAATGGAGCTCAGGGGCACTGCAATTCACAAACCTGCAGACTTAGAAATGATAACTCTCGTCCACAAATATATTGAGGGAAGGCAACGAAGAGGATTTGAAAGCAAGGCAGAATTGCAGGAAACAGATTTCAGGAGGTAGATTCGAATCGCCTTTAAAGCACAGGAAAAGCGGCAAAACCTCGACAATGATGCCCTTGGCCAAAAAGGGCGTATGCGTTTTTTCCTGAATATATTCAGGAAAAAACGCATACGCCCTTTTTGGCCAACCAAGCAACCTGGAAAGGCAAATCAGCGCTACAAAGAAGTCTCGCTTCCCATCGGTCAAAAGGGCCAGGCTGAATAAAGTGTCAAAACCAGAAATGCAGGACAGGCCATGGAGAAATGGGAGCCTTGCTACGCTGATGGGCGGGATGTAAATTGCCAACAGCCACTCTGGAGAAGTGTACGGTGTGTCCTGAAACATCTAAAAAACTCAGCTTAGAGAGCATAGGGCACTTCCACTCATGGGCGTGTAAATTGGGAAAACTAAAAATCAGCAAGACACAGGCACCCCAAAGTTTAGGGCTGCTCTGTTGACAAGAACCTCCACTTTGTCACACCTTAAATATCCCAGGAAAGACAAGAATGGACAAAGAAGTTGTGGTCCTTATGTACAATGGAATATCACTCAGCCATGAAATCAACGTCATAAGGCTAGTAGCAGCATGATGAGTGGATTTGGGTACGACGATTCTAAGTGAAATAAGTCACACAGAAAAAGACACTTATCATAGATATCACTTATAGAGGGAATGTAAAAACCGCTACCCTTGAACTGAATTACATAACAGGTCAGAGTCACACGTTTAGAAAACACACTAGGGCTGCTTAACGGGAAAGGTGAGGTGGGGTGATGCATAAAACAAGGGTTTCAAATTAGCTCAGATAGCGTTCCATAAACCCAATATGTAATAGACAAGACCTACTCCTTCCTCAGTGAACTGGACTCAACACGCCCTATTCATCGCCCAAGAATATATCTGACTAGTAAGAATCTTAAAACCTATGTATTGATATCTCTCTGTAAGTGAGTGAAGTGGGTGAAAAGCGGCATAACCACAGCAGTGAAAAGCAGCTAAACCCCATTATACAAATCAATTACTTTTAAAAACCCGTGAAACAAAGACAGTGAAAGAGAGAGAAATTCTGACAAAATTCGTTCAGGGGCTGTGATGCAACCTGGATTGACCATATGTAGACCCACAGATGGATGAGACATAAGGGTGGACACTCTTGGGGCTGAGAGGTTTGGTGAGGTTGGGTGAGCAAACGCAGACCCTTTAAAGTAATACTGCGTGGAACCCATCCAATGGGTCCCAAATCTCCAGGTTCAAGGGCATCTTCGTACATCGAAAACATACATGAGAAACCCAGAAGATGGTACACCGTGTGATCGGGAAAGGTTTCTAAAACGCACCTCATTTCTCATCTCCTTGTGCTCCGGTTCACCTTTCCGGCCGCTATACTAGCAATCTCCGTGCCTGGAGAATCAGCACCTTTAACCTCCTGTTCCAAACAGGTTGCAATTTGTCCTGAGGATGAACGGGAAGAGGGGGAACCAATGAGAGACTAGCTCTAGGTGTTGGGACAGGCACAGGTCACTCTATTTTCCCATCAGAAAGAAGAATTAACCACAGGCTCAGCCTGCCGCCCGAAGCCAGAATAGGGCCTGAAGCAAACCTGCGCTTTTGCGGCCAGCTCCCAAGAAAGCGAGTTGAAAAATGGAGCTCAGGGGCACTGCAATTCACAAACCTGCAGACTTAGAAATGATAACTCTCGTCCACAAATATATTGAGGGAAGGCAACGAAGAGGATTTGAAAGCAAGGCAGAATTGCAGGAAACAGATTTCAGGAGGTAGATTCGAATCGCCTTTAAAGCACAGGAAAAGCGGCAAAACCTCGACAATGATGCCCTTGGCCAAAAAGGGCGTATGCGTTTTTTCCTGAATATATTCAGGAAAAAACGCATACGCCCTTTTTGGCCAACCAAGCAACCTGGAAAGGCAAATCAGCGCTACAAAGAAGTCTCGCTTCCCATCGGTCAAAAGGGCCAGGCTGAATAAAGTGTCAAAACCAGAAATGCAGGACAGGCCATGGAGAAATGGGAGCCTTGCTACGCTGATGGGCGGGATGTAAATTGCCAACAGCCACTCTGGAGAAGTGTACGGTGTGTCCTGAAACATCTAAAAAACTCAGCTTAGAGAGCATAGGGCACTTCCACTCATGGGCGTGTAAATTGGGAAAACTAAAAATCAGCAAGACACAGGCACCCCAAAGTTTAGGGCTGCTCTGTTGACAAGAACCTCCACTTTGTCACACCTTAAATATCCCAGGAAAGACAAGAATGGACAAAGAAGTTGTGGTCCTTATGTACAATGGAATATCACTCAGCCATGAAATCAACGTCATAAGGCTAGTAGCAGCATGATGAGTGGATTTGGGTACGACGATTCTAAGTGAAATAAGTCACACAGAAAAAGACACTTATCATAGATATCACTTATAGAGGGAATGTAAAAACCGCTACCCTTGAACTGAATTACATAACAGGTCAGAGTCACACGTTTAGAAAACACACTAGGGCTGCTTAACGGGAAAGGTGAGGTGGGGTGATGCATAAAACAAGGGTTTCAAATTAGCTCAGATAGCGTTCCATAAACCCAATATGTAATAGACAAGACCTACTCCTTCCTCAGTGAACTGGACTCAACACGCCCTATTCATCGCCCAAGAATATATCTGACTAGTAAGAATCTTAAAACCTATGTATTGATATCTCTCTGTAAGTGAGTGAAGTGGGTGAAAAGCGGCATAACCACAGCAGTGAAAAGCAGCTAAACCCCATTATACAAATCAATTACTTTTAAAAACCCGTGAAACAAAGACAGTGAAAGAGAGAGAAATTCTGACAAAATTCGTTCAGGGGCTGTGATGCAACCTGGATTGACCATATGTAGACCCACAGATGGATGAGACATAAGGGTGGACACTCTTGGGGCTGAGAGGTTTGGTGAGGTTGGGTGAGCAAACGCAGACCCTTTAAAGTAATACTGCGTGGAACCCATCCAATGGGTCCCAAATCTCCAGGTTCAAGGGCATCTTCGTACATCGAAAACATACATGAGAAACCCAGAAGATGGTACACCGTGTGATCGGGAAAGGTTTCTAAAACGCACCTCATTTCTCATCTCCTTGTGCTCCGGTTCACCTTTCCAGCCGCTATACTAGCAATCTCCGTGCCTGGAGAATCAGCACCTTTAACCTCCTGTTCCAAACAGGTTGCAATTTGTCCTGAGGATGAACGGGAAGAGGGGGAACCAATGAGAGACTAGCTCTAGGTGTTGGGACAGGCACAGGTCACTCTATTTTCCCATCAGAAAGAAGAATTAACCACAGGCTCAGCCTGCCGCCCGAAGCCAGAATAGGGCCTGAAGCAAACCTGCGCTTTTGCGGCCAGCTCCCAAGAAAGCGAGTTGAAAAATGGAGCTCAGGGGCACTGCAATTCACAAACCTGCAGACTTAGAAATGATAACTCTCGTCCACAAATATATTGAGGGAAGGCAACGAAGAGGATTTGAAAGCAAGGCAGAATTGCAGGAAACAGATTTCAGGAGGTAGATTCGAATCGCCTTTAAAGCACAGGAAAAGCGGCAAAACCTCGACAATGATGCCCTTGGCCAAAAAGGGCGTATGCGTTTTTTCCTGAATATATTCAGGAAAAAACGCATACGCCCTTTTTGGCCAACCAAGCAACCTGGAAAGGCAAATCAGCGCTACAAAGAAGTCTCGCTTCCCATCGGTCAAAAGGGCCAGGCTGAATAAAGTGTCAAAACCAGAAATGCAGGACAGGCCATGGAGAAATGGGAGCCTTGCTACGCTGATGGGCGGGATGTAAATTGCCAACAGCCACTCTGGAGAAGTGTACGGTGTGTCCTGAAACATCTAAAAAACTCAGCTTAGAGAGCATAGGGCACTTCCACTCATGGGCGTGTAAATTGGGAAAACTAAAAATCAGCAAGACACAGGCACCCCAAAGTTTAGGGCTGCTCTGTTGACAAGAACTTCCACTTTGTCACACCTTAAATATCCCAGGAAAGACAAGAATGGACAAAGAAGTTGTGGTCCTTATGTACAATGGAATATCACTCAGCCATGAAATCAACGTCATAAGGCTAGTAGCAGCATGATGAGTGGATTTGGGTACGACGATTCTAAGTGAAATAAGTCACACAGAAAAAGACACTTATCATAGATATCACTTATAGAGGGAATGTAAAAACCGCTACCCTTGAACTGAATTACATAACAGGTCAGAGTCACACGTTTAGAAAACACACTAGGGCTGCTTAACGGGAAAGGTGAGGTGGGGTGATGCATAAAACAAGGGTTTCAAATTAGCTCAGATAGCGTTCCATAAACCCAATATGTAATAGACAAGACCTACTCCTTCCTCAGTGAACTGGACTCAACACGCCCTATTCATCGCCCAAGAATATATCTGACTAGTAAGAATCTTAAAACCTATGTATTGATATCTCTCTGTAAGTCAGTGAAGTGGGTGAAAAGCGGCATAACCACAGCAGTGAAAAGCAGCTAAACCCCATTATACAAATCAATTACTTTTAAAAACCCGTGAAACAAAGACAGTGAAAGAGAGAGAAATTCTGACAAAATTCGTTCAGGGGCTGTGATGCAACCTGGATTGACCATATGTAGACCCACAGATGGATGAGACATAAGGGTGGACACTCTTGGGGCTGAGAGGTTTGGTGAGGTTGGGTGAGCAAACGCAGACCCTTTAAAGTAATACTGCGTGGAACCCATCCAATGGGTCCCAAATCTCCAGGTTCAAGGGCATCTTCGTACATCGAAAACATACATGAGAAACCCAGAAGATGGTACACCGTGTGATCGGGAAAGGTTTCTAAAACGCACCTCATTTCTCATCTCCTTGTGCTCCGGTTCGCCTTTCCGGCCGCTATACTAGCAATCTCCCTGCCTGGAGAATCAGCACCTTTAACCTCCTGTTCCAAACAGGTTGCAATTTGTCCTGAGGATGAACGGGAAGAGGGGGAACCAATGAGAGACTAGCTCTAGGTGTTGGGACAGGCACAGGTCACTCTATTTTCCCATCAGGAAGAAGAATTAACCACAGGCTCAGCCTGCCGCCCGAAGCCAGAATAGGGCCTGAAGCAAACCTGCGCTTTTGCGGCCAGCTCCCAAGAAAGCGAGTTGAAAAATGGAGCTCAGGGGCACTGCAATTCACAAACCTGCAGACTTAGAAATGATAACTCTCGTCCACAAATATATTGAGGGAAGGCAACGAAGAGGATTTGAAAGCAAGGCAGAATTGCAGGAAACAGATTTCAGGAGGTAGATTCGAATCGCCTTTAAAGCACAGGAAAAGCGGCAAAACCTCGACAATGATGCCCTTGGCCAAAAAGGGCGTATGCGTTTTTTCCTGAATATATTCAGGAAAAAACGCATACGCCCTTTTTGGCCAACCAAGCAACCTGGAAAGGCAAATCAGCGCTACAAAGAAGTCTCGCTTCCCATCGGTCAAAAGGGCCAGGCTGAATAAAGTGTCAAAACCAGAAATGCAGGACAAGCCATGGAGAAATGGGAGCCTTGCTACGCTGATGGGCGGGATGTAAATTGCCAACAGCCACTCTGGAGAAGTGTACGGTGTGTCCTGAAACATCTAAAAAACTCAGCTTAGAGAGCATAGGGCACTTCCACTCATGGGCGTGTAAATTGGGAAAACTAAAAATCAGCAAGACACAGGCACCCCAAAGTTTAGGGCTGCTCTGTTGACAAGAACCTCCACTTTGTGACACCTTAAATATCCCAGGAAAGACAAGAATGGACAAAGAAGTTGTGGTCTTTATGTACAATGGAATATCACTCAGCCATGAAATCAACGTCATAAGGCTAGTAGCAGCATGATGAGTGGATTTGGGTACGACGATTCTAAGTGAAATAAGTCACACAGAAAAAGACACTTATCATAGATATCACTTATAGAGGGAATGTAAAAACCGCTACCCTTGAACTGAATTACATAACAGGTCAGAGTCACACGTTTAGAAAACACACTAGGGCTGCTTAACGGGAAAGGTGAGGTGGGGTGATGCATAAAACAAGGGTTTCAAATTAGCTCAGATAGCGTTCCATAAACCCAATATGTAATAGACAAGACCTACTCCTTCCTCAGTGAACTGGACTCAACACGCCCTATTCATCGCCCAAGAATATATCTGACTAGTAAGAATCTTAAAACCTATGTATTGATATCTCTCTGTAAGTGAGTGAAGTGGGTGAAAAGCGGCATAACCACAGCAGTGAAAAGCAGCTAAACCCCATTATACAAATCAATTACTTTTAAAAACCCGTGAAACAAAGACAGTGAAAGAGAGAGAAATTCTGACAAAATTCGTTCAGGGGCTGTGATGCAACCTGGATTGACCATATGTAGACCCACAGATGGATGAGACATAAGGGTGGACACTCTTGGGGCTGAGAGGTTTGGTGAGGTTGGGTGAGCAAACGCAGACCCTTTAAAGTAATACTGCGTGGAACCCATCCAATGGGTCCCAAATCTCCAGGTTCAAGGGCATCTTCGTACATCGAAAACATACATGAGAAACCCAGAAGATGGTACACCGTGTGATCGGGAAAGGTTTCTAAAACGCACCTCATTTCTCATCTCCTTGTGCTCCGGTTCACCTTTCCGGCCGCTATACTAGCAATCTCCGTGCCTGGAGAATCAGCACCTTTAACCTCCTGTTCCAAACAGGTTGCAATTTGTCCTGAGGATGAACGGGAAGAGGGGGAACCAATGAGAGACTAGCTCTAGGTGTTGGGACAGGCACAGGTCACTCTATTTTCCCATCAGAAAGAAGAATTAACCACAGGCTCAGCCTGCCGCCCGAAGCCAGAATAGGGCCTGAAGCAAACCTGCGCTTTTGCGGCCAGCTCCCAAGAAAGCGAGTTGAAAAATGGAGCTCAGGGGCACTGCAATTCACAAACCTGCAGACTTAGAAATGATAACTCTCGTCCACAAATATATTGAGGGAAGGCAACGAAGAGGATTTGAAAGCAAGGCAGAATTGCAGGAAACAGATTTCAGGAGGTAGATTCGAATCGCCTTTAAAGCACAGGAAAAGCGGCAAAACCTCGACAATGATGCCCTTGGCCAAAAAGGGCGTATGCGTTTTTTCCTGAATATATTCAGGAAAAAACGCATACGCCCTTTTTGGCCAACCAAGCAACCTGGAAAGGCAAATCAGCGCTACAAAGAAGTCTCGCTTCCCATCGGTCAAAAGGGCCAGGCTGAATAAAGTGTCAAAACCAGAAATGCAGGACAGGCCATGGAGAAATGGGAGCCTTGCTACGCTGATGGGCGGGATGTAAATTGCCAACAGCCACTCTGGAGAAGTGTACGGTGTGTCCTGAAACATCTAAAAAACTCAGCTTAGAGAGCATAGGGCACTTCCACTCATGGGCGTGTAAATTGGGAAAACTAAAAATCAGCAAGACACAGGCACCCCAAAGTTTAGGGCTGCTCTGTTGACAAGAACCTCCACTTTGTCACACCTTAAATATCCCAGGAAAGACAAGAATGGACAAAGAAGTTGTGGTCCTTATGTACAATGGAATATCACTCAGCCATGAAATCAACGTCATAAGGCTAGTAGCAGCATGATGAGTGGATTTGGGTACGACGATTCTAAGTGAAATAAGTCACACAGAAAAAGACACTTATCATAGATATCACTTATAGAGGGAATGTAAAAACCGCTACCCTTGAACTGAATTACATAACAGGTCAGAGTCACACGTTTAGAAAACACACTAGGGCTGCTTAACGGGAAAGGTGAGGTGGGGTGATGCATAAAACAAGGGTTTCAAATTAGCTCAGATAGCGTTCCATAAACCCAATATGTAATAGACAAGACCTACTCCTTCCTCAGTGAACTGGACTCAACACGCCCTATTCATCGCCCAAGAATATATCTGACTAGTAAGAATCTTAAAACCTATGTATTGATATCTCTCTGTAAGTGAGTGAAGTGGGTGAAAAGCGGCATAACCACAGCAGTGAAAAGCAGCTAAACCCCATTATACAAATCAATTACTTTTAAAAACCCGTGAAACAAAGACAGTGAAAGAGAGAGAAATTCTGACAAAATTCGTTCAGGGGCTGTGATGCAACCTGGATTGACCATATGTAGACCCACAGATGGATGAGACATAAGGGTGGACACTCTTGGGGCTGAGAGGTTTGGTGAGGTTGGGTGAGCAAACGCAGACCCTTTAAAGTAATACTGCGTGGAACCCATCCAATGGGTCCCAAATCTCCAGGTTCAAGGGCATCTTCGTACATCGAAAACATACATGAGAAACCCAGAAGATGGTACACCGTGTGATCGGGAAAGGTTTCTAAAACGCACCTCATTTCTCATCTCCTTGTGCTCCGGTTCACCTTTCCAGCCGCTATACTAGCAATCTCCGTGCCTGGAGAATCAGCACCTTTAACCTCCTGTTCCAAACAGGTTGCAATTTGTCCTGAGGATGAACGGGAAGAGGGGGAACCAATGAGAGACTAGCTCTAGGTGTTGGGACAGGCACAGGTCACTCTATTTTCCCATCAGAAAGAAGAATTAACCACAGGCTCAGCCTGCCGCCCGAAGCCAGAATAGGGCCTGAAGCAAACCTGCGCTTTTGCGGCCAGCTCCCAAGAAAGCGAGTTGAAAAATGGAGCTCAGGGGCACTGCAATTCACAAACCTGCAGACTTAGAAATGATAACTCTCGTCCACAAATATATTGAGGGAAGGCAACGAAGAGGATTTGAAAGCAAGGCAGAATTGCAGGAAACAGATTTCAGGAGGTAGATTCGAATCGCCTTTAAAGCACAGGAAAAGCGGCAAAACCTCGACAATGATGCCCTTGGCCAAAAAGGGCGTATGCGTTTTTTCCTGAATATATTCAGGAAAAAACGCATACGCCCTTTTTGGCCAACCAAGCAACCTGGAAAGGCAAATCAGCGCTACAAAGAAGTCTCGCTTCCCATCGGTCAAAAGGGCCAGGCTGAATAAAGTGTCAAAACCAGAAATGCAGGACAGGCCATGGAGAAATGGGAGCCTTGCTACGCTGATGGGCGGGATGTAAATTGCCAACAGCCACTCTGGAGAAGTGTACGGTGTGTCCTGAAACATCTAAAAAACTCAGCTTAGAGAGCATAGGGCACTTCCACTCATGGGCGTGTAAATTGGGAAAACTAAAAATCAGCAAGACACAGGCACCCCAAAGTTTAGGGCTGCTCTGTTGACAAGAACTTCCACTTTGTCACACCTTAAATATCCCAGGAAAGACAAGAATGGACAAAGAAGTTGTGGTCCTTATGTACAATGGAATATCACTCAGCCATGAAATCAACGTCATAAGGCTAGTAGCAGCATGATGAGTGGATTTGGGTACGACGATTCTAAGTGAAATAAGTCACACAGAAAAAGACACTTATCATAGATATCACTTATAGAGGGAATGTAAAAACCGCTACCCTTGAACTGAATTACATAACAGGTCAGAGTCACACGTTTAGAAAACACACTAGGGCTGCTTAACGGGAAAGGTGAGGTGGGGTGATGCATAAAACAAGGGTTTCAAATTAGCTCAGATAGCGTTCCATAAACCCAATATGTAATAGACAAGACCTACTCCTTCCTCAGTGAACTGGACTCAACACGCCCTATTCATCGCCCAAGAATATATCTGACTAGTAAGAATCTTAAAACCTATGTATTGATATCTCTCTGTAAGTCAGTGAAGTGGGTGAAAAGCGGCATAACCACAGCAGTGAAAAGCAGCTAAACCCCATTATACAAATCAATTACTTTTAAAAACCCGTGAAACAAAGACAGTGAAAGAGAGAGAAATTCTGACAAAATTCGTTCAGGGGCTGTGATGCAACCTGGATTGACCATATGTAGACCCACAGATGGATGAGACATAAGGGTGGACACTCTTGGGGCTGAGAGGTTTGGTGAGGTTGGGTGAGCAAACGCAGACCCTTTAAAGTAATACTGCGTGGAACCCATCCAATGGGTCCCAAATCTCCAGGTTCAAGGGCATCTTCGTACATCGAAAACATACATGAGAAACCCAGAAGATGGTACACCGTGTGATCGGGAAAGGTTTCTAAAACGCACCTCATTTCTCATCTCCTTGTGCTCCGGTTCGCCTTTCCGGCCGCTATACTAGCAATCTCCCTGCCTGGAGAATCAGCACCTTTAACCTCCTGTTCCAAACAGGTTGCAATTTGTCCTGAGGATGAACGGGAAGAGGGGGAACCAATGAGAGACTAGCTCTAGGTGTTGGGACAGGCACAGGTCACTCTATTTTCCCATCAGGAAGAAGAATTAACCACAGGCTCAGCCTGCCGCCCGAAGCCAGAATAGGGCCTGAAGCAAACCTGCGCTTTTGCGGCCAGCTCCCAAGAAAGCGAGTTGAAAAATGGAGCTCAGGGGCACTGCAATTCACAAACCTGCAGACTTAGAAATGATAACTCTCGTCCACAAATATATTGAGGGAAGGCAACGAAGAGGATTTGAAAGCAAGGCAGAATTGCAGGAAACAGATTTCAGGAGGTAGATTCGAATCGCCTTTAAAGCACAGGAAAAGCGGCAAAACCTCGACAATGATGCCCTTGGCCAAAAAGGGCGTATGCGTTTTTTCCTGAATATATTCAGGAAAAAACGCATACGCCCTTTTTGGCCAACCAAGCAACCTGGAAAGGCAAATCAGCGCTACAAAGAAGTCTCGCTTCCCATCGGTCAAAAGGGCCAGGCTGAATAAAGTGTCAAAACCAGAAATGCAGGACAAGCCATGGAGAAATGGGAGCCTTGCTACGCTGATGGGCGGGATGTAAATTGCCAACAGCCACTCTGGAGAAGTGTACGGTGTGTCCTGAAACATCTAAAAAACTCAGCTTAGAGAGCATAGGGCACTTCCACTCATGGGCGTGTAAATTGGGAAAACTAAAAATCAGCAAGACACAGGCACCCCAAAGTTTAGGGCTGCTCTGTTGACAAGAACCTCCACTTTGTGACACCTTAAATATCCCAGGAAAGACAAGAATGGACAAAGAAGTTGTGGTCTTTATGTACAATGGAATATCACTCAGCCATGAAATCAACGTCATAAGGCTAGTAGCAGCATGATGAGTGGATTTGGGTACGACGATTCTAAGTGAAATAAGTCACACAGAAAAAGACACTTATCATAGATATCATTTATAGAGGGAATGTAAAAACCGCTACCCTTGAACTGAATTACATAACAGGTCAGAGTCACACGTTTAGAAAACACACTAGGGCTGCTTAACGGGAAAGGTGAGGTGGGGTGATGCATAAAACAAGGGTTTCAAATTAGCTCAGATAGCGTTCCATAAACCCAATATGTAATAGACAAGACCTACTCCTTCCTCAGTGAACTGGACTCAACACGCCCTATTCATCGCCCAAGAATATATCTGACTAGTAAGAATCTTAAAACCTATGTATTGATATCTCTCTGTAAGTGAGTGAAGTGGGTGAAAAGCGGCATAACCACAGCAGTGAAAAGCAGCTAAACCCCATTATACAAATCAATTACTTTTAAAAACCCGTGAAACAAAGACAGTGAAAGAGAGAGAAATTCTGACAAAATTCGTTCAGGGGCTGTGATGCAACCTGGATTGACCATATGTAGACCCACAGATGGATGAGACATAAGGGTGGACACTCTTGGGGCTGAGAGGTTTGGTGAGGTTGGGTGAGCAAACGCAGACCCTTTAAAGTAATACTGCGTGGAACCCATCCAATGGGTCCCAAATCTCCAGGTTCAAGGGCATCTTCGTACATCGAAAACATACATGAGAAACCCAGAAGATGGTACACCGTGTGATCGGGAAAGGTTTCTAAAACGCACCTCATTTCTCATCTCCTTGTGCTCCGGTTCGCCTTTCCAGCCGCTATACTAGCAATCTCCCTGCCTGGAGAATCAGCACCTTTAACCTCCTGTTCCAAACAGGTTGCAATTTGTCCTGAGGATGAACGGGAAGAGGGGGAACCAATGAGAGACTAGCTCTAGGTGTTGGGACAGGCACAG
Organism: Balaenoptera borealis; assembly: GCF_965194805.1. Taxonomy (NCBI): domain Eukaryota; kingdom Metazoa; phylum Chordata; class Mammalia; order Artiodactyla; family Balaenopteridae; genus Balaenoptera; species Balaenoptera borealis. The sequence goes on from NW_028123383.1 coordinate 286,866, forward strand.
GTCACTCTATTTTCCCATCAGGAAGAAGAATTAACCACAGGCTCAGCCTGCCGCCCGAAGCCAGAATAGGGCCTGAAGCAAACCTGCGCTTTTGCGGCCAGCTCCCAAGAAAGCGAGTTGAAAAATGGAGCTCAGGGGCACTGCAATTCACAAACCTGCAGACTTAGAAATGATAACTCTCGTCCACAAATATATTGAGGGAAGGCAACGAAGAGGATTTGAAAGCAAGGCAGAATTGCAGGAAACAGATTTCAGGAGGTAGATTCGAATCGCCTTTAAAGCACAGGAAAAGCGGCAAAACCTCGACAATGATGCCCTTGGCCAAAAAGGGCGTATGCGTTTTTTCCTGAATATATTCAGGAAAAAACGCATACGCCCTTTTTGGCCAACCAAGCAACCTGGAAAGGCAAATCAGCGCTACAAAGAAGTCTCGCTTCCCATCGGTCAAAAGGGCCAGGCTGAATAAAGTGTCAAAACCAGAAATGCAGGACAGGCCATGGAGAAATGGGAGCCTTGCTACGCTGATGGGCGGGATGTAAATTGCCAACAGCCACTCTGGAGAAGTGTACGGTGTGTCCTGAAACATCTAAAAAACTCAGCTTAGAGAGCATAGGGCACTTCCACTCATGGGCGTGTAAATTGGGAAAACTAAAAATCAGCAAGACACAGGCACCCCAAAGTTTAGGGCTGCTCTGTTGACAAGAACCTCCACTTTGTCACACCTTAAATATCCCAGGAAAGACAAGAATGGATAAAGAAGTTGTGGTCCTTATGTACAATGGAATATCACTCAGCCATGAAATCAACGTCATAAGGCTAGTAGCAGCATGATGAGTGGATTTGGGTACGACGATTCTAAGTGAAATAAGTCACACAGAAAAAGACACTTATCATAAGATATCACTTATAGAGGGAATGTAAAAACCGCTACCCTTGAACTGAATTACATAACAGGTCAGAGTCACACGTTTAGAAAACACACTAGGGCTGCTTAACGGGAAAGGTGAGGTGGGGTGATGCATAAAACAAGGGTTTCAAATTAGCTCAGATAGCGTTCCATAAACCCAATATGTAATAGACAAGACCTACTCCTTCCTCAGTGAACTGGACTCAACACGCCCTATTCATCGCCCAAGAATATATCTGACTAGTAAGAATCTTAAAACCTATGTATTGATATCTCTCTGTAAGTGAGTGAAGTGGGTGAAAAGCGGCATAACCACAGCAGTGAAAAGCAGCTAAACCCCATTATACAAATCAATTACTTTTAAAAACCCGTGAAACAAAGACAGTGAAAGAGAGAGAAATTCTGACAAAATTCGTTCAGGGGCTGTGATGCAACCTGGATTGACCATATGTAGACCCACAGATGGATGAGACATAAGGGTGGACACTCTTGGGGCTGAGAGGTTTGGTGAGGTTGGGTGAGCAAACGCAGACCCTTTAAAGTAATACTGCGTGGAACCCATCCAATGGGTCCCAAATCTCCAGGTTCAAGGGCATCTTCGTACATCGAAAACATACATGAGAAACCCAGAAGATGGTACACCGTGTGATCGGGAAAGGTTTCTAAAACGCACCTCATTTCTCATCTCCTTGTGCTCCGGTTCGCCTTTCAGGCCGCTATACTAGCAATCTCCCTGCCTGGAGAATCAGCACCTTTAACCTCCTGTTCCAAACAGGTTGCAATTTGTCCTGAGGATGAACGGGAAGAGGGGGAACCAATGAGAGACTAGCTCTAGGTGTTGGGACAGGCACAGGTCACTCTATTTTCCCATCAGGAAGAAGAATTAACCACAGGCTCAGCCTGCCGCCCGAAGCCAGAATAGGGCCTGAAGCAAACCTGCGCTTTTGCGGCCAGCTCCCAAGAAAGCGAGTTGAAAAATGGAGCTCAGGGGCACTGCAATTCACAAACCTGCAGACTTAGAAATGATAACTCTCGTCCACAAATATATTGAGGGAAGGCAACGAAGAGGATTTGAAAGCAAGGCAGAATTGCAGGAAACAGATTTCAGGAGGTAGATTCGAATCGCCTTTAAAGCACAGGAAAAGCGGCAAAACCTCGACAATGATGCCCTTGGCCAAAAAGGGCGTATGCGTTTTTTCCTGAATATATTCAGGAAAAAACGCATACGCCCTTTTTGGCCAACCAAGCAACCTGGAAAGGCAAATCAGCGCTACAAAGAAGTCTCGCTTCCCATCGGTCAAAAGGGCCAGGCTGAATAAAGTGTCAAAACCAGAAATGCAGGACAGGCCATGGAGAAATGGGAGCCTTGCTACGCTGATGGGCGGGATGTAAATTGCCAACAGCCACTCTGGAGAAGTGTACGGTGTGTCCTGAAACATCTAAAAAACTCAGCTTAGAGAGCATAGGGCACTTCCACTCATGGGCGTGTAAATTGGGAAAACTAAAAATCAGCAAGACACAGGCACCCCAAAGTTTAGGGCTGCTCTGTTGACAAGAACCTCCACTTTGTCACACCTTAAATATCCCAGGAAAGACAAGAATGGATAAAGAAGTTGTGGTCCTTATGTACAATGGAATATCACTCAGCCATGAAATCAACGTCATAAGGCTAGTAGCAGCATGATGAGTGGATTTGGGTACGACGATTCTAAGTGAAATAAGTCACACAGAAAAAGACACTTATCATAAGATATCACTTATAGAGGGAATGTAAAAACCGCTACCCTTGAACTGAATTACATAACAGGTCAGAGTCACACGTTTAGAAAACACACTAGGGCTGCTTAACGGGAAAGGTGAGGTGGGGTGATGCATAAAACAAGGGTTTCAAATTAGCTCAGATAGCGTTCCATAAACCCAATATGTAATAGACAAGACCTACTCCTTCCTCAGTGAACTGGACTCAACACGCCCTATTCATCGCCCAAGAATATATCTGACTAGTAAGAATCTTAAAACCTATGTATTGATATCTCTCTGTAAGTGAGTGAAGTGGGTGAAAAGCGGCATAACCACAGCAGTGAAAAGCAGCTAAACCCCATTATACAAATCAATTACTTTTAAAAACCCGTGAAACAAAGACAGTGAAAGAGAGAGAAATTCTGACAAAATTCGTTCAGGGGCTGTGATGCAACCTGGATTGACCATATGTAGACCCACAGATGGATGAGACATAAGGGTGGACACTCTTGGGGCTGAGAGGTTTGGTGAGGTTGGGTGAGCAAACGCAGACCCTTTAAAGTAATACTGTGTGGTACCCATCCCATGGGTCCCAAATCTCCAGGTTCAAGGGCATCTTCCTACATCGAAAACATGCATGAGAAACCCAGAAGATGGTACACCGTGTGATCGGGAAAGGTTTCTAAAACGCACCTCATTTCTCTTCTCCTTGTGCTCCGGTTCGCCATTCCAGCCGCTATACTAGCAATCTCCCTGCTTGGAGAATCAGCACCTTTAACCTCCTGTTCCGTACAGGTTGCAATTTGTCCTGAGGATGAACGGGAAGAGGGGGAACCAATGAGAGACTAGCTCTAGGTGTTGGGACAGGCACAGGTCACTCTATTTTCCCATCAGGAAGAAGAATTAACCACAGGCTCAGCCTGCCGCCCGAAGCCAGAATAGGGCCTGAAGCAAACCTGCGCTTTTGCGGCCAGCTCCCAAGAAAGCGAGTTGAAAAATGGAGCTCAGGGGCACTGCAATTCACAAACCTGCAGACTTAGAAATGATAACTCTCGTCCACAAATATATTGAGGGAAGGCAACGAAGAGGATTTGAAAGCAAGGCAGAATTGCAGGAATCAGATTTCAGGAGGTAGATTCGAATCGCCTTTAAAGCACAGGAAAAGCGGCAAAACCTCGACAATGATGCCCTTGGCCAAAAAGGGCGTATGCGTTTTTTCCTGAATATATTCAGGAAAAAACGCATACGCCCTTTTTGGCCAACCAAGCAACCTGGAAAGGCAAATCAGCGCTACAAAGAAGTCTCGCTTCCCATCGGTCAAAAGGGCCAGGCTGAATAAAGTGTCAAAACCAGAAATGCAGGACAGGCCATGGAGAAATGGGAGCCTTGCTACGCTGATGGGCGGGATGTAAATTGCCAACAGCCACTCTGGAGAAGTGTACGGTGTGTCCTGAAACATCTAAAAAACTCAGCTTAGAGAGCATAGGGCACTTCCACTCATGGGCGTGTAAATTGGGAAAACTAAAAATCAGCAAGACACAGGCACCCCAAAGTTTAGGGCTGCTCTGTTGACAAGAACCTCCACTTTGTCACACCTTAAATATCCCAGGAAAGACAAGAATGGACAAAGAAGTTGTGGTCTTTATGTACAATGGAATATCACTCAGCCATGAAATCAACGTCATAAGGCTAGTAGCAGCATGATGAGTGGATTTGGGTACGACGATTCTAAGTGAAATAAGTCACACAGAAAAAGACACTTATCATAGATATCACTTATAGAGGGAATGTAAAAACCGCTACCCTTGAACTGAATTACATAACAGGTCAGAGTCACACGTTTAGAAAACACACTAGGGCTGCTTAACGGGAAAGGTGAGGTGGGGTGATGCATAAAACAAGGGTTTCAAATTAGCTCAGATAGCGTTCCATAAACCCAATATGTAATAGACAAGACCTACTCCTTCCTCAGTGAACTGGACTCAACACGCCCTATTCATCGCCCAAGAATATATCTGACTAGTAAGAATCTTAAAACCTATGTATTGATATCTCTCTGTAAGTGAGTCAAGTGGGTGAAAAGCGGCATAACCACAGCAGTGAAAAGCAGCTAAACCCCATTATACAAATCAATTACTTTTAAAAACCCGTGAAACAAAGACAGTGAAAGAGAGAGAAATTCTGACAAAATTCGTTCAGGGGCTGTGATGCAACCTGGATTGACCATATGTAGACCCACAGATGGATGAGACATAAGGGTGGACACTCTTGGGGCTGAGAGGTTTGGTGAGGTTGGGTGAGCAAACGCAGACCCTTTAAAGTAATACTGTGTGGTACCCATCCCATGGGTCCCAAATCTCCAGGTTCAAGGGCATCTTCCTACATCGAAAACATGCATGAGAAACCCAGAAGATGGTACACCGTGTGATCGGGAAAGGTTTCTAAAACGCACCTCATTTCTCTTCTCCTTGTGCTCCGGTTCGCCATTCCAGCCGCTATACTAGCAATCTCCCTGCTTGGAGAATCAGCACCTTTAACCTCCTGTTCCGTACAGGTTGCAATTTGTCCTGAGGATGAACGGGAAGAGGGGGACCAATGAGAGACTAGCTCTAGGTGTTGGGACAGGCACAGGTCACTCTATTTTCCCATCAGGAAGAAGAATTAACCACAGGCTCAGCCTGCCGCCCGAAGCCAGAATAGCGCCTGAAGCAAACCTGCGCTTTTGCGGCCAGCTCCCAAGAAAGCGAGTTGAAAAATGGAGCTCAGGGGCACTGCAATTCACAAACCTGCAGACTTAGAAATGATAACTCTCGTCCACAAATATATTGAGGGAAGGCAACGAAGAGGATTTGAAAGCAAGGCAGAATTGCAGGAATCAGATTTCAGGAGGTAGATTCGAATCGCCTTTAAAGCACAGGAAAAGCGGCAAAACCTCGACAATGATGCCCTTGGCCAAAAAGGGCGTATGCGTTTTTTCCTGAATATATTCAGGAAAAAACGCATACGCCCTTTTTGGCCAACCAAGCAACCTGGAAAGGCAAATCAGCGCTACAAAGAAGTCTCGCTTCCCATCGGTCAAAAGGGCCAGGCTGAATAAAGTGTCAAAACCAGAAATGCAGGACAGGCCATGGAGAAATGGGAGCCTTGCTACGCTGATGGGCGGGATGTAAATTGCCAACAGCCACTCTGGAGAAGTGTACGGTGTGTCCTGAAACATCTAAAAAACTCAGCTTAGAGAGCATAGGGCACTTCCACTCATGGGCATGTAAATTGGGAAAACTAAAAATCAGCAAGACACAGGCACCCCAAAGTTTAGGGCTGCTCTGTTGACAAGAACCTCCACTTTGTGACACCTTAAATATCCCAGGAAAGACAAGAATGGACAAAGAAGTTGTGGTCTTTATGTACAATGGAATATCACTCAGCCATGAAATCAACGTCATAAGGCTAGTAGCAGCATGATGAGTGGATTTGGGTACGACGATTCTAAGTGAAATAAGTCACACAGAAAAAGACACTTATCATAGATATCACTTATAGAGGGAATGTAAAAACCGCTACCCTTGAACTGAATTACATAACAGGTCAGAGTCACACGTTTAGAAAACACACTAGGGCTGCTTAACGGGAAAGGTGAGGTGGGGTGATGCATAAAACAAGGGTTTCAAATTAGCTCAGATAGCGTTCCATAAACCCAATATGTAATAGACAAGACCTACTCCTTCCTCAGTGAACTGGACTCAACACGCCCTATTCATCGCCCAAGAATATATCTGACTAGTAAGAATCTTAAAACCTATGTATTGATATCTCTCTGTAAGTGAGTCAAGTGGGTGAAAAGCGGCATAACCACAGCAGTGAAAAGCAGCTAAACCCCATTATACAAATCAATTACTTTTAAAAACCCGTGAAACAAAGACAGTGAAAGAGAGAGAAATTCTGACAAAATTCGTTCAGGGGCTGTGATGCAACCTGGATTGACCATATGTAGACCCACAGATGGATGAGACATAAGGGTGGACACTCTTGGGGCTGAGAGGTTTGGTGAGGTTGGGTGAGCAAACGCAGACCCTTTAAAGTAATACTGCGTGGAACCCATCCAATGGGTCCCAAATCTCCAGGTTCAAGGGCATCTTCGTACATCGAAAACATACATGAGAAACCCAGAAGATGGTACACCGTGTGATCGGGAAAGGTTTCTAAAACGCACCTCATTTCTCATCTCCTTGTGCTCCGGTTCGCCTTTCAGGCCGCTATACTAGCAATCTCCCTGCCTGGAGAATCAGCACCTTTAACCTCCTGTTCCAAACAGGTTGCAATTTGTCCTGAGGATGAACGGGAAGAGGGGGAACCAATGAGAGACTAGCTCTAGGTGTTGGGACAGGCACAGGTCACTCTATTTTCCCATCAGGAAGAAGAATTAACCACAGGCTCAGCCTGCCGCCCGAAGCCAGAATAGGGCCTGAAGCAAACCTGCGCTTTTGCGGCCAGCTCCCAAGAAAGCGAGTTGAAAAATGGAGCTCAGGGGCACTGCAATTCACAAACCTGCAGACTTAGAAATGATAACTCTCGTCCACAAATATATTGAGGGAAGGCAACGAAGAGGATTTGAAAGCAAGGCAGAATTGCAGGAAACAGATTTCAGGAGGTAGATTCGAATCGCCTTTAAAGCACAGGAAAAGCGGCAAAACCTCGACAATGATGCCCTTGGCCAAAAAGGGCGTATGCGTTTTTTCCTGAATATATTCAGGAAAAAACGCATACGCCCTTTTTGGCCAACCAAGCAACCTGGAAAGGCAAATCAGCGCTACAAAGAAGTCTCGCTTCCCATCGGTCAAAAGGGCCAGGCTGAATAAAGTGTCAAAACCAGAAATGCAGGACAGGCCATGGAGAAATGGGAGCCTTGCTACGCTGATGGGCGGGATGTAAATTGCCAACAGCCACTCTGGAGAAGTGTACGGTGTGTCCTGAAACATCTAAAAAACTCAGCTTAGAGAGCATAGGGCACTTCCACTCATGGGCGTGTAAATTGGGAAAACTAAAAATCAGCAAGACACAGGCACCCCAAAGTTTAGGGCTGCTCTGTTGACAAGAACCTCCACTTTGTGACACCTTAAATATCCCAGGAAAGACAAGAATGGACAAAGAAGTTGTGGTCTTTATGTACAATGGAATATCACTCAGCCATGAAATCAACGTCATAAGGCTAGTAGCAGCATGATGAGTGGATTTGGGTACGACGATTCTAAGTGAAATAAGTCACACAGAAAAAGACACTTATCATAAGATATCACTTATAGAGGGAATGTAAAAACCGCTACCCTTGAACTGAATTACATAACAGGTCAGAGTCACACGTTTAGAAAACACACTAGGGCTGCTTAACGGGAAAGGTGAGGTGGGGTGATGCATAAAACAAGGGTTTCAAATTAGCTCAGATAGCGTTCCATAAACCCAATATGTAATAGACAAGACCTACTCCTTCCTCAGTGAACTGGACTCAACACGCCCTATTCATCGCCCAAGAATATATCTGACTAGTAAGAATCTTAAAACCTATGTATTGATATCTCTCTGTAAGTGAGTCAAGTGGGTGAAAAGCGGCATAACCACAGCAGTGAAAAGCAGCTAAACCCCATTATACAAATCAATTACTTTTAAAAACCCGTGAAACAAAGACAGTGAAAGAGAGAGAAATTCTGACAAAATTCGTTCAGGGGCTGTGATGCAACCTGGATTGACCATATGTAGACCCACAGATGGATGAGACATAAGGGTGGACACTCTTGGGGCTGAGAGGTTTGGTGAGGTTGGGTGAGCAAACGCAGACCCTTTAAAGTAATACTGTGTGGTACCCATCCCATGGGTCCCAAATCTCCAGGTTCAAGGGCATCTTCCTACATCGAAAACATGCATGAGAAACCCAGAAGATGGTACACCGTGTGATCGGGAAAGGTTTCTAAAACGCACCTCATTTCTCTTCTCCTTGTGCTCCGGTTCGCCATTCCAGCCGCTATACTAGCAATCTCCCTGCTTGGAGAATCAGCACCTTTAACCTCCTGTTCCGTACAGGTTGCAATTTGTCCTGAGGATGAACGGGAAGAGGGGGACCAATGAGAGACTAGCTCTAGGTGTTGGGACAGGCACAGGTCACTCTATTTTCCCATCAGGAAGAAGAATTAACCACAGGCTCAGCCTGCCGCCCGAAGCCAGAATAGCGCCTGAAGCAAACCTGCGCTTTTGCGGCCAGCTCCCAAGAAAGCGAGTTGAAAAATGGAGCTCAGGGGCACTGCAATTCACAAACCTGCAGACTTAGAAATGATAACTCTCGTCCACAAATATATTGAGGGAAGGCAACGAAGAGGATTTGAAAGCAAGGCAGAATTGCAGGAATCAGATTTCAGGAGGTAGATTCGAATCGCCTTTAAAGCACAGGAAAAGCGGCAAAACCTCGACAATGATGCCCTTGGCCAAAAAGGGCGTATGCGTTTTTTCCTGAATATATTCAGGAAAAAACGCATACGCCCTTTTTGGCCAACCAAGCAACCTGGAAAGGCAAATCAGCGCTACAAAGAAGTCTCGCTTCCCATCGGTCAAAAGGGCCAGGCTGAATAAAGTGTCAAAACCAGAAATGCAGGACAGGCCATGGAGAAATGGGAGCCTTGCTACGCTGATGGGCGGGATGTAAATTGCCAACAGCCACTCTGGAGAAGTGTACGGTGTGTCCTGAAACATCTAAAAAACTCAGCTTAGAGAGCATAGGGCACTTCCACTCATGGGCGTGTAAATTGGGAAAACTAAAAATCAGCAAGACACAGGCACCCCAAAGTTTAGGGCTGCTCTGTTGACAAGAACCTCCACTTTGTGACACCTTAAATATCCCAGGAAAGACAAGAATGGACAAAGAAGTTGTGGTCTTTATGTACAATGGAATATCACTCAGCCATGAAATCAACGTCATAAGGCTAGTAGCAGCATGATGAGTGGATTTGGGTACGACGATTCTAAGTGAAATAAGTCACACAGAAAAAGACACTTATCATAGATATCACTTATAGAGGGAATGTAAAAACCGCTACCCTTGAACTGAATTACATAACAGGTCAGAGTCACACGTTTAGAAAACACACTAGGGCTGCTTAACGGGAAAGGTGAGGTGGGGTGATGCATAAAACAAGGGTTTCAAATTAGCTCAGATAGCGTTCCATAAACCCAATATGTAATAGACAAGACCTACTCCTTCCTCAGTGAACTGGACTCAACACGCCCTATTCATCGCCCAAGAATATATCTGACTAGTAAGAATCTTAAAACCTATGTATTGATATCTCTCTGTAAGTGAGTGAAGTGGGTGAAAAGCGGCATAACCACAGCAGTGAAAAGCAGCTAAACCCCATTATACAAATCAATTACTTTTAAAAACCCGTGAAACAAAGACAGTGAAAGAGAGAGAAATTCTGACAAAATTCGTTCAGGGGCTGTGATGCAACCTGGATTGACCATATGTAGACCCACAGATGGATGAGACATAAGGGTGGACACTCTTGGGGCTGAGAGGTTTGGTGAGGTTGGGTGAGCAAACGCAGACCCTTTAAAGTAATACTGCGTGGAACCCATCCAATGGGTCCCAAATCTCCAGGTTCAAGGGCATCTTCGTACATCGAAAACATACATGAGAAACCCAGAAGATGGTACACCGTGTGATCGGGAAAGGTTTCTAAAACGCACCTCATTTCTCATCTCCTTGTGCTCCGGTTCGCCTTTCAGGCCGCTATACTAGCAATCTCCCTGCCTGGAGAATCAGCACCTTTAACCTCCTGTTCCAAACAGGTTGCAATTTGTCCTGAGGATGAACGGGAAGAGGGGGAACCAATGAGAGACTAGCTCTAGGTGTTGGGACAGGCACAGGTCACTCTATTTTCCCATCAGGAAGAAGAATTAACCACAGGCTCAGCCTGCCGCCCGAAGCCAGAATAGCGCCTGAAGCAAACCTGCGCTTTTGCGGCCAGCTCCCAAGAAAGCGAGTTGAAAAATGGAGCTCAGGGGCACTGCAATTCACAAACCTGCAGACTTAGAAATGATAACTCTCGTCCACAAATATATTGAGGGAAGGCAACGAAGAGGATTTGAAAGCAAGGCAGAATTGCAGGAATCAGATTTCAGGAGGTAGATTCGAATCGCCTTTAAAGCACAGGAAAAGCGGCAAAACCTCGACAATGATGCCCTTGGCCAAAAAGGGCGTATGCGTTTTTTCCTGAATATATTCAGGAAAAAACGCATACGCCCTTTTTGGCCAACCAAGCAACCTGGAAAGGCAAATCAGCGCTACAAAGAAGTCTCGCTTCCCATCGGTCAAAAGGGCCAGGCTGAATAAAGTGTCAAAACCAGAAATGCAGGACAGGCCATGGAGAAATGGGAGCCTTGCTACGCTGATGGGCGGGATGTAAATTGCCAACAGCCACTCTGGAGAAGTGTACGGTGTGTCCTGAAACATCTAAAAAACTCAGCTTAGAGAGCATAGGGCACTTCCACTCATGGGCGTGTAAATTGGGAAAACTAAAAATCAGCAAGACACAGGCACCCCAAAGTTTAGGGCTGCTCTGTTGACAAGAACCTCCACTTTGTGACACCTTAAATATCCCAGGAAAGACAAGAATGGACAAAGAAGTTGTGGTCTTTATGTACAATGGAATATCACTCAGCCATGAAATCAACGTCATAAGGCTAGTAGCAGCATGATGAGTGGATTTGGGTACGACGATTCTAAGTGAAATAAGTCACACAGAAAAAGACACTTATCATAGATATCACTTATAGAGGGAATGTAAAAACCGCTACCCTTGAACTGAATTACATAACAGGTCAGAGTCACACGTTTAGAAAACACACTAGGGCTGCTTAACGGGAAAGGTGAGGTGGGGTGATGCATAAAACAAGGGTTTCAAATTAGCTCAGATAGCGTTCCATAAACCCAATATGTAATAGACAAGACCTACTCCTTCCTCAGTGAACTGGACTCAACACGCCCTATTCATCGCCCAAGAATATATCTGACTAGTAAGAATCTTAAAACCTATGTATTGATATCTCTCTGTAAGTGAGTGAAGTGGGTGAAAAGCGGCATAACCACAGCAGTGAAAAGCAGCTAAACCCCATTATACAAATCAATTACTTTTAAAAACCCGTGAAACAAAGACAGTGAAAGAGAGAGAAATTCTGACAAAATTCGTTCAGGGGCTGTGATGCAACCTGGATTGACCATATGTAGACCCACAGATGGATGAGACATAAGGGTGGACACTCTTGGGGCTGAGAGGTTTGGTGAGGTTGGGTGAGCAAACGCAGACCCTTTAAAGTAATACTGCGTGGAACCCATCCAATGGGTCCCAAATCTCCAGGTTCAAGGGCATCTTCGTACATCGAAAACATACATGAGAAACCCAGAAGATGGTACACCGTGTGATCGGGAAAGGTTTCTAAAACGCACCTCATTTCTCATCTCCTTGTGCTCCGGTTCGCCTTTCAGGCCGCTATACTAGCAATCTCCCTGCCTGGAGAATCAGCACCTTTAACCTCCTGTTCCAAACAGGTTGCAATTTGTCCTGAGGATGAACGGGAAGAGGGGGAACCAATGAGAGACTAGCTCTAGGTGTTGGGACAGGCACAGGTCACTCTATTTTCCCATCAGGAAGAAGAATTAACCACAGGCTCAGCCTGCCGCCCGAAGCCAGAATAGGGCCTGAAGCAAACCTGCGCTTTTGCGGCCAGCTCCCAAGAAAGCGAGTTGAAAAATGGAGCTCAGGGGCACTGCAATTCACAAACCTGCAGACTTAGAAATGATAACTCTCGTCCACAAATATATTGAGGGAAGGCAACGAAGAGGATTTGAAAGCAAGGCAGAATTGCAGGAAACAGATTTCAGGAGGTAGATTCGAATCGCCTTTAAAGCACAGGAAAAGCGGCAAAACCTCGACAATGATGCCCTTGGCCAAAAAGGGCGTATGCGTTTTTTCCTGAATATATTCAGGAAAAAACGCATACGCCCTTTTTGGCCAACCAAGCAACCTGGAAAGGCAAATCAGCGCTACAAAGAAGTCTCGCTTCCCATCGGTCAAAAGGGCCAGGCTGAATAAAGTGTCAAAACCAGAAATGCAGGACAGGCCATGGAGAAATGGGAGCCTTGCTACGCTGATGGGCGGGATGTAAATTGCCAACAGCCACTCTGGAGAAGTGTACGGTGTGTCCTGAAACATCTAAAAAACTCAGCTTAGAGAGCATAGGGCACTTCCACTCATGGGCGTGTAAATTGGGAAAACTAAAAATCAGCAAGACACAGGCACCCCAAAGTTTAGGGCTGCTCTGTTGACAAGAACCTCCACTTTGTCACACCTTAAATATCCCAGGAAAGACAAGAATGGATAAAGAAGTTGTGGTCCTTATGTACAATGGAATATCACTCAGCCATGAAATCAACGTCATAAGGCTAGTAGCAGCATGATGAGTGGATTTGGGTACGACGATTCTAAGTGAAATAAGTCACACAGAAAAAGACACTTATCATAAGATATCACTTATAGAGGGAATGTAAAAACCGCTACCCTTGAACTGAATTACATAACAGGTCAGAGTCACACGTTTAGAAAACACACTAGGGCTGCTTAACGGGAAAGGTGAGGTGGGGTGATGCATAAAACAAGGGTTTCAAATTAGCTCAGATAGCGTTCCATAAACCCAATATGTAATAGACAAGACCTACTCCTTCCTCAGTGAACTGGACTCAACACGCCCTATTCATCGCCCAAGAATATATCTGACTAGTAAGAATCTTAAAACCTATGTATTGATATCTCTCTGTAAGTGAGTCAAGTGGGTGAAAAGCGGCATAACCACAGCAGTGAAAAGCAGCTAAACCCCATTATACAAATCAATTACTTTTAAAAACCCGTGAAACAAAGACAGTGAAAGAGAGAGAAATTCTGACAAAATTCGTTCAGGGGCTGTGATGCAACCTGGATTGACCATATGTAGACCCACAGATGGATGAGACATAAGGGTGGACACTCTTGGGGCTGAGAGGTTTGGTGAGGTTGGGTGAGCAAACGCAGACCCTTTAAAGTAATACTGTGTGGTACCCATCCCATGGGTCCCAAATCTCCAGGTTCAAGGGCATCTTCCTACATCGAAAACATGCATGAGAAACCCAGAAGATGGTACACCGTGTGATCGGGAAAGGTTTCTAAAACGCACCTCATTTCTCTTCTCCTTGTGCTCCGGTTCGCCATTCCAGCCGCTATACTAGCAATCTCCCTGCTTGGAGAATCAGCACCTTTAACCTCCTGTTCCGTACAGGTTGCAATTTGTCCTGAGGATGAACGGGAAGAGGGGGACCAATGAGAGACTAGCTCTAGGTGTTGGGACAGGCACAGGTCACTCTATTTTCCCATCAGGAAGAAGAATTAACCACAGGCTCAGCCTGCCGCCCGAAGCCAGAATAGCGCCTGAAGCAAACCTGCGCTTTTGCGGCCAGCTCCCAAGAAAGCGAGTTGAAAAATGGAGCTCAGGGGCACTGCAATTCACAAACCTGCAGACTTAGAAATGATAACTCTCGTCCACAAATATATTGAGGGAAGGCAACGAAGAGGATTTGAAAGCAAGGCAGAATTGCAGGAAACAGATTTCAGGAGGTAGATTCGAATCGCCTTTAAAGCACAGGAAAAGCGGCAAAACCTTGACAATGATGCCCTTGGCCAAAAAGGGCGTATGCGTTTTTTCCTGAATATATTCAGGAAAAAACGCATACGCCCTTTTTGGCCAACCAAGCAACCTGGAAAGGCAAATCAGCGCTACAAAGAAGTCTCGCTTCCCATCGGTCAAAAGGGCCAGGCTGAATAAAGTGTCAAAACCAGAAATGCAGGACAGGCCATGGAGAAATGGGAGCCTTGCTACGCTGATGGGCGGGATGTAAATTGCCAACAGCCACTCTGGAGAAGTGTACGGTGTGTCCTGAAACATCTAAAAAACTCAGCTTAGAGAGCATAGGGCACTTCCACTCATGGGCGTGTAAATTGGGAAAACTAAAAATCAGCAAGACACAGGCACCCCAAAGTTTAGGGCTGCTCTGTTGACAAGAACCTCCACTTTGTGACACCTTAAATATCCCAGGAAAGACAAGAATGGACAAAGAAGTTGTGGTCTTTATGTACAATGGAATATCACTCAGCCATGAAATCAACGTCATAAGGCTAGTAGCAGCATGATGAGTGGATTTGGGTACGACGATTCTAAGTGAAATAAGTCACACAGAAAAAGACACTTATCATAGATATCACTTATAGAGGGAATGTAAAAACCGCTACCCTTGAACTGAATTACATAACAGGTCAGAGTCACACGTTTAGAAAACACACTAGGGCTGCTTAACGGGAAAGGTGAGGTGGGGTGATGCATAAAACAAGGGTTTCAAATTAGCTCAGATAGCGTTCCATAAACCCAATATGTAATAGACAAGACCTACTCCTTCCTCAGTGAACTGGACTCAACACGCCCTATTCATCGCCCAAGAATATATCTGACTAGTAAGAATCTTAAAACCTATGTATTGATATCTCTCTGTAAGTGAGTGAAGTGGGTGAAAAGCGGCATAACCACAGCAGTGAAAAGCAGCTAAACCCCATTATACAAATCAATTACTTTTAAAAACCCGTGAAACAAAGACAGTGAAAGAGAGAGAAATTCTGACAAAATTCGTTCAGGGGCTGTGATGCAACCTGGATTGACCATATGTAGACCCACAGATGGATGAGACATAAGGGTGGACACTCTTGGGGCTGAGAGGTTTGGTGAGGTTGGGTGAGCAAACGCAGACCCTTTAAAGTAATACTGCGTGGAACCCATCCAATGGGTCCCAAATCTCCAGGTTCAAGGGCATCTTCGTACATCGAAAACATACATGAGAAACCCAGAAGATGGTACACCGTGTGATCGGGAAAGGTTTCTAAAACGCACCTCATTTCTCATCTCCTTGTGCTCCGGTTCGCCTTTCAGGCCGCTATACTAGCAATCTCCCTGCCTGGAGAATCAGCACCTTTAACCTCCTGTTCCAAACAGGTTGCAATTTGTCCTGAGGATGAACGGGAAGAGGGGGAACCAATGAGAGACTAGCTCTAGGTGTTGGGACAGGCACAGGTCACTCTATTTTCCCATCAGGAAGAAGAATTAACCACAGGCTCAGCCTGCCGCCCGAAGCCAGAATAGCGCCTGAAGCAAACCTGCGCTTTTGCGGCCAGCTCCCAAGAAAGCGAGTTGAAAAATGGAGCTCAGGGGCACTGCAATTCACAAACCTGCAGACTTAGAAATGATAACTCTCGTCCACAAATATATTGAGGGAAGGCAACGAAGAGGATTTGAAAGCAAGGCAGAATTGCAGGAAACAGATTTCAGGAGGTAGATTCGAATCGCCTTTAAAGCACAGGAAAAGCGGCAAAACCTCGACAATGATGCCCTTGGCCAAAAAGGGCGTATGCGTTTTTTCCTGAATATATTCAGGAAAAAACGCATACGCCCTTTTTGGCCAACCAAGCAACCTGGAAAGGCAAATCAGCGCTACAAAGAAGTCTCGCTTCCCATCGGTCAAAAGGGCCAGGCTGAATAAAGTGTCAAAACCAGAAATGCAGGACAGGCCATGGAGAAATGGGAGCCTTGCTACGCTGATGGGCGGGATGTAAATTGCCAACAGCCACTCTGGAGAAGTGTACGGTGTGTCCTGAAACATCTAAAAAACTCAGCTTAGAGAGCATAGGGCACTTCCACTCATGGGCGTGTAAATTGGGAAAACTAAAAATCAGCAAGACACAGGCACCCCAAAGTTTAGGGCTGCTCTGTTGACAAGAACCTCCACTTTGTGACACCTTAAATATCCCAGGAAAGACAAGAATGGACAAAGAAGTTGTGGTCTTTATGTACAATGGAATATCACTCAGCCATGAAATCAACGTCATAAGGCTAGTAGCAGCATGATGAGTGGATTTGGGTACGACGATTCTAAGTGAAATAAGTCACACAGAAAAAGACACTTATCATAAGATATCACTTATAGAGGGAATGTAAAAACCGCTACCCTTGAACTGAATTACATAACAGGTCAGAGTCACACGTTTAGAAAACACACTAGGGCTGCTTAACGGGAAAGGTGAGGTGGGGTGATGCATAAAACAAGGGTTTCAAATTAGCTCAGATAGCGTTCCATAAACCCAATATGTAATAGACAAGACCTACTCCTTCCTCAGTGAACTGGACTCAACACGCCCTATTCATCGCCCAAGAATATATCTGACTAGTAAGAATCTTAAAACCTATGTATTGATATCTCTCTGTAAGTGAGTCAAGTGGGTGAAAAGCGGCATAACCACAGCAGTGAAAAGCAGCTAAACCCCATTATACAAATCAATTACTTTTAAAAACCCGTGAAACAAAGACAGTGAAAGAGAGAGAAATTCTGACAAAATTCGTTCAGGGGCTGTGATGCAACCTGGATTGACCATATGTAGACCCACAGATGGATGAGACATAAGGGTGGACACTCTTGGGGCTGAGAGGTTTGGTGAGGTTGGGTGAGCAAACGCAGACCCTTTAAAGTAATACTGTGTGGTACCCATCCCATGGGTCCCAAATCTCCAGGTTCAAGGGCATCTTCCTACATCGAAAACATGCATGAGAAACCCAGAAGATGGTACACCGTGTGATCGGGAAAGGTTTCTAAAACGCACCTCATTTCTCTTCTCCTTGTGCTCCGGTTCGCCATTCCAGCCGCTATACTAGCAATCTCCCTGCTTGGAGAATCAGCACCTTTAACCTCCTGTTCCGTACAGGTTGCAATTTGTCCTGAGGATGAACGGGAAGAGGGGGACCAATGAGAGACTAGCTCTAGGTGTTGGGACAGGCACAGGTCACTCTATTTTCCCATCAGGAAGAAGAATTAACCACAGGCTCAGCCTGCCGCCCGAAGCCAGAATAGCGCCTGAAGCAAACCTGCGCTTTTGCGGCCAGCTCCCAAGAAAGCGAGTTGAAAAATGGAGCTCAGGGGCACTGCAATTCACAAACCTGCAGACTTAGAAATGATAACTCTCGTCCACAAATATATTGAGGGAAGGCAACGAAGAGGATTTGAAAGCAAGGCAGAATTGCAGGAATCAGATTTCAGGAGGTAGATTCGAATCGCCTTTAAAGCACAGGAAAAGCGGCAAAACCTCGACAATGATGCCCTTGGCCAAAAAGGGCGTATGCGTTTTTTCCTGAATATATTCAGGAAAAAACGCATACGCCCTTTTTGGCCAACCAAGCAACCTGGAAAGGCAAATCAGCGCTACAAAGAAGTCTCGCTTCCCATCGGTCAAAAGGGCCAGGCTGAATAAAGTGTCAAAACCAGAAATGCAGGACAGGCCATGGAGAAATGGGAGCCTTGCTACGCTGATGGGCGGGATGTAAATTGCCAACAGCCACTCTGGAGAAGTGTACGGTGTGTCCTGAAACATCTAAAAAACTCAGCTTAGAGAGCATAGGGCAACTTCCACTCATGGGCGTGTAAATTGGGAAAACTAAAAATCAGCAAGACACAGGCACCCCAAAGTTTAGGGCTGCTCTGTTGACAAGAACCTCCACTTTGTCACACCTTAAATATCCCAGGAAAGACAAGAATGGATAAAGAAGTTGTGGTCCTTTTGTACAATGGAATATCACTCAGCCATGAAATCAACGTCATAAGGCTAGTAGCAGCATGATGAGTGGATTTGGGTACGACGATTCTAAGTGAAATAAGTCACACAGAAAAAGACACTTATCATAGATATCACTTATAGAGGGAATGTAAAAACCGCTACCCTTGAACTGAATTACATAACAGGTCAGAGTCACACGTTTAGAAAACACACTAGGGCTGCTTAACGGGAAAGGTGAGGTGGGGTGATGCATAAAACAAGGGTTTCAAATTAGCTCAGATAGCGTTCCATAAACCCAATATGTAATAGACAAGACCTACTCCTTCCTCAGTGAACTGGACTCAACACGCCCTATTCATCGCCCAAGAATATATCTGACTAGTAAGAATCTTAAAACCTATGTATTGATATCTCTCTGTAAGTGAGTGAAGTGGGTGAAAAGCGGCATAACCACAGCAGTGAAAAGCAGCTAAACCCCATTATACAAATCAATTACTTTTAAAAACCCGTGAAACAAAGACAGTGAAAGAGAGAGAAATTCTGACAAAATTCGTTCAGGGGCTGTGATGCAACCTGGATTGACCATATGTAGACCCACAGATGGATGAGACATAAGGGTGGACACTCTTGGGGCTGAGAGGTTTGGTGAGGTTGGGTGAGCAAACGCAGACCCTTTAAAGTAATACTGCGTGGAACCCATCCAATGGGTCCCAAATCTCCAGGTTCAAGGGCATCTTCGTACATCGAAAACATACATGAGAAACCCAGAAGATGGTACACCGTGTGATCGGGAAAGGTTTCTAAAACGCACCTCATTTCTCATCTCCTTGTGCTCCGGTTCGCCTTTCAGGCCGCTATACTAGCAATCTCCCTGCCTGGAGAATCAGCACCTTTAACCTCCTGTTCCAAACAGGTTGCAATTTGTCCTGAGGATGAACGGGAAGAGGGGGAACCAATGAGAGACTAGCTCTAGGTGTTGGGACAGGCACAGGTCACTCTATTTTCCCATCAGGAAGAAGAATTAACCACAGGCTCAGCCTGCCGCCCGAAGCCAGAATAGGGCCTGAAGCAAACCTGCGCATTTGCGGCCAGCTCCCAAGAAAGCGAGTTGAAAAATGGAGCTCAGGGGCACTGCAATTCACAAACCTGCAGACTTAGAAATGATAACTCTCGTCCACAAATATATTGAGGGAAGGCAACGAAGAGGATTTGAAAGCAAGGCAGAATTGCAGGAAACAGATTTCAGGAGGTAGATTCGAATCGCCTTTAAAGCACAGGAAAAGCGGCAAAACCTCGACAATGATGCCCTTGGCCAAAAAGGGCGTATGCGTTTTTTCCTGAATATATTCAGGAAAAAACGCATACGCCCTTTTTGGCCAACCAAGCAACCTGGAAAGGCAAATCAGCGCTACAAAGAAGTCTCGCTTCCCATCGGTCAAAAGGGCCAGGCTGAATAAAGTGTCAAAACCAGAAATGCAGGACAGGCCATGGAGAAATGGGAGCCTTGCTACGCTGATGGGCGGGATGTAAATTGCCAACAGCCACTCTGGAGAAGTGTACGGTGTGTCCTGAAACATCTAAAAAACTCAGCTTAGAGAGCATAGGGCACTTCCACTCATGGGCGTGTAAATTGGGAAAACTAAAAATCAGCAAGACACAGGCACCCCAAAGTTTAGGGCTGCTCTGTTGACAAGAACCTCCACTTTGTCACACCTTAAATATCCCAGGAAAGACAAGAATGGATAAAGAAGTTGTGGTCCTTATGTACAATGGAATATCACTCAGCCATGAAATCAACGTCATAAGGCTAGTAGCAGCATGATGAGTGGATTTGGGTACGACGATTCTAAGTGAAATAAGTCACACAGAAAAAGACACTTATCATAAGATATCACTTATAGAGGGAATGTAAAAACCGCTACCCTTGAACTGAATTACATAACAGGTCAGAGTCACACGTTTAGAAAACACACTAGGGCTGCTTAACGGGAAAGGTGAGGTGGGGTGATGCATAAAACAAGGGTTTCAAATTAGCTCAGATAGCGTTCCATAAACCCAATATGTAATAGACAAGACCTACTCCTTCCTCAGTGAACTGGACTCAACACGCCCTATTCATCGCCCAAGAATATATCTGACTAGTAAGAATCTTAAAACCTATGTATTGATATCTCTCTGTAAGTGAGTGAAGTGGGTGAAAAGCGGCATAACCACAGCAGTGAAAAGCAGCTAAACCCCATTATACAAATCAATTACTTTTAAAAACCCGTGAAACAAAGACAGTGAAAGAGAGAGAAATTCTGACAAAATTCGTTCAGGGGCTGTGATGCAACCTGGATTGACCATATGTAGACCCACAGATGGATGAGACATAAGGGTGGACACTCTTGGGGCTGAGAGGTTTGGTGAGGTTGGGTGAGCAAACGCAGACCCTTTAAAGTAATACTGCGTGGAACCCATCCAATGGGTCCCAAATCTCCAGGTTCAAGGGCATCTTCGTACATCGAAAACATACATGAGAAACCCAGAAGATGGTACACCGTGTGATCGGGAAAGGTTTCTAAAACGCACCTCATTTCTCATCTCCTTGTGCTCCGGTTCGCCTTTCAGGCCACTATACTAGCAATCTCCCTGCCTGGAGAATCAGCACCTTTAACCTCCTGTTCCAAACAGGTTGCAATTTGTCCTGAGGATGAACGGGAAGAGGGGGAACCAATGAGAGACTAGCTCTAGGTGTTGGGACAGGCACAGGTCACTCTATTTTCCCATCAGGAAGAAGAATTAACCACAGGCTCAGCCTGCCGCCCGAAGCCAGAATAGGGCCTGAAGCAAACCTGCGCTTTTGCGGCCAGCTCCCAAGAAAGCGAGTTGAAAAATGGAGCTCAGGGGCACTGCAATTCACAAACCTGCAGACTTAGAAATGATAACTCTCGTCCACAAACATATTGAGGGAAGGCAACGAAGAGGATTTGAAAGCAAGGCAGAATTGAAGGAAACAGATTTCAGGAGGTAGATTCGAATCGCCTTTAAAGCACAGGAAAAGCGGCAAAACCTCGACAATGATGCCCTTGGCCAAAAAGGGCGTATGCGTTTTTTCCTGAATATATTCAGGAAAAAACGCATACGCCCTTTTTGGCCAACCAAGCAACCTGGAAAGGCAAATCAGCGCTACAAAGAAGTCTCGCTTCCCATCGGTCAAAAGGGCCAGGCTGAATAAAGTGTCAAAACCAGAAATGCAGGACAGGCCATGGAGAAATGGGAGCCTTGCTACGCTGATGGGCGGGATGTAAATTGCCAACAGCCACTCTGGAGAAGTGTACGGTGTGTCCTGAAACATCTAAAAAACTCAGCTTAGAGAGCATAGGGCACTTCCACTCATGGGCGTGTAAATTGGGAAAACTAAAAATCAGCAAGACACAGGCACCCCAAAGTTTAGGGCTGCTCTGTTGACAAGAACCTCCACTTTGTCACACCTTAAATATCCCAGGAAAGACAAGAATGGATAAAGAAGTTGTGGTCCTTATGTACAATGGAATATCACTCAGCCATGAAATCAACGTCATAAGGCTAGTAGCAGCATGATGAGTGGATTTGGGTACGACGATTCTAAGTGAAATAAGTCACACAGAAAAAGACACTTATCATAAGATATCACTTATAGAGGGAATGTAAAAACCGCTACCCTTGAACTGAATTACATAACAGGTCAGAGTCACACGTTTAGAAAACACACTAGGGCTGCTTAACGGGAAAGGTGAGGTGGGGTGATGCATAAAACAAGGGTTTCAAATTAGCTCAGATAGCGTTCCATAAACCCAATATGTAATAGACAAGACCTACTCCTTCCTCAGTGAACTGGACTCAACACGCCCTATTCATCGCCCAAGAATATATCTGACTAGTAAGAATCTTAAAACCTATGTATTGATATCTCTCTGTAAGTGAGTGAAGTGGGTGAAAAGCGGCATAACCACAGCAGTGAAAAGCAGCTAAACCCCATTATACAAATCAATTACTTTTAAAAACCCGTGAAACAAAGACAGTGAAAGAGAGAGAAATTCTGACAAAATTCGTTCAGGGGCTGTGATGCAACCTGGATTGACCATATGTAGACCCACAGATGGATGAGACATAAGGGTGGACACTCTTGGGGCTGAGAGGTTTGGTGAGGTTGGGTGAGCAAACGCAGACCCTTTAAAGTAATACTGTGTGGTACCCATCCCATGGGTCCAAAATCTCCAGGTTCAAGGGCATCTTCCTACATCGAAAACATGCATGAGAAACCCAGAAGATGGTACACCGTGTGATCGGGAAAGGTTTCTAAAACGCACCTCATTTCTCTTCTCCTTGTGCTCCGGTTCGCCATTCCAGCCGCTATACTAGCAATCTCCCTGCTTGGAGAATCAGCACCTTTAACCTCCTGTTCCGTACAGGTTGCAATTTGTCCTGAGGATGAACGGGAAGAGGGGGAACCAATGAGAGACTAGCTCTAGGTGTTGGGACAGGCACAGGTCACTCTATTTTCCCATCAGGAAGAAGAATTAACCACAGGCTCAGCCTGCCGCCCGAAGCCAGAATAGGGCCTGAAGCAAACCTGCGCTTTTGCGGCCAGCTCCCAAGAAAGCGAGTTGAAAAATGGAGCTCAGGGGCACTGCAATTCACAAACCTGCAGACTTAGAAATGATAACTCTCGTCCACAAATATATTGAGGGAAGGCAACGAAGAGGATTTGAAAGCAAGGCAGAATTGCAGGAATCAGATTTCAGGAGGTAGATTCGAATCGCCTTTAAAGCACAGGAAAAGCGGCAAAACCTCGACAATGATGCCCTTGGCCAAAAAGGGCGTATGCGTTTTTTCCTGAATATATTCAGGAAAAAACGCATACGCCCTTTTTGGCCAACCAAGCAACCTGGAAAGGCAAATCAGCGCTACAAAGAAGTCTCGCTTCCCATCGGTCAAAAGGGCCAGGCTGAATAAAGTGTCAAAACCAGAAATGCAGGACAGGCCATGGAGAAATGGGAGCCTTGCTACGCTGATGGGCGGGATGTAAATTGCCAACAGCCACTCTGGAGAAGTGTACGGTGTGTCCTGAAACATCTAAAAAACTCAGCTTAGAGAGCATAGGGCACTTCCACTCATGGGCGTGTAAATTGGGAAAACTAAAAATCAGCAAGACACAGGCACCCCAAAGTTTAGGGCTGCTCTGTTGACAAGAACCTCCACTTTGTCACACCTTAAATATCCCAGGAAAGACAAGAATGGATAAAGAAGTTGTGGTCCTTATGTACAATGGAATATCACTCAGCCATGAAATCAACGTCATAAGGCTAGTAGCAGCATGATGAGTGGATTTGGGTACGACGATTCTAAGTGAAATAAGTCACACAGAAAAAGACACTTATCATAAGATATCACTTATAGAGGGAATGTAAAAACCGCTACCCTTGAACTGAATTACATAACAGGTCAGAGTCACACGTTTAGAAAACACACTAGGGCTGCTTAACGGGAAAGGTGAGGTGGGGTGATGCATAAAACAAGGGTTTCAAATTAGCTCAGATAGCGTTCCATAAACCCAATATGTAATAGACAAGACCTACTCCTTCCTCAGTGAACTGGACTCAACACGCCCTATTCATCGCCCAAGAATATATCTGACTAGTAAGAATCTTAAAACCTATGTATTGATATCTCTCTGTAAGTGAGTCAAGTGGGTGAAAAGCGGCATAACCACAGCAGTGAAAAGCAGCTAAACCCCATTATACAAATCAATTACTTTTAAAAACCCGTGAAACAAAGACAGTGAAAGAGAGAGAAATTCTGACAAAATTCGTTCAGGGGCTGTGATGCAGCCTGGATTGACCATATGTAGACCCACAGATGGATGAGACATAAGGGTGGACACTCTTGGGGCTGAGAGGTTTGGTGAGGTTGGGTGAGCAAACGCAGACCCTTTAAAGTAATACTGTGTGGTACCCATCCCATGGGTCCCAAATCTCCAGGTTCAAGGGCATCTTCCTACATCGAAAACATGCATGAGAAACCCAGAAGATGGTACACCGTGTGATCGGGAAAGGTTTCTAAAACGCACCTCATTTCTCTTCTCCTTGTGCTCCGGTTCGCCATTCCAGCCGCTATACTAGCAATCTCCCTGCTTGGAGAATCAGCACCTTTAACCTCCTGTTCCGTACAGGTTGCAATTTGTCCTGAGGATGAACGGGAAGAGGGGGACCAATGAGAGACTAGCTCTAGGTGTTGGGACAGGCACAGGTCACTCTATTTTCCCATCAGGAAGAAGAATTAACCACAGGCTCAGCCTGCCGCCCGAAGCCAGAATAGGGCCTGAAGCAAACCTGCGCTTTTGCGGCCAGCTCCCAAGAAAGCGAGTTGAAAAATGGAGCTCAGGGGCACTGCAATTCACAAACCTGCAGACTTAGAAATGATAACTCTCGTCCACAAATATATTGAGGGAAGGCAACGAAGAGGATTTGAAAGCAAGGCAGAATTGCAGGAATCAGATTTCAGGAGGTAGATTCGAATCGCCTTTAAAGCACAGGAAAAGCGGCAAAACCTCGACAATGATGCCCTTGGCCAAAAAGGGCGTATGCGTTTTTTCCTGAATATATTCAGGAAAACACGCATACGCCCTTTTTGGCCAACCAAGCAACCTGGAAAGGCAAATCAGCGCTACAAAGAAGTCTCGCTTCCCATCGGTCAAAAGGGCCAGGCTGAATAAAGTGTCAAAACCAGAAATGCAGGACAGGCCATGGAGAAATGGGAGCCTTGCTACGCTGATGGGCGGGATGTAAATTGCCAACAGCCACTCTGGAGAAGTGTACGGTGTGTCCTGAAACATCTAAAAAACTCAGCTTAGAGAGCATAGGGCACTTCCACTCATGGGCGTGTAAATTGGGAAAACTAAAAATCAGCAAGACACAGGCACCCCAAAGTTTAGGGCTGCTCTGTTGACAAGAACCTCCACTTTGTCACACCTTAAATATCCCAGGAAAGACAAGAATGGATAAAGAAGTTGTGGTCCTTTTGTACAATGGAATATCACTCAGCCATGAAATCAACGTCATAAGGCTAGTAGCAGCATGATGAGTGGATTTGGGTACGACGATTCTAAGTGAAATAAGTCACACAGAAAAAGACACTTATCATAGATATCACTTATAGAGGGAATGTAAAAACCGCTACCCTTGAACTGAATTACATAACAGGTCAGAGTCACACGTTTAGAAAACACACTAGGGCTGCTTAACGGGAAAGGTGAGGTGGGGTGATGCATAAAACAAGGGTTTCAAATTAGCTCAGATAGCGTTCCATAAACCCAATATGTAATAGACAAGACCTACTCCTTCCTCAGTGAACTGGACTCAACACGCCCTATTCATCGCCCAAGAATATATCTGACTAGTAAGAATCTTAAAACCTATGTATTGATATCTCTCTGTAAGTGAGTGAAGTGGGTGAAAAGCGGCATAACCACAGCAGTGAAAAGCAGCTAAACCCCATTATACAAATCAATTACTTTTAAAAACCCGTGAAACAAAGACAGTGAAAGAGAGAGAAATTCTGACAAAATTCGTTCAGGGGCTGTGATGCAACCTGGATTGACCATATGTAGACCCACAGATGGATGAGACATAAGGGTGGACACTCTTGGGGCTGAGAGGTTTGGTGAGGTTGGGTGAGCAAACGCAGACCCTTTAAAGTAATACTGCGTGGAACCCATCCAATGGGTCCCAAATCTCCAGGTTCAAGGGCATCTTCGTACATCGAAAACATACATGAGAAACCCAGAAGATGGTACACCGTGTGATCGGGAAAGGTTTCTAAAACGCACCTCATTTCTCATCTCCTTGTGCTCCGGTTCGCCTTTCCAGCCGCTATACTAGCAATCTCCCTGCCTGGAGAATCAGCACCTTTAACCTCCTGTTCCAAACAGGTTGCAATTTGTCCTGAGGATGAACGGGAAGAGGGGGAACCAATGAGAGACTAGCTCTAGGTGTTGGGACAGGCACAGGTCACTCTATTTTCCCATCAGGAAGAAGATTTAACCACAGGCTCAGCCTGCCGCCCGAAGCCAGAATAGGGCCTGAAGCAAACCTGCGCTTTTGCGGCCAGCTCCCAAGAAAGCGAGTTGAAAAATGGAGCTCAGGGGCACTGCAATTCACAAACCTGCAGACTTAGAAATGATAACTCTCGTCCACAAATATATTGAGGGAAGGCAACGAAGAGGATTTGAAAGCAAGGCAGAATTGCAGGAAACAGATTTCAGGAGGTAGATTCGAATCGCCTTTAAAGCACAGGAAAAGCGGCAAAACCTCGACAATGATGCCCTTGGCCAAAAAGGGCGTATGCGTTTTTTCCTGAATATATTCAGGAAAAAACGCATACGCCCTTTTTGGCCAACCAAGCAACCTGGAAAGGCAAATCAGCGCTACAAAGAAGTCTCGCTTCCCATCGGTCAAAAGGGCCAGGCTGAATAAAGTGTCAAAACCAGAAATGCAGGACAGGCCATGGAGAAATGGGAGCCTTGCTACGCTGATGGGCGGGATGTAAATTGCCAACAGCCACTCTGGAGAAGTGTACGGTGTGTCCTGAAACATCTAAAAAACTCAGCTTAGAGAGCATAGGGCACTTCCACTCATGGGCGTGTAAATTGGGAAAACTAAAAATCAGCAAGACACAGGCACCCCAAAGTTTAGGGCTGCTCTGTTGACAAGAACCTCCACTTTGTGACACCTTAAATATCCCAGGAAAGACAAGAATGGACAAAGAATTTGTGGTCCTTATGTACAATGGAATATCACTCAGCCATGAAATCAACGTCATAAGGCTAGTAGCAGCATGATGAGTGGATTTGGGTACGACGATTCTAAGTGAAATAAGTCACACAGAAAAAGACACTTATCATAGATATCACTTATAGAGGGAATGTAAAAACCGCTACCCTTGAACTGAATTACATAACAGGTCAGAGTCACACGTTTAGAAAACACACTAGGGCTGCTTAACGGGAAAGGTGAGGTGGGGTGATGCATAAAACAAGGGTTTCAAATTAGCTCAGATAGCGTTCCATAAACCCAATATGTAATAGACAAGACCTACTCCTTCCTCAGTGAACTGGACTCAACACGCCCTATTCATCGCCCAAGAATATATCTGACTAGTAAGAATCTTAAAACCTATGTATTGATATCTCTCTGTAAGTGAGTGAAGTGGGTGAAAAGCGGCATAACCACAGCAGTGAAAAGCAGCTAAACCCCATTATACAAATCAATTACTTTTAAAAACCCGTGAAACAAAGACAGTGAAAGAGAGAGAAATTCTGACAAAATTCGTTCAGGGGCTGTGATGCAACCTGGATTGACCATATGTAGACCCACAGATGGATGAGACATAAGGGTGGACACTCTTGGGGCTGAGAGGTTTGGTGAGGTTGGGTGAGCAAACGCAGACCCTTTAAAGTAATACTGCGTGGAACCCATCCAATGGGTCCCAAATCTCCAGGTTCAAGGGCATCTTCGTACATCGAAAACATACATGAGAAACCCAGAAGATGGTACACCGTGTGATCGGGAAAGGTTTCTAAAACGCACCTCATTTCTCATCTCCTTGTGCTCCGGTTCACCTTTCCAGCCGCTATACTAGCAATCTCCCTGCCTGGAGAATCAGCACCTTTAACCTCCTGTTCCAAACAGGTTGCAATTTGTCCTGAGGATGAACGGGAAGAGGGGGAACCAATGAGAGACTAGCTCTAGGTGTTGGGACAGGCACAGGTCACTCTATTTTCCCATCAGGAAGAAGAATTAACCACAGGCTCAGCCTGCCGCCCGAAGCCAGAATAGGGCCTGAAGCAAACCTGCGCTTTTGCGGCCAGCTCCCAAGAAAGCGAGTTGAAAAATGGAGCTCAGGGGCACTGCAATTCACAAACCTGCAGACTTAGAAATGATAACTCTCGTCCACAAATATATTGAGGGAAGGCAACGAAGAGGATTTGAAAGCAAGGCAGAATTGCAGGAATCAGATTTCAGGAGGTCGATTCGAATCGCCTTTAAAGCACAGGAAAAGCGGCAAAACCTCGACAATGATGCCCTTGGCCAAAAAGGGCGTATGCGTTTTTTCCTGAATATATTCAGGAAAAAACGCATACGCCCTTTTTGGCCAACCAAGCAACCTGGAAAGGCAAATCAGCGCTACAAAGAAGTCTCGCTTCCCATCGGTCAAAAGGGCCAGGCTGAATAAAGTGTCAAAACCAGAAATGCAGGACAGGCCATGGAGAAATGGGAGCCTTGCTACGCTGATGGGCGGGATGTAAATTGCCAACAGCCACTCTGGAGAAGTGTACGGTGTGTCCTGAAACATCTAAAAAACTCAGCTTAGAGAGCATAGGGCACTTCCACTCATGGGCGTGTAAATTGGGAAAACTAAAAATCAGCAAGACACAGGCACCCCAAAGTTTAGGGCTGCTCTGTTGACAAGAACCTCCACTTTGTCACACCTTAAATATCCCAGGAAAGACAAGAATGGATAAAGAAGTTGTGGTCCTTATGTACAATGGAATATCACTCAGCCATGAAATCAACGTCATAAGGCTAGTAGCAGCATGATGAGTGGATTTGGGTACGACGATTCTAAGTGAAATAAGTCACACAGAAAAAGACACTTATCATAAGATATCACTTATAGAGGGAATGTAAAAACCGCTACCCTTGAACTGAATTACATAACAGGTCAGAGTCACACGTTTAGAAAACACACTAGGGCTGCTTAACGGGAAAGGTGAGGTGGGGTGATGCATAAAACAAGGGTTTCAAATTAGCTCAGATAGCGTTCCATAAACCCAATATGTAATAGACAAGACCTACTCCTTCCTCAGTGAACTGGACTCAACACGCCCTATTCATCGCCCAAGAATATATCTGACTAGTAAGAATCTTAAAACCTATGTATTGATATCTCTCTGTAAGTGAGTGAAGTGGGTGAAAAGCGGCATAACCACAGCAGTGAAAAGCAGCTAAACCCCATTATACAAATCAATTACTTTTAAAAACCCGTGAAACAAAGACAGTGAAAGAGAGAGAAATTCTGACAAAATTCGTTCAGGGGCTGTGATGCAACCTGGATTGACCATATGTAGACCCACAGATGGATGAGACATAAGGGTGGACACTCTTGGGGCTGAGAGGTTTGGTGAGGTTGGGTGAGCAAACGCAGACCCTTTAAAGTAATACTGTGTGGTACCCATCCCATGGGTCCCAAATCTCCAGGTTCAAGGGCATCTTCCTACATCGAAAACATGCATGAGAAACCCAGAAGATGGTACACCGTGTGATCGGGAAAGGTTTCTAAAACGCACCTCATTTCTCTTCTCCTTGTGCTCCGGTTCGCCATTCCAGCCGCTATACTAGCAATCTCCCTGCTTGGAGAATCAGCACCTTTAACCTCCTGTTCCGTACAGGTTGCAATTTGTCCTGAGGATGAACGGGAAGAGGGGGAACCAATGAGAGACTAGCTCTAGGTGTTGGGACAGGCACAGGTCACTCTATTTTCCCATCAGGAAGAAGAATTAACCACAGGCTCAGCCTGCCGCCCGAAGCCAGAATAGGGCCTGAAGCAAACCTGCGCTTTTGCGGCCAGCTCCCAAGAAAGCGAGTTGAAAAATGGAGCTCAGGGGCACTGCAATTCACAAACCTGCAGACTTAGAAATGATAACTCTCGTCCACAAATATATTGAGGGAAGGCAACGAAGAGGATTTGAAAGCAAGGCAGAATTGCAGGAATCAGATTTCAGGAGGTAGATTCGAATCGCCTTTAAAGCACAGGAAAAGCGGCAAAACCTCGACAATGATGCCCTTGGCCAAAAAGGGCGTATGCGTTTTTTCCTGAATATATTCAGGAAAAAACGCATACGCCCTTTTTGGCCAACCAAGCAACCTGGAAAGGCAAATCAGCGCTACAAAGAAGTCTCGCTTCCCATCGGTCAAAAGGGCCAGGCTGAATAAAGTGTCAAAACCAGAAATGCAGGACAGGCCATGGAGAAATGGGAGCCTTGCTACGCTGATGGGCGGGATGTTAATTGCCAACAGCCACTCTGGAGAAGTGTACGGTGTGTCCTGAAACATCTAAAAAACTCAGCTTAGAGAGCATAGGGCACTTCCACTCATGGGCGTGTAAATTGGGAAAACTAAAAATCAGCAAGACACAGGCACCCCAAAGTTTAGGGCTGCTCTGTTGACAAGAACCTCCACTTTGTGACACCTTAAATATCCCAGGAAAGACAAGAATGGACAAAGAAGTTGTGGTCCTTATGTACAATGGAATATCACTCAGCCATGAAATCAACGTCATAAGGCTAGTAGCAGCATGATGAGTGGATTTGGGTACGACGATTCTAAGTGAAATAAGTCACACAGAAAAAGACACTTATCATAGATATCACTTATAGAGGGAATGTAAAAACCGCTACCCTTGAACTGAATTACATAACAGGTCAGAGTCACACGTTTAGAAAACACACAAGGGCTGCTTAACGGGAAAGGTGAGGTGGGGTGATGCATAAAACAAGGGTTTCAAATTAGCTCAGATAGCGTTCCATAAACCCAATATGTAATAGACAAGACCTACTCCTTCCTCAGTGAACTGGACTCAACACGCCCTATTCATCGCCCAAGAATATATCTGACTAGTAAGAATCTTAAAACCTATGTATTGATATCTCTCTGTAAGTGAGTCAAGTGGGTGAAAAGCGGCATAACCACAGCAGTGAAAAGCAGCTAAACCCCATTATACAAATCAATTACTTTTAAAAACCCGTGAAACAAAGACAGTGAAAGAGAGAGAAATTCTGACAAAATTCGTTCAGGGGCTGTGATGCAACCTGGATTGACCATATGTAGACCCACAGATGGATGAGACATAAGGGTGGACACTCTTGGGGCTGAGAGGTTTGGTGAGGTTGGGTGAGCAAACGCAGACCCTTTAAAGTAATACTGTGTGGTACCCATCCCATGGGTCCCAAATCTCCAGGTTCAAGGGCATCTTCCTACATCGAAAACATGCATGAGAAACCCAGAAGATGGTACACCATGTGATCGGGAAAGGTTTCTAAAACGCACCTCATTTCTCTTCTCCTTGTGCTCCGGTTCACCATTCCAGCCGCTATACTAGCAATCTCCCTGCTTGGAGAATCAGCACCTTTAACCTCCTGTTCCGTACAGGTTGCAATTTGTCCTGAGGATGAACGGGAAGAGGGGGAACCAATGAGAGACTAGCTCTAGGTGTTGGGACAGGCACAGGTCACTCTATTTTCCCATCAGGAAGAAGAATTAACCACAGGCTCAGCCTGCCGCCCGAAGCCAGAATAGGGCCTGAAGCAAACCTGCGCTTTTGCGGCCAGCTCCCAAGAAAGCGAGTTGAAAAATGGAGCTCAGGGGCACTGCAATTCACAAACCTGCAGACTTAGAAATGATAACTCTCGTCCACAAATATATTGAGGGAAGGCAACGAAGAGGATTTGAAAGCAAGGCAGAATTGCAGGAATCAGATTTCAGGAGGTAGATTCGAATCGCCTTTAAAGCACAGGAAAAGCGGCAAAACCTCGACAATGATGCCCTTGGCCAAAAAGGGCTTATGCGTTTTTTCCTGAATATATTCAGGAAAAAACGCATACGCCCTTTTTGGCCAACCAAGCAACCTGGAAAGGCAAATCAGCGCTACAAAGAAGTCTCGCTTCCCATCGGTCAAAAGGGCCAGGCTGAATAAAGTGTCAAAACCAGAAATGCAGGACAGGCCATGGAGAAATGGGAGCCTTGCTACGCTGATGGGCGGGATGTAAATTGCCAACAGCCACTCTGGAGAAGTGTACGGTGTGTCCTGAAACATCTAAAAAACTCAGCTTAGAGAGCATAGGGCACTTCCACTCATGGGCGTGTAAATTGGGAAAACTAAAAATCAGCAAGACACAGGCACCCCAAAGTTTAGGGCTGCTCTGTTGACAAGAACCTCCACTTTGTCACACCTTAAATATCCCAGGAAAGACAAGAATGGACAAAGAAGTTGTGGTCCTTATGTACAATGGAATATCACTCAGCCATGAAATCAACGTCATAAGGCTAGTAGCAGCATGATGAGTGGATTTGGGTACGACGATTCTAAGTGAAATAAGTCACACAGAAAAAGACACTTATCATAGATATCACTTATAGAGGGAATGTAAAAACCGCTACCCTTGAACTGAATTACATAACAGGTCAGAGTCACACGTTTAGAAAACACACTAGGGCTGCTTAACGGGAAAGGTGAGGTGGGGTGATGCATAAAACAAGGGTTTCAAATTAGCTCAGATAGCGTTCCATAAACCCAATATGTAATAGACAAGACCTACTCCTTCCTCAGTGAACTGGACTCAACACGCCCTATTCATCGCCCAAGAATATATCTGACTAGTAAGAATCTTAAAACCTATGTATTGATATCTCTCTGTAAGTGAGTGAAGTGGGTGAAAAGCGGCATAACCACAGCAGTGAAAAGCAGCTAAACCCCATTATACAAATCAATTACTTTTAAAAACCCGTGAAACAAAGACAGTGAAAGAGAGAGAAATTCTGACAAAATTCGTTCAGGGGCTGTGATGCAACCTGGATTGACCATATGTAGACCCACAGATGGATGAGACATAAGGGTGGACACTCTTGGGGCTGAGAGGTTTGGTGAGGTTGGGTGAGCAAACGCAGACCCTTTAAAGTAATACTGCGTGGAACCCATCCAATGGGTCCCAAATCTCCAGGTTCAAGGGCATCTTCGTACATCGAAAACATACATGAGAAACCCAGAAGATGGTACACCGTGTGATCGGGAAAGGTTTCTAAAACGCACCTCATTTCTCATCTCCTTGTGCTCCGGTTCGCCTTTCAGGCCGCTATACTAGCAATCTCCCTGCCTGGAGAATCAGCACCTTTAACCTCCTGTTCCAAACAGGTTGCAATTTGTCCTGAGGATGAACGGGAAGAGGGGGAACCAATGAGAGACTAGCTCTAGGTGTTGGGACAGGCACAGGTCACTCTATTTTCCCATCAGGAAGAAGAATTAACCACAGGCTCAGCCTGCCGCCCGAAGCCAGAATAGGGCCTGAAGCAAACCTGCGCTTTTGCGGCCAGCTCCCAAGAAAGCGAGTTGAAAAATGGAGCTCAGGGGCACTGCAATTCACAAACCTGCAGACTTAGAAATGATAACTCTCGTCCACAAATATATTGAGGGAAGGCAACGAAGAGGATTTGAAAGCAAGGCAGAATTGCAGGAATCAGATTTCAGGAGGTAGATTCGAATCGCCTTTAAAGCACAGGAAAAGCGGCAAAACCTCGACAATGATGCCCTTGGCCAAAAAGGGCGTATGCGTTTTTTCCTGAATATATTCAGGAAAAAACGCATACGCCCTTTTTGGCCAACCAAGCAACCTGGAAAGGCAAATCAGCGCTACAAAGAAGTCTCGCTTCCCATCGGTCAAAAGGGCCAGGCTGAATAAAGTGTCAAAACCAGAAATGCAGGACAGGCCATGGAGAAATGGGAGCCTTGCTACGCTGATGGGCGGGATGTAAATTGCCAACAGCCACTCTGGAGAAGTGTACGGTGTGTCCTGAAACATCTAAAAAACTCAGCTTAGAGAGCATAGGGCACTTCCACTCATGGGCGTGTAAATTGGGAAAACTAAAAATCAGCAAGACACAGGCACCCCAAAGTTTAGGGCTGCTCTGTTGACAAGAACCTCCACTTTGTCACACCTTAAATATCCCAGGAAAGACAAGAATGGATAAAGAAGTTGTGGTCCTTATGTACAATGGAATATCACTCAGCCATGAAATCAACGTCATAAGGCTAGTAGCAGCATGATGAGTGGATTTGGGTACGACGATTCTAAGTGAAATAAGTCACACAGAAAAAGACACTTATCATAAGATATCACTTATAGAGGGAATGTAAAAACCGCTACCCTTGAACTGAATTACATAACAGGTCAGAGTCACACGTTTAGAAAACACACTAGGGCTGCTTAACGGGAAAGGTGAGGTGGGGTGATGCATAAAACAAGGGTTTCAAATTAGCTCAGATAGCGTTCCATAAACCCAATATGTAATAGACAAGACCTACTCCTTCCTCAGTGAACTGGACTCAACACGCCCTATTCATCGCCCAAGAATATATCTGACTAGTAAGAATCTTAAAACCTATGTATTGATATCTCTCTGTAAGTGAGTGAAGTGGGTGAAAAGCGGCATAACCACAGCAGTGAAAAGCAGCTAAACCCCATTATACAAATCAATTACTTTTAAAAACCCGTGAAACAAAGACAGTGAAAGAGAGAGAAATTCTGACAAAATTCGTTCAGGGGCTGTGATGCAACCTGGATTGACCATATGTAGACCCACAGATGGATGAGACATAAGGGTGGACACTCTTGGGGCTGAGAGGTTTGGTGAGGTTGGGTGAGCAAACGCAGACCCTTTAAAGTAATACTGTGTGGTACCCATCCCATGGGTCCAAAATCTCCAGGTTCAAGGGCATCTTCCTACATCGAAAACATGCATGAGAAACCCAGAAGATGGTACACCGTGTGATCGGGAAAGGTTTCTAAAACGCACCTCATTTCTCTTCTCCTTGTGCTCCGGTTCGCCATTCCAGCCGCTATACTAGCAATCTCCCTGCTTGGAGAATCAGCACCTTTAACCTCCTGTTCCGTACAGGTTGCAATTTGTCCTGAGGATGAACGGGAAGAGGGGGAACCAATGAGAGACTAGCTCTAGGTGTTGGGACAGGCACAGGTCACTCTATTTTCCCATCAGGAAGAAGAATTAACCACAGGCTCAGCCTGCCGCCCGAAGCCAGAATAGGGCCTGAAGCAAACCTGCGCTTTTGCGGCCAGCTCCCAAGAAAGCGAGTTGAAAAATGGAGCTCAGGGGCACTGCAATTCACAAACCTGCAGACTTAGAAATGATAACTCTCGTCCACAAATATATTGAGGGAAGGCAACGAAGAGGATTTGAAAGCAAGGCAGAATTGCAGGAAACAGATTTCAGGAGGTAGATTCGAATCGCCTTTAAAGCACAGGAAAAGCGGCAAAACCTCGACAATGATGCCCTTGGCCAAAAAGGGCGTATGCGTTTTTTCCATATTCAGGAAAAAACGCATACGCCCTTTTTGGCCAACCAAGCAACCTGGAAAGGCAAATCAGCGCTACAAAGAAGTCTCGCTTCCCATCGGTCAAAAGGGCCAGGCTGAATAAAGTGTCAAAACCAGAAATGCAGGACAGGCCATGGAGAAATGGGAGCCTTGCTACGCTGATGGGCGGGATGTAAATTGCCAACAGCCACTCTGGAGAAGTGTACGGTGTGTCCTGAAACATCTAAAAAACTCAGCTTAGAGAGCATAGGGCACTTCCACTCATGGGCGTGTAAATTGGGAAAACTAAAAATCAGCAAGACACAGGCACCCCAAAGTTTAGGGCTGCTCTGTTGACAAGAACCTCCACTTTGTCACACCTTAAATATCCCAGGAAAGACAAGAATGGATAAAGAAGTTGTGGTTCTTTTGTACAATGGAATATCACTCAGCCATGAAATCAACGTCATAAGGCTAGTAGCAGCATGATGAGTGGATTTGGGTACGACGATTCTAAGTGAAATAAGTCACACAGAAAAAGACACTTATCATAGATATCACTTATAGAGGGAATGTAAAAACCGCTACCCTTGAACTGAATTACATAACAGGTCAGAGTCACACGTTTAGAAAACACACTAGGGCTGCTTAACGGGAAAGGTGAGGTGGGGTGATGCATAAAACAAGGGTTTCAAATTAGCTCAGATAGCGTTCCATAAACCCAATATGTAATAGACAAACCTACTCCTTCCTCAGTGAACTGGACTCAACACGCCCTATTCATCGCCCAAGAATATATCTGACTAGTAAGAATCTTAAAACCTATGTATTGATATCTCTCTGTAAGTGAGTGAAGTGGGTGAAAAGCGGCATAACCACAGCAGTGAAAAGCAGCTAAACCCCATTATACAAATCAATTACTTTTAAAAACCCGTGAAACAAAGACAGTGAAAGAGAGAGAAATTCTGACAAAATTCGTTCAGGGGCTGTGATGCAACCTGGATTGACCATATGTAGACCCACAGATGGATGAGACATAAGGGTGGACACTCTTGGGGCTGAGAGGTTTGGTGAGGTTGGGTGAGCAAACGCAGACCCTTTAAAGTAATACTGCGTGGAACCCATCCAATGGGTCCCAAATCTCCAGGTTCAAGGGCATCTTCGTACATCGAAAACATACATGAGAAACCCAGAAGATGGTACACCGTGTGATCGGGAAAGGTTTCTAAAACGCACCTCATTTCTCATCTCCTTGTGCTCCGGTTCGCCTTTCAGGCCACTATACTAGCAATCTCCCTGCCTGGAGAATCAGCACCTTTAACCTCCTGTTCCAAACAGGTTGCAATTTGTCCTGAGGATGAACGGGAAGAGGGGGAACCAATGAGAGACTAGCTCTAGGTGTTGGGACAGGCACAGGTCACTCTATTTTCCCATCAGGAAGAAGAATTAACCACAGGCTCAGCCTGCCGCCCGAAGCCAGAATAGGGCCTGAAGCAAACCTGCGCTTTTGCGGCCAGCTCCCAAGAAAGCGAGTTGAAAAATGGAGCTCAGGGGCACTGCAATTCACAAACCTGCAGACTTAGAAATGATAACTCTCGTCCACAAATATATTGAGGGAAGGCAACGAAGAGGATTTGAAAGCAAGGCAGAATTGCAGGAATCAGATTTCAGGAGGTAGATTCGAATCGCCTTTAAAGCACAGGAAAAGCGGCAAAACCTCGACAATGATGCCCTTGGCCAAAAAGGGCGTATGCGTTTTTTCCTGAATATATTCAGGAAAAAACGCATACGCCCTTTTTGGCCAACCAAGCAACCTGGAAAGGCAAATCAGCGCTACAAAGAAGTCTCGCTTCCCATCGGTCAAAAGGGCCAGGCTGAATAAAGTGTCAAAACCAGAAATGCAGGACAGGCCATGGAGAAATGGGAGCCTTGCTACGCTGATGGGCGGGATGTAAATTGCCAACAGCCACTCTGGAGAAGTGTACGGTGTGTCCTGAAACATCTAAAAAACTCAGCTTAGAGAGCATAGGGCACTTCCACTCATGGGCGTGTAAATTGGGAAAACTAAAAATCAGCAAGACACAGGCACCCCAAAGTTTAGGGCTGCTCTGTTGACAAGAACCTCCACTTTGTCACACCTTAAATATCCCAGGAAAGACAAGAATGGATAAAGAAGTTGTGGTCCTTATGTACAATGGAATATCACTCAGCCATGAAATCAACGTCATAAGGATAGTAGCAGCATGATGAGTGGATTTGGGTACGACGATTCTAAGTGAAATAAGTCACACAGAAAA
The DNA here is from genome assembly GCF_965194805.1 of Balaenoptera borealis. Taxonomy (NCBI): domain Eukaryota; kingdom Metazoa; phylum Chordata; class Mammalia; order Artiodactyla; family Balaenopteridae; genus Balaenoptera; species Balaenoptera borealis. The sequence goes on from NW_028123383.1 coordinate 324,686, forward strand.
AGACACTTATCATAAGATATCACTTATAGAGGGAATGTAAAAACCGCTACCCTTGAACTGAATTACATAACAGGTCAGAGTCACACGTTTAGAAAACACACTAGGGCTGCTTAACGGGAAAGGTGAGGTGGGGTGATGCATAAAACAAGGGTTTCAAATTAGCTCAGATAGCGTTCCATAAACCCAATATGTAATAGACAAGACCTACTCCTTCCTCAGTGAACTGGACTCAACACGCCCTATTCATCGCCCAAGAATATATCTGACTAGTAAGAATCTTAAAACCTATGTATTGATATCTCTCTGTAAGTGAGTGAAGTGGGTGAAAAGCGGCATAACCACAGCAGTGAAAAGCAGCTAAACCCCATTATACAAATCAATTACTTTTAAAAACCCGTGAAACAAAGACAGTGAAAGAGAGAGAAATTCTGACAAAATTCGTTCAGGGGCTGTGATGCAACCTGGATTGACCATATGTAGACCCACAGATGGATGAGACATAAGGGTGGACACTCTTGGGGCTGAGAGGTTTGGTGAGGTTGGGTGAGCAAACGCAGACCCTTTAAAGTAATACTGTGTGGTACCCATCCCATGGGTCCAAAATCTCCAGGTTCAAGGGCATCTTCCTACATCGAAAACATGCATGAGAAACCCAGAAGATGGTACACCGTGTGATCGGGAAAGGTTTCTAAAACGCACCTCATTTCTCTTCTCCTTGTGCTCCGGTTCGCCATTCCAGCCGCTATACTAGCAATCTCCCTGCTTGGAGAATCAGCACCTTTAACCTCCTGTTCCGTACAGGTTGCAATTTGTCCTGAGGATGAACGGGAAGAGGGGGAACCAATGAGAGACTAGCTCTAGGTGTTGGGACAGGCACAGGTCACTCTATTTTCCCATCAGGAAGAAGAATTAACCACAGGCTCAGCCTGCCGCCCGAAGCCAGAATAGGGCCTGAAGCAAACCTGCGCTTTTGCGGCCAGCTCCCAAGAAAGCGAGTTGAAAAATGGAGCTCAGGGGCACTGCAATTCACAAACCTGCAGACTTAGAAATGATAACTCTCGTCCACAAATATATTGAGGGAAGGCAACGAAGAGGATTTGAAAGCAAGGCAGAATTGCAGGAAACAGATTTCAGGAGGTAGATTCGAATCGCCTTTAAAGCACAGGAAAAGCGGCAAAACCTCGACAATGATGCCCTTGGCCAAAAAGGGCGTATGCGTTTTTTCCATATTCAGGAAAAAACGCATACGCCCTTTTTGGCCAACCAAGCAACCTGGAAAGGCAAATCAGCGCTACAAAGAAGTCTCGCTTCCCATCGGTCAAAAGGGCCAGGCTGAATAAAGTGTCAAAACCAGAAATGCAGGACAGGCCATGGAGAAATGGGAGCCTTGCTACGCTGATGGGCGGGATGTAAATTGCCAACAGCCACTCTGGAGAAGTGTACGGTGTGTCCTGAAACATCTAAAAAACTCAGCTTAGAGAGCATAGGGCACTTCCACTCATGGGCGTGTAAATTGGGAAAACTAAAAATCAGCAAGACACAGGCACCCCAAAGTTTAGGGCTGCTCTGTTGACAAGAACCTCCACTTTGTCACACCTTAAATATCCCAGGAAAGACAAGAATGGATAAAGAAGTTGTGGTTCTTTTGTACAATGGAATATCACTCAGCCATGAAATCAACGTCATAAGGCTAGTAGCAGCATGATGAGTGGATTTGGGTACGACGATTCTAAGTGAAATAAGTCACACAGAAAAAGACACTTATCATAGATATCACTTATAGAGGGAATGTAAAAACCGCTACCCTTGAACTGAATTACATAACAGGTCAGAGTCACACGTTTAGAAAACACACTAGGGCTGCTTAACGGGAAAGGTGAGGTGGGGTGATGCATAAAACAAGGGTTTCAAATTAGCTCAGATAGCGTTCCATAAACCCAATATGTAATAGACAAACCTACTCCTTCCTCAGTGAACTGGACTCAACACGCCCTATTCATCGCCCAAGAATATATCTGACTAGTAAGAATCTTAAAACCTATGTATTGATATCTCTCTGTAAGTGAGTGAAGTGGGTGAAAAGCGGCATAACCACAGCAGTGAAAAGCAGCTAAACCCCATTATACAAATCAATTACTTTTAAAAACCCGTGAAACAAAGACAGTGAAAGAGAGAGAAATTCTGACAAAATTCGTTCAGGGGCTGTGATGCAACCTGGATTGACCATATGTAGACCCACAGATGGATGAGACATAAGGGTGGACACTCTTGGGGCTGAGAGGTTTGGTGAGGTTGGGTGAGCAAACGCAGACCCTTTAAAGTAATACTGCGTGGAACCCATCCAATGGGTCCCAAATCTCCAGGTTCAAGGGCATCTTCGTACATCGAAAACATACATGAGAAACCCAGAAGATGGTACACCGTGTGATCGGGAAAGGTTTCTAAAACGCACCTCATTTCTCATCTCCTTGTGCTCCGGTTCGCCTTTCAGGCCACTATACTAGCAATCTCCCTGCCTGGAGAATCAGCACCTTTAACCTCCTGTTCCAAACAGGTTGCAATTTGTCCTGAGGATGAACGGGAAGAGGGGGAACCAATGAGAGACTAGCTCTAGGTGTTGGGACAGGCACAGGTCACTCTATTTTCCCATCAGGAAGAAGAATTAACCACAGGCTCAGCCTGCCGCCCGAAGCCAGAATAGGGCCTGAAGCAAACCTGCGCTTTTGCGGCCAGCTCCCAAGAAAGCGAGTTGAAAAATGGAGCTCAGGGGCACTGCAATTCACAAACCTGCAGACTTAGAAATGATAACTCTCGTCCACAAATATATTGAGGGAAGGCAACGAAGAGGATTTGAAAGCAAGGCAGAATTGCAGGAATCAGATTTCAGGAGGTAGATTCGAATCGCCTTTAAAGCACAGGAAAAGCGGCAAAACCTCGACAATGATGCCCTTGGCCAAAAAGGGCGTATGCGTTTTTTCCTGAATATATTCAGGAAAAAACGCATACGCCCTTTTTGGCCAACCAAGCAACCTGGAAAGGCAAATCAGCGCTACAAAGAAGTCTCGCTTCCCATCGGTCAAAAGGGCCAGGCTGAATAAAGTGTCAAAACCAGAAATGCAGGACAGGCCATGGAGAAATGGGAGCCTTGCTACGCTGATGGGCGGGATGTAAATTGCCAACAGCCACTCTGGAGAAGTGTACGGTGTGTCCTGAAACATCTAAAAAACTCAGCTTAGAGAGCATAGGGCACTTCCACTCATGGGCGTGTAAATTGGGAAAACTAAAAATCAGCAAGACACAGGCACCCCAAAGTTTAGGGCTGCTCTGTTGACAAGAACCTCCACTTTGTGACACCTTAAATATCCCAGGAAAGACAAGAATGGACAAAGAAGTTGTGGTCTTTATGTACAATGGAATATCACTCAGCCATGAAATCAACGTCATAAGGCTAGTAGCAGCATGATGAGTGGATTTGGGTACGACGATTCTAAGTGAAATAAGTCACACAGAAAAAGACACTTATCATAGATATCACTTATAGAGGGAATGTAAAAACCGCTACCCTTGAACTGAATTACATAACAGGTCAGAGTCACACGTTTAGAAAACACACTAGGGCTGCTTAACGGGAAAGGTGAGGTGGGGTGATGCATAAAACAAGGGTTTCAAATTAGCTCAGATAGCGTTCCATAAACCCAATATGTAATAGACAAGACCTACTCCTTCCTCAGTGAACTGGACTCAACACGCCCTATTCATCGCCCAAGAATATATCTGACTAGTAAGAATCTTAAAACCTATGTATTGATATCTCTCTGTAAGTGAGTGAAGTGGGTGAAAAGCGGCATAACCACAGCAGTGAAAAGCAGCTAAACCCCATTATACAAATCAATTACTTTTAAAAACCCGTGAAACAAAGACAGTGAAAGAGAGAGAAATTCTGACAAAATTCGTTCAGGGGCTGTGATGCAACCTGGATTGACCATATGTAGACCCACAGATGGATGAGACATAAGGGTGGACACTCTTGGGGCTGAGAGGTTTGGTGAGGTTGGGTGAGCAAACGCAGACCCTTTAAAGTAATACTGCGTGGAACCCATCCAATGGGTCCCAAATCTCCAGGTTCAAGGGCATCTTCGTACATCGAAAACATACATGAGAAACCCAGAAGATGGTACACCGTGTGATCGGGAAAGGTTTCTAAAACGCACCTCATTTCTCATCTCCTTGTGCTCCGGTTCGCCTTTCAGGCCGCTATACTAGCAATCTCCCTGCCTGGAGAATCAGCACCTTTAACCTCCTGTTCCAAACAGGTTGCAATTTGTCCTGAGGATGAACGGGAAGAGGGGGAACCAATGAGAGACTAGCTCTAGGTGTTGGGACAGGCACAGGTCACTCTATTTTCCCATCAGGAAGAAGAATTAACCACAGGCTCAGCCTGCCGCCCGAAGCCAGAATAGGGCCTGAAGCAAACCTGCGCTTTTGCGGCCAGCTCCCAAGAAAGCGAGTTGAAAAATGGAGCTCAGGGGCACTGCAATTCACAAACCTGCAGACTTAGAAATGATAACTCTCGTCCACAAATATATTGAGGGAAGGCAACGAAGAGGATTTGAAAGCAAGGCAGAATTGCAGGAAACAGATTTCAGGAGGTAGATTCGAATCGCCTTTAAAGCACAGGAAAAGCGGCAAAACCTCGACAATGATGCCCTTGGCCAAAAAGGGCGTATGCGTTTTTTCCTGAATATATTCAGGAAAAAACGCATACGCCCTTTTTGGCCAACCAAGCAACCTGGAAAGGCAAATCAGCGCTACAAAGAAGTCTCGCTTCCCATCGGTCAAAAGGGCCAGGCTGAATAAAGTGTCAAAACCAGAAATGCAGGACAGGCCATGGAGAAATGGGAGCCTTGCTACGCTGATGGGCGGGATGTAAATTGCCAACAGCCACTCTGGAGAAGTGTACGGTGTGTCCTGAAACATCTAAAAAACTCAGCTTAGAGAGCATAGGGCACTTCCACTCATGGGCGTGTAAATTGGGAAAACTAAAAATCAGCAAGACACAGGCACCCCAAAGTTTAGGGCTGCTCTGTTGACAAGAACCTCCACTTTGTCACACCTTAAATATCCCAGGAAAGACAAGAATGGATAAAGAAGTTGTGGTCCTTATGTACAATGGAATATCACTCAGCCATGAAATCAACGTCATAAGGCTAGTAGCAGCATGATGAGTGGATTTGGGTACGACGATTCTAAGTGAAATAAGTCACACAGAAAAAGACACTTATCATAAGATATCACTTATAGAGGGAATGTAAAAACCGCTACCCTTGAACTGAATTACATAACAGGTCAGAGTCACACGTTTAGAAAACACACTAGGGCTGCTTAACGGGAAAGGTGAGGTGGGGTGATGCATAAAACAAGGGTTTCAAATTAGCTCAGATAGCGTTCCATAAACCCAATATGTAATAGACAAGACCTACTCCTTCCTCAGTGAACTGGACTCAACACGCCCTATTCATCGCCCAAGAATATATCTGACTAGTAAGAATCTTAAAACCTATGTATTGATATCTCTCTGTAAGTGAGTCAAGTGGGTGAAAAGCGGCATAACCACAGCAGTGAAAAGCAGCTAAACCCCATTATACAAATCAATTACTTTTAAAAACCCGTGAAACAAAGACAGTGAAAGAGAGAGAAATTCTGACAAAATTCGTTCAGGGGCTGTGATGCAACCTGGATTGACCATATGTAGACCCACAGATGGATGAGACATAAGGGTGGACACTCTTGGGGCTGAGAGGTTTGGTGAGGTTGGGTGAGCAAACGCAGACCCTTTAAAGTAATACTGTGTGGTACCCATCCCATGGGTCCCAAATCTCCAGGTTCAAGGGCATCTTCCTACATCGAAAACATGCATGAGAAACCCAGAAGATGGTACACCGTGTGATCGGGAAAGGTTTCTAAAACGCACCTCATTTCTCTTCTCCTTGTGCTCCGGTTCGCCATTCCAGCCGCTATACTAGCAATCTCCCTGCTTGGAGAATCAGCACCTTTAACCTCCTGTTCCGTACAGGTTGCAATTTGTCCTGAGGATGAACGGGAAGAGGGGGACCAATGAGAGACTAGCTCTAGGTGTTGGGACAGGCACAGGTCACTCTATTTTCCCATCAGGAAGAAGAATTAACCACAGGCTCAGCCTGCCGCCCGAAGCCAGAATAGCGCCTGAAGCAAACCTGCGCTTTTGCGGCCAGCTCCCAAGAAAGCGAGTTGAAAAATGGAGCTCAGGGGCACTGCAATTCACAAACCTGCAGACTTAGAAATGATAACTCTCGTCCACAAATATATTGAGGGAAGGCAACGAAGAGGATTTGAAAGCAAGGCAGAATTGCAGGAATCAGATTTCAGGAGGTAGATTCGAATCGCCTTTAAAGCACAGGAAAAGAGGCAAAACCTCGACAATGATGCCCTTGGCCAAAAAGGGCGTATGCGTTTTTTCCTGAATATATTCAGGAAAAAACGCATACGCCCTTTTTGGCCAACCAAGCAACCTGGAAAGGCAAATCAGCGCTACAAAGAAGTCTCGCTTCCCATCGGTCAAAAGGGCCAGGCTGAATAAAGTGTCAAAACCAGAAATGCAGGACAGGCCATGGAGAAATGGGAGCCTTGCTACGCTGATGGGCGGGATGTAAATTGCCAACAGCCACTCTGGAGAAGTGTACGGTGTGTCCTGAAACATCTAAAAAACTCAGCTTAGAGAGCATAGGGCACTTCCACTCATGGGCGTGTAAATTGGGAAAACTAAAAATCAGCAAGACACAGGCACCCCAAAGTTTAGGGCTGCTCTGTTGACAAGAACCTCCACTTTGTGACACCTTAAATATCCCAGGAAAGACAAGAATGGACAAAGAAGTTGTGGTCTTTATGTACAATGGAATATCACTCAGCCATGAAATCAACGTCATAAGGCTAGTAGCAGCATGATGAGTGGATTTGGGTACGACGATTCTAAGTGAAATAAGTCACACAGAAAAAGACACTTATCATAGATATCACTTATAGAGGGAATGTAAAAACCGCTACCCTTGAACTGAATTACATAACAGGTCAGAGTCACACGTTTAGAAAACACACTAGGGCTGCTTAACGGGAAAGGTGAGGTGGGGTGATGCATAAAACAAGGGTTTCAAATTAGCTCAGATAGCGTTCCATAAACCCAATATGTAATAGACAAGACCTACTCCTTCCTCAGTGAACTGGACTCAACACGCCCTATTCATCGCCCAAGAATATATCTGACTAGTAAGAATCTTAAAACCTATGTATTGATATCTCTCTGTAAGTGAGTGAAGTGGGTGAAAAGCGGCATAACCACAGCAGTGAAAAGCAGCTAAACCCCATTATACAAATCAATTACTTTTAAAAACCCGTGAAACAAAGACAGTGAAAGAGAGAGAAATTCTGACAAAATTCGTTCAGGGGCTGTGATGCAACCTGGATTGACCATATGTAGACCCACAGATGGATGAGACATAAGGGTGGACACTCTTGGGGCTGAGAGGTTTGGTGAGGTTGGGTGAGCAAACGCAGACCCTTTAAAGTAATACTGCGTGGAACCCATCCAATGGGTCCCAAATCTCCAGGTTCAAGGGCATCTTCGTACATCGAAAACATACATGAGAAACCCAGAAGATGGTACACCGTGTGATCGGGAAAGGTTTCTAAAACGCACCTCATTTCTCATCTCCTTGTGCTCCGGTTCGCCTTTCAGGCCGCTATACTAGCAATCTCCCTGCCTGGAGAATCAGCACCTTTAACCTCCTGTTCCAAACAGGTTGCAATTTGTCCTGAGGATGAACGGGAAGAGGGGGAACCAATGAGAGACTAGCTCTAGGTGTTGGGACAGGCACAGGTCACTCTATTTTCCCATCAGGAAGAAGAATTAACCACAGGCTCAGCCTGCCGCCCGAAGCCAGAATAGGGCCTGAAGCAAACCTGCGCTTTTGCGGCCAGCTCCCAAGAAAGCGAGTTGAAAAATGGAGCTCAGGGGCACTGCAATTCACAAACCTGCAGACTTAGAAATGATAACTCTCGTCCACAAATATATTGAGGGAAGGCAACGAAGAGGATTTGAAAGCAAGGCAGAATTGCAGGAAACAGATTTCAGGAGGTAGATTCGAATCGCCTTTAAAGCACAGGAAAAGCGGCAAAACCTCGACAATGATGCCCTTGGCCAAAAAGGGCGTATGCGTTTTTTCCTGAATATATTCAGGAAAAAACGCATACGCCCTTTTTGGCCAACCAAGCAACCTGGAAAGGCAAATCAGCGCTACAAAGAAGTCTCGCTTCCCATCGGTCAAAAGGGCCAGGCTGAATAAAGTGTCAAAACCAGAAATGCAGGACAGGCCATGGAGAAATGGGAGCCTTGCTACGCTGATGGGCGGGATGTAAATTGCCAACAGCCACTCTGGAGAAGTGTACGGTGTGTCCTGAAACATCTAAAAAACTCAGCTTAGAGAGCATAGGGCACTTCCACTCATGGGCGTGTAAATTGGGAAAACTAAAAATCAGCAAGACACAGGCACCCCAAAGTTTAGGGCTGCTCTGTTGACAAGAACCTCCACTTTGTCACACCTTAAATATCCCAGGAAAGACAAGAATGGATAAAGAAGTTGTGGTCCTTATGTACAATGGAATATCACTCAGCCATGAAATCAACGTCATAAGGCTAGTAGCAGCATGATGAGTGGATTTGGGTACGACGATTCTAAGTGAAATAAGTCACACAGAAAAAGACACTTATCATAAGATATCACTTATAGAGGGAATGTAAAAACCGCTACCCTTGAACTGAATTACATAACAGGTCAGAGTCACACGTTTAGAAAACACACTAGGGCTGCTTAACGGGAAAGGTGAGGTGGGGTGATGCATAAAACAAGGGTTTCAAATTAGCTCAGATAGCGTTCCATAAACCCAATATGTAATAGACAAGACCTACTCCTTCCTCAGTGAACTGGACTCAACACGCCCTATTCATCGCCCAAGAATATATCTGACTAGTAAGAATCTTAAAACCTATGTATTGATATCTCTCTGTAAGTGAGTGAAGTGGGTGAAAAGCGGCATAACCACAGCAGTGAAAAGCAGCTAAACCCCATTATACAAATCAATTACTTTTAAAAACCCGTGAAACAAAGACAGTGAAAGAGAGAGAAATTCTGACAAAATTCGTTCAGGGGCTGTGATGCAACCTGGATTGACCATATGTAGACCCACAGATGGATGAGACATAAGGGTGGACACTCTTGGGGCTGAGAGGTTTGGTGAGGTTGGGTGAGCAAACGCAGACCCTTTAAAGTAATACTGTGTGGTACCCATCCCATGGGTCCAAAATCTCCAGGTTCAAGGGCATCTTCCTACATCGAAAACATGCATGAGAAACCCAGAAGATGGTACACCGTGTGATCGGGAAAGGTTTCTAAAACGCACCTCATTTCTCTTCTACTTGTGCTCCGGTTCGCCATTCCAGCCGCTATACTAGCAATCTCCCTGCTTGGAGAAACAGCACCTTTAACCTCCTGTTCCGTACAGGTTGCAATTTGTCCTGAGGATGAACGGGAAGAGGGGGAACCAATGAGAGACTAGCTCTAGGTGTTGGGACAGGCACAGGTCACTCTATTTTCCCATCAGGAAGAAGAATTAACCACAGGCTCAGCCTGCCGCCCGAAGCCAGAATAGGGCCTGAAGCAAACCTGCGCTTTTGCGGCCAGCTCCCAAGAAAGCGAGTTGAAAAATGGAGCTCAGGGGCACTGCAATTCACAAACCTGCAGACTTAGAAATGATAACTCTCGTCCACAAATATATTGAGGGAAGGCAACGAAGAGGATTTGAAAGCAAGGCAGAATTGCAGGAATCAGATTTCAGGAGGTAGATTCGAATCGCCTTTAAAGCACAGGAAAAGCGGCAAAACCTCGACAATGATGCCCTTGGCCAAAAAGGGCGTATGCGTTTTTTCCTGAATATATTCAGGAAAAAACGCATACGCCCTTTTTGGCCAACCAAGCAACCTGGAAAGGCAAATCAGCGCTACAAAGAAGTCTCGCTTCCCATCGGTCAAAAGGGCCAGGCTGAATAAAGTGTCAAAACCAGAAATGCAGGACAGGCCATGGAGAAATGGGAGCCTTGCTACGCTGATGGGCGGGATGTAAATTGCCAACAGCCACTCTGGAGAAGTGTACGGTGTGTCCTGAAACATCTAAAAAACTCAGCTTAGAGAGCATAGGGCACTTCCACTCATGGGCGTGTAAATTGGGAAAACTAAAAATCAGCAAGACACAGGCACCCCAAAGTTTAGGGCTGCTCTGTTGACAAGAACCTCCACTTTGTCACACCTTAAATATCCCAGGAAAGACAAGAATGGATAAAGAAGTTGTGGTTCTTTTGTACAATGGAATATCACTCAGCCATGAAATCAACGTCATAAGGCTAGTAGCAGCATGATGAGTGGATTTGGGTACGACGATTCTAAGTGAAATAAGTCACACAGAAAAAGACACTTATCATAGATATCACTTATAGAGGGAATGTAAAAACCGCTACCCTTGAACTGAATTACATAACAGGTCAGAGTCACACGTTTAGAAAACACACTAGGGCTGCTTAACGGGAAAGGTGAGGTGGGGTGATGCATAAAACAAGGGTTTCAAATTAGCTCAGATAGCGTTCCATAAACCCAATATGTAATAGACAAACCTACTCCTTCCTCAGTGAACTGGACTCAACACGCCCTATTCATCGCCCAAGAATATATCTGACTAGTAAGAATCTTAAAACCTATGTATTGATATCTCTCTGTAAGTGAGTGAAGTGGGTGAAAAGCGGCATAACCACAGCAGTGAAAAGCAGCTAAACCCCATTATACAAATCAATTACTTTTAAAAACCCGTGAAACAAAGACAGTGAAAGAGAGAGAAATTCTGACAAAATTCGTTCAGGGGCTGTGATGCAACCTGGATTGACCATATGTAGACCCACAGATGGATGAGACATAAGGGTGGACACTCTTGGGGCTGAGAGGTTTGGTGAGGTTGGGTGAGCAAACGCAGACCCTTTAAAGTAATACTGCGTGGAACCCATCCAATGGGTCCCAAATCTCCAGGTTCAAGGGCATCTTCGTACATCGAAAACATACATGAGAAACCCAGAAGATGGTACACCGTGTGATCGGGAAAGGTTTCTAAAACGCACCTCATTTCTCATCTCCTTGTGCTCCGGTTCGCCTTTCAGGCCACTATACTAGCAATCTCCCTGCCTGGAGAATCAGCACCTTTAACCTCCTGTTCCAAACAGGTTGCAATTTGTCCTGAGGATGAACGGGAAGAGGGGGAACCAATGAGAGACTAGCTCTAGGTGTTGGGACAGGCACAGGTCACTCTATTTTCCCATCAGGAAGAAGAATTAACCACAGGCTCAGCCTGCCGCCCGAAGCCAGAATAGGGCCTGAAGCAAACCTGCGCTTTTGCGGCCAGCTCCCAAGAAAGCGAGTTGAAAAATGGAGCTCAGGGGCACTGCAATTCACAAACCTGCAGACTTAGAAATGATAACTCTCGTCCACAAATATATTGAGGGAAGGCAACGAAGAGGATTTGAAAGCAAGGCAGAATTGCAGGAAACAGATTTCAGGAGGTAGATTCGAATCGCCTTTAAAGCACAGGAAAAGCGGCAAAACCTCGACAATGATGCCCTTGGCCAAAAAGGGCGTATGCGTTTTTTCCTGAATATATTCAGGAAAAAACGCATACGCCCTTTTTGGCCAACCAAGCAACCTGGAAAGGCAAATCAGCGCTACAAAGAAGTCTCGCTTCCCATCGGTCAAAAGGGCCAGGCTGAATAAAGTGTCAAAACCAGAAATGCAGGACAGGCCATGGAGAAATGGGAGCCTTGCTACGCTGATGGGCGGGATGTAAATTGCCAACAGCCACTCTGGAGAAGTGTACGGTGTGTCCTGAAACATCTAAAAAACTCAGCTTAGAGAGCATAGGGCACTTCCACTCATGGGCGTGTAAATTGGGAAAACTAAAAATCAGCAAGACACAGGCACCCCAAAGTTTAGGGCTGCTCTGTTGACAAGAACCTCCACTTTGTCACACCTTAAATATCCCAGGAAAGACAAGAATGGATAAAGAAGTTGTGGTCCTTATGTACAATGGAATATCACTCAGCCATGAAATCAACGTCATAAGGCTAGTAGCAGCATGATGAGTGGATTTGGGTACGACGATTCTAAGTGAAATAAGTCACACAGAAAAAGACACTTATCATAAGATATCACTTATAGAGGGAATGTAAAAACCGCTACCCTTGAACTGAATTACATAACAGGTCAGAGTCACACGTTTAGAAAACACACTAGGGCTGCTTAACGGGAAAGGTGAGGTGGGGTGATGCATAAAACAAGGGTTTCAAATTAGCTCAGATAGCGTTCCATAAACCCAATATGTAATAGACAAGACCTACTCCTTCCTCAGTGAACTGGACTCAACACGCCCTATTCATCGCCCAAGAATATATCTGACTAGTAAGAATCTTAAAACCTATGTATTGATATCTCTCTGTAAGTGAGTGAAGTGGGTGAAAAGCGGCATAACCACAGCAGTGAAAAGCAGCTAAACCCCATTATACAAATCAATTACTTTTAAAAACCCGTGAAACAAAGACAGTGAAAGAGAGAGAAATTCTGACAAAATTCGTTCAGGGGCTGTGATGCAACCTGGATTGACCATATGTAGACCCACAGATGGATGAGACATAAGGGTGGACACTCTTGGGGCTGAGAGGTTTGGTGAGGTTGGGTGAGCAAACGCAGACCCTTTAAAGTAATACTGTGTGGTACCCATCCCATGGGTCCCAAATCTCCAGGTTCAAGGGCATCTTCCTACATCGAAAACATGCATGAGAAACCCAGAAGATGGTACACCGTGTGATCGGGAAAGGTTTCTAAAACGCACCTCATTTCTCTTCTCCTTGTGCTCCGGTTCGCCATTCCAGCCGCTATACTAGCAATCTCCCTGCTTGGAGAATCAGCACCTTTAACCTCCTGTTCCGTACAGGTTGCAATTTGTCCTGAGGATGAACGGGAAGAGGGGGAACCAATGAGAGACTAGCTCTAGGTGTTGGGACAGGCACAGGTCACTCTATTTTCCCATCAGGAAGAAGAATTAACCACAGGCTCAGCCTGCCGCCCGAAGCCAGAATAGGGCCTGAAGCAAACCTGCGCTTTTGCGGCCAGCTCCCAAGAAAGCGAGTTGAAAAATGGAGCTCAGGGGCACTGCAATTCACAAACCTGCAGACTTAGAAATGATAACTCTCGTCCACAAATATATTGAGGGAAGGCAACGAAGAGGATTTGAAAGCAAGGCAGAATTGCAGGAATCAGATTTCAGGAGGTAGATTCGAATCGCCTTTAAAGCACAGGAAAAGCGGCAAAACCTCGACAATGATGCCCTTGGCCAAAAAGGGCGTATGCGTTTTTTCCTGAATATATTCAGGAAAAAACGCATACGCCCTTTTTGGCCAACCAAGCAACCTGGAAAGGCAAATCAGCGCTACAAAGAAGTCTCGCTTCCCATCGGTCAAAAGGGCCAGGCTGAATAAAGTGTCAAAACCAGAAATGCAGGACAGGCCATGGAGAAATGGGAGCCTTGCTACGCTGATGGGCGGGATGTAAATTGCCAACAGCCACTCTGGAGAAGTGTACGGTGTGTCCTGAAACATCTAAAAAACTCAGCTTAGAGAGCATAGGGCACTTCCACTCATGGGCGTGTAAATTGGGAAAACTAAAAATCAGCAAGACACAGGCACCCCAAAGTTTAGGGCTGCTCTGTTGACAAGAACCTCCACTTTGTCACACCTTAAATATCCCAGGAAAGACAAGAATGGATAAAGAAGTTGTGGTCCTTTTGTACAATGGAATATCACTCAGCCATGAAATCAACGTCATAAGGCTAGTAGCAGCATGATGAGTGGATTTGGGTACGACGATTCTAAGTGAAATAAGTCACACAGAAAAAGACACTTATCATAGATATCACTTATAGAGGGAATGTAAAAACCGCTACCCTTGAACTGAATTACATAACAGGTCAGAGTCACACGTTTAGAAAACACACTAGGGCTGCTTAACGGGAAAGGTGAGGTGGGGTGATGCATAAAACAAGGGTTTCAAATTAGCTCAGATAGCGTTCCATAAACCCAATATGTAATAGACAAGACCTACTCCTTCCTCAGTGAACTGGACTCAACACGCCCTATTCATCGCCCAAGAATATATCTGACTAGTAAGAATCTTAAAACCTATGTATTGATATCTCTCTGTAAGTGAGTGAAGTGGGTGAAAAGCGGTATAAACACAGCAGTGAAAAGCAGCTAAACCCCATTATACAAATCAATTACTTTTAAAAACCCGTGAAACAAAGACAGTGAAAGAGAGAGAAATTCTGACAAAATTCGTTCAGGGGCTGTGATGCAACCTGGATTGACCATATGTAGACCCACAGATGGATGAGACATAAGGGTGGACACTCTTGGGGCTGAGAGGTTTGGTGAGGTTGGGTGAGCAAACGCAGACCCTTTAAAGTAATACTGCGTGGAACCCATCCAATGGGTCCCAAATCTCCAGGTTCAAGGGCATCTTCGTACATCGAAAACATACATGAGAAACCCAGAAGATGGTACACCGTGTGATCGGGAAAGGTTTCTAAAACGCACCTCATTTCTCATCTCCTTGTGCTCCGGTTCGCCTTTCCAGCCGCTATACTAGCAATCTCCCTGCCTGGAGAATCAGCACCTTTAACCTCCTGTTCCAAACAGGTTGCAATTTGTCCTGAGGATGAACGGGAAGAGGGGGAACCAATGAGAGACTAGCTCTAGGTGTTGGGACAGGCACAGGTCACTCTATTTTCCCATCAGGAAGAAGATTTAACCACAGGCTCAGCCTGCCGCCCGAAGCCAGAATAGGGCCTGAAGCAAACCTGCGCTTTTGCGGCCAGCTCCCAAGAAAGCGAGTTGAAAAATGGAGCTCAGGGGCACTGCAATTCACAAACCTGCAGACTTAGAAATGATAACTCTCGTCCACAAATATATTGAGGGAAGGCAACGAAGAGGATTTGAAAGCAAGGCAGAATTGCAGGAAACAGATTTCAGGAGGTAGATTCGAATCGCCTTTAAAGCACAGGAAAAGCCGCAAAACCTCGACAATGATGCCCTTGGCCAAAAAGGGCGTATGCGTTTTTTCCTGAATATATTCAGGAAAAAACGCATACGCCCTTTTTGGCCAACCAAGCAACCTGGAAAGGCAAATCAGCGCTACAAAGAAGTCTCGCTTCCCATCGGTCAAAAGGGCCAGGCTGAATAAAGTGTCAAAACCAGAAATGCAGGACAGGCCATGGAGAAATGGGAGCCTTGCTACGCTGATGGGCGGGATGTAAATTGCCAACAGCCACTCTGGAGAAGTGTACGGTGTGTCCTGAAACATCTAAAAAACTCAGCTTAGAGAGCATAGGGCACTTCCACTCATGGGCGTGTAAATTGGGAAAACTAAAAATCAGCAAGACACAGGCACCCCAAAGTTTAGGGCTGCTCTGTTGACAAGAACCTCCACTTTGTGACACCTTAAATATCCCAGGAAAGACAAGAATGGACAAAGAATTTGTGGTCCTTATGTACAATGGAATATCACTCAGCCATGAAATCAACGTCATAAGGCTAGTAGCAGCATGATGAGTGGATTTGGGTACGACGATTCTAAGTGAAATAAGTCACACAGAAAAAGACACTTATCATAGATATCACTTATAGAGGGAATGTAAAAACCGCTACCCTTGAACTGAATTACATAACAGGTCAGAGTCACACGTTTAGAAAACACACTAGGGCTGCTTAACGGGAAAGGTGAGGTGGGGTGATGCATAAAACAAGGGTTTCAAATTAGCTCAGATAGCGTTCCATAAACCCAATATGTAATAGACAAGACCTACTCCTTCCTCAGTGAACTGGACTCAACACGCCCTATTCATCGCCCAAGAATATATCTGACTAGTAAGAATCTTAAAACCTATGTATTGATATCTCTCTGTAAGTGAGTGAAGTGGGTGAAAAGCGGCATAACCACAGCAGTGAAAAGCAGCTAAACCCCATTATACAAATCAATTACTTTTAAAAACCCGTGAAACAAAGACAGTGAAAGAGAGAGAAATTCTGACAAAATTCGTTCAGGGGCTGTGATGCAACCTGGATTGACCATATGTAGACCCACAGATGGATGAGACATAAGGGTGGACACTCTTGGGGCTGAGAGGTTTGGTGAGGTTGGGTGAGCAAACGCAGACCCTTTAAAGTAATACTGCGTGGAACCCATCCAATGGGTCCCAAATCTCCAGGTTCAAGGGCATCTTCGTACATCGAAAACATACATGAGAAACCCAGAAGATGGTACACCGTGTGATCGGGAAAGGTTTCTAAAACGCACCTCATTTCTCATCTCCTTGTGCTCCGGTTCACCTTTCCAGCCGCTATACTAGCAATCTCCCTGCCTGGAGAATCAGCACCTTTAACCTCCTGTTCCAAACAGGTTGCAATTTGTCCTGAGGATGAACGGGAAGAGGGGGAACCAATGAGAGACTAGCTCTAGGTGTTGGGACAGGCACAGGTCACTCTATTTTCCCATCAGGAAGAAGAATTAACCACAGGCTCAGCCTGCCGCCCGAAGCCAGAATAGGGCCTGAAGCAAACCTGCGCTTTTGCGGCCAGCTCCCAAGAAAGCGAGTTGAAAAATGGAGCTCAGGGGCACTGCAATTCACAAACCTGCAGACTTAGAAATGATAACTCTCGTCCACAAATATATTGAGGGAAGGCAACGAAGAGGATTTGAAAGCAAGGCAGAATTGCAGGAAACAGATTTCAGGAGGTCGATTCGAATCGCCTTTAAAGCACAGGAAAAGCGGCAAAACCTCGACAATGATGCCCTTGGCCAAAAAGGGCGTATGCGTTTTTTCCTGAATATATTCAGGAAAAAACGCATACGCCCTTTTTGGCCAACCAAGCAACCTGGAAAGGCAAATCAGCGCTACAAAGAAGTCTCGCTTCCCATCGGTCAAAAGGGCCAGGCTGAATAAAGTGTCAAAACCAGAAATGCAGGACAGGCCATGGAGAAATGGGAGCCTTGCTACGCTGATGGGCGGGATGTAAATTGCCAACAGCCACTCTGGAGAAGTGTACGGTGTGTCCTGAAACATCTAAAAAACTCAGCTTAGAGAGCATAGGGCACTTCCACTCATGGGCGTGTAAATTGGGAAAACTAAAAATCAGCAAGACACAGGCACCCCAAAGTTTAGGGCTGCTCTGTTGACAAGAACCTCCACTTTGTGACACCTTAAATATCCCAGGAAAGACAAGAATGGACAAAGAATTTGTGGTCCTTATGTACAATGGAATATCACTCAGCCATGAAATCAACGTCATAAGGCTAGTAGCAGCATGATGAGTGGATTTGGGTACGACGATTCTAAGTGAAATAAGTCACACAGAAAAAGACACTTATCATAGATATCACTTATAGAGGGAATGTAAAAACCGCTACCCTTGAACTGAATTACATAACAGGTCAGAGTCACACGTTTAGAAAACACACTAGGGCTGCTTAACGGGAAAGGTGAGGTGGGGTGATGC